>NC_083285.1:10234255-10546366 GCF_963506605.1 Zootoca vivipara
AATCCTCACAACACAATGGCCTTTTTTATTATTATACCGAAATAACAGCTGGAATTTTCACATTCAGCATTATGCTACCTAGTTTAATTTACAGAACAGAAATATCTAAATATAGTAATAGAAAAGGGATTCCCTTCAAGGCTATGAGAACAAAACAAAGGCATGTTTTATTTTTTAAAAAATGCTTTCTCAAAAAATGTATTTTCTAGTTTTCCAATGAAGTGAAGAGATTATATTCATTGTGACATATCTTAAATATATATCTAATTATACATTTATAATCCCTGTGCTGACTAAATTCCGTTAGATTATTATTTAAGACCAGCTGTGTTGACATTATTGAAATGCAGTGTACAACTTATGTTTTTACCTAGAAGGTTATTTGTGACAAATGACCTTTTTATAAAAATTGACTCATTTTTAAAATTATGATTCTGTGGAACAAATCAGCCCACTCCTCCTCCTACAGAAGTCGGTGGAAATTTCCTGTCAACCTAAATACAGATTGGACCTGGTCATCAATCACTAGTCTTAATTTGGCAGATGGTTCCTGTTTAAACAAGAATAATTACGTTTATCGATCGCAATAACTCCCTTAGATGTGTCAATGGAGGTAAGCATGCCAATTGGGATTATTATTATTGTTCAAAAGCATTTTTTCCTAGTGAAATGATTTCCATATCACAAAAGGCTCACAAAAATCTCTGCAATGTTGACAGTTTTGCTGTGGAAGAAAATCCTTCTCCCCTAGATAAATGGAATTAGTCACACAGTTTTTGGGTGCAATTTGGCATATTCTCCATTTAATTATTTCAATGGGATAAGAGCGTGCAGGAGAGAGAGAGAATCTTATATTGCAGTCCTGTTATGGATCCCAGAACAATTGGCAGGTAGGATTCTAGAAAGCAGTAACTTCATTGGCCCGTAGGAGCTGTCCAATTCGGCTCCAGGAGAGGAGTTTGAACCAGCCTATTAGGCATGACTGATGGTGTAAATAAAGTCTGTATAGCCTGGGGTCTGGGAGGGGCCAACTGACTCATACAGGATGACTGACTGTTTTTACTACAAGCTGAAATAAACACAAGGAAACCGATGGCTCTACACTGAGTTTATTTCAAGTCCTATGCTCACATAGCTAGGAGTAAGCCCTATTGAACTCAATGGGACTTTCAAATAGACATGCATGCATTTGCAGTGTTAGTCTCTTAGGGGCATGCAAAGCATGACACAATTCAGCTTGGCACAAATATGTGACGTGTGTATTGTCCTCACTAGGGGCGGGGAGCCTGGGAGCAGATGATTTTAGACACTAGCTCTCATTATTCTTCACCATTGGCCATGTTGACTGGGACTGCTCAGAGTCCAACAACATCCAAATGGTCCTACGTTCCCCATCCCCGGTCTACCTTGATGGCGACAGCCCTCCTGGTTTTCAGGCAAGGAATTCCCCAGTCCTACCTAGAGAGGCTAAGCAAAGACCCTGGGACCTTTGGCATGCAAATAATATGTTCTAGCCCAGGGATATCCATCCCACCTTCAGAATATATTGGATTCCTTGCCTGAATATTCATCTGCCCAGTAAAATCTTTTTTTAAAAAAACAGAGTCATATGACTATTTATAATCCCCCACCTCTGTCTTACCCACATTCTTTCATGTTTATCATCTCCATATTTTGAGACAGGAGCAGTGACTTGATAATATACTGATAATATATAGTTTTATCTCCTACATGGACAGAGTATTTTATTCTTGCCCTCACTGCGAGAAGCAAAGCTACAGGGAACCAGGCAGAGGGCCTTCTCGGTAGTGGCACCCGCCCTGTGGAACACCCTCCCATCAGAGGTCAGAGAGATAAACAACTACCTGACATTTAGAAAATACCTAAAGGCAGCCCTGTTTAGGCAAGTTTTTAATCTGTGATATTTTAATGTATTTCAATGTGTCTTGGAAGCCGCCCAGAGTGGCGGGGGGACCCGGCCAGATGGGTGGGGTATAAATAAATTATTATTATTATTATTATTATTATTATTATTATTATTATTAATTTGCCCTGTGTGGCAGAAAATTGCCCTGTTAATGTACCCATTACAGTGACTGCCAATCTTACAGGAGTTTTGTGTGTGTGGAGCCCAACTCGATGAAGCCCAACTCGATGAAGACAATAAAAGTCAGAACAATTATAGAAAATAAGTTTAACCAAGAGCATTGATTCTGGCTATATTTCAGAAAACTTTTCCCAGTAAAAACAAAGCAACTTAAATAGGGATATCAAGAGGGGAAAGTGCTTCAATTTTTAAAAAAATTTTTATATTTTAAAAAACCTATTATTACATAATACAAAGATATTGCTGGGCACCAACAGCGTGAAAACAGTGGCTCTTACTGTAATTTACAATTTGCATGGGACACCTAGGGGCAAAAGGAACAATGTGCTGCTGTCAATTATTTTACAACATTATTTGATTTTTCTGTGTAAAGCGGAATGAGTGCATGACCTCAAATGTTTCATCATTTACATGCCGTGGCAAGGGGGAAAGAGGAAAGCTCCGAGTGAATGTTTGAAGACATGGGCAATCGATAATGAAAAGCCTTGTCTTATGAAGTATACATTTTTATTATCCTGTCTTAGCAAGAACTTGTTTTCCTGTGGTTTTGACAATAATTGATCGCTCAGGAGTGAAAACCAGAGAAAGGAGGGAAATACATGGAATGTAAATAAATTTCAATCGTATACTTCTTTCCTCAGAAATAAATACCGGGGCTTTTTTTTGGACATGATACTAAAATTTTATTTAGTGTAGGTGGAAGAAACCTTAGGTTTAAGGCCAAAAGCAGCCATCTTGCCTATTACACAAAGGTGTAAAATTTACATTTCTTGCTACACACACCTTTTCCTGTGGCTGCACCCAACACTGGAACCTGGCCCTTAGAAGGTTGCCCAAAAGAGAATGTGGCCCTCAGGTGGAAAAATATTCCCCGTGAATTCCCTGCTGGTTAGCTCAAACCAGTGTTTCCCAAACTTGAGTCTCTGGCTGTTGTTGGACTACAACCCCCATAATCCCTAGCTAGCAGCACCATTGGGAATTCCCATGATGGGAATTCTAGTCCCAAAACAGATGGAGACCCACGTTTGGGAAACACTGGTTTAAACTATGGTTAGTTCAAATACCCTTGGATTCATTGTGGTGTATTGGTACCAGACTAGGGCCAGGTTCAAATCCCAACTTGGCTATGACACTGAGCGACCTTCGGCCAATCGCTTTCTCTGAGCCTCACCTACCTTATAAAGTGGATGTGAGGTAAAATGCCAGCAGTTTGGTAAAAAGATCCATAAATACTGTATCCCCCTTAGTTGCTTGGAGGAAGGGCAGAGTAGAAGAAGAAGAGTTTGGATTTGATATCCCGCTTTATCACTACCCGAAGGAGTCTCAAAGCGGCTAACATTCTCCTTTCCCTTCCTCCCCCACAACAAACACTCTGTTAGGTGAGTGAGGCTGAGAGACTTCAGAGAAGTGTGACTAGCCCAAGGTCACCCAGCAGCTGCATGTGGAGGAGCAGAGACGCGAACCCGGCTTCCCAGATTACGAGTCTACTGCTCTTAACCACTACACCACACTGGCTATATATGTGATATTAAAAATATATGTGGATATTAAAATGAAAAATAAAATAAAATCTGGTTAGTTTAAAAGCAGAAGCAAATGCTTCTTTGGATCTCATCCTGGCCACCACACCAGGAGAGGAGAGCAGAGGAGGAAGCTTATGAGCACAAGGCTCAGAACAACTTGGGTGCATAATGCTTAGACAGTTTAGGACCTCGGTACCTAACATAACTCCTAACACCATATACTCCTCTCATGCCCTAAGGCCATCTATAGGGAACCTTCTCTAGGTGACCCTTCAGTCTGAAACTCAGAGGGTGGTCACAAGCAGGACTTTTTTTTCCAGCTGGAACTCAGTCCTGGCACCTCTCGGGTGGCCACCATTGCCATTATAAGAGAACAAGGAGGCGATCATGGTGAGTTCCGGGAACCTCTTTTTCTATAAAAATAGCGCTGGTCGCAAGAGATATGGCTTTTTTGGTAGTGGGCCCCAGCTGTCAGGGCTTTAGGAATTCTATTCCTTTCCCGGTGGCAGCAAGCAGTAGAGAAACAAGATAAAGTCCTTTTTTATGAGTTTAATCAACCATAACAGCGAGAGTCAAAAGAACGCCGTCTTCCCCAATCGTGACATTGCTCCAAACTGGGCTCCTACTCCCTCCTTCCCTAGCAACAGCATCTCCCTTTATGGTGGCCATTCATGGTCAAATGTCTCTGATTTCGTTGTTCCTGCACTCTTAACGAACATCAAATTCTGGAAGAAGGGGGTTCAGAAATACTTTCCAGTGACAATGTGTCAGCTGGCTGCCCTTCTGCAGTTCACTCCCCCTTCTTCTAACACTTCGCCTAAATCCGGCCCTGTCCATAAGCACAAAAGTATTTTCCAGGTCTGCAAATATCCTTGTGGTATAAAAATGTGAAGAACTTGGCAATCACAGAAAATATAACCCACAATTTCAACGGCTTAAAAGATCCAGAACATTGTTATATTGTTTGGTGGGATTTATACCAATACAATTATCCCCCAGGGCTGTTTGGTGCTACCAGTGCAGGAAATAGGGGCTTCTTAATGTTTCACCTAACAGGTATTTCCTCCCGTCTTCTGATTTTGTTGACAAATTAAGAGAATGGATACTCGGCCCTCTTGGACATTGCTGTTTTGTTTTGTTTTTTAAAAAAAGTTTGTTGTGTTTGTTTGTATTTATATCTCATAGATGATGGAATAAAATAAAATAAAGCAGACATTTGAGTCCCTTGGACTTAATAGTCCTCAGTTTAAATCCAATTTCTTTGAAAGTCTCTGAAGCTTTGAGCTGCGTTGCTGCAACAACGCTGCTTTCGTTCAGTGTCGCAAACGCCTGTGAACAAATAAAAAGGTCAGAAACACAGCCGACGCAATAGGTATCAGTAGAACAAGTAGTATGATTCATAGCAGTGGTTCAAAAAAATGAAGGCTTGCTTATTTATGTGTGAAGAAGAGACACATAGCACAGCCAAGGCCAGCAGCAGCGAAAAACATGGAGGTCCAGCTGAAACACAGAGATGGATTATTTCCTTAAGGAAGAAGCAGATTCTAATACTAGACATTATTATAGAAAGGACATTTCTCCCAATACAGTGATACCTTGGTTTTCAAACACCTTGGTACTCAAACAACTTGGTATCCAAACACTGCAAACCCAGAAGTAAGTGTTCCGGTTTGCAACTAATAATAATAATTCAGAAGCTGAACGTGCTCCATTTTGAGTGTTACGCTTTCAATTTGAATGCCACACTTTCGTTTTGAGTGTTATGCTGAGGTCTGTCTGTTTTTTGCTATTTATTTTGCGTTTTTGTTTTTGTGGCTCTATTTGTTTTGTTTTTGTGACTGTGTGGAACCTAGTTCAGCTACTGATTGATTGATTGATTGATTGTGTGACTGCAGTACATTGTTTATTGCTTTCATTTTATGAATCAGTGGCCTCGTTAGATAGTAGAATTCATGTTAATTGCTGTTTGGGAGTTGTTTTTAAAAGTCTGGAACGAATTAATCCATTTTGCATTACTTTCTATGGGAAAACGCGCCTTGGTTTTGGAATGCTTTGGTTTGGGAACGGACTTCCGGAACGGATTAAGTTTGAGAACACCCAGCCCAAGCCCTCTGATGATCTCTCCCAGCAGCTTCATATAGATGTTAAAAAGCATAGGGGAGAGGATGGAACCTTGAGGCACCCCACAAGTGAGGGGTCTGAACACTCATCCCCCACCACCACTTTCTGAACACAGCCCAGGAGGAAGGAGCGGAACCACTGTATAACAGTGCTCCCAGCTCCCAACCCCTCTAGACGGTCCAGAAGGATGTCATGGTCAATTCCAAGGACAACCTCTTAGGTATCTTAAATTAGAAAGCCGGATTATTGTATTACTGTAGTTATATATAATCTGAGATATATTGTCTTCAACTCTTTGTTATTGATACTTTAAATAATTAGATAATTGTAGGTTTTATTACCATCAAGCAGTATATAAGTTTTGTTAAATAAAGCAAGCAAGCAAATAAATAAAGCGAGTAACTGGGACTTTCTTCCACAAAGGGGATCACAACTAAATTCAGAACAGAGAAGCGAGAGGAACTTATTGTCTGAAGATCTATATGAGGGCAATAACATAACTCATTTGAATTCTAGGCAACGCTTCTGAACTACATCAGATTTTGTGTTTGGACAGCTTTATAGGTTTTGATTGAGGCAGGAATACCAATGCTCTTCTATTTAGACAAAAATACAAATATCTATTGTTGGTGTGCATTGTGTGTATTCTATATAATATATGTACCTATTTTCTGTTTATCTGTAAATTACATTTAGAAGCACTCTTTGGTCTAAAGCACACTCCTTATCTTAACCATTTCCTTTCGTTTTATCCTTTAAAGAGTTGGCGTATGTTGTGACTTAGGACTTTCACATTTGCTATATTTTTTGCCTGACCAATAGTCCCTAAATGGCACTAAAATCATAATCACATATCTTGCATTTTATTGAATACCACATCAAAAATATAATTCATGCTCGTCTTCCCACTGAAAAATGATTTAGGGTCGTGGATAGAATTTTGACTATATCGAACCAGAACAGCCATATACTTTCCTATAAAAGACCTGTGCAAAAAGAGAACTTCATCTTTACTGCCTTGCCCTTCTGTCTGGAGGGAGTCCTATTTCTGCTTTATATATTTTCAGAAACTCTGCTGTTTTCTAAATTTATGGGCCAAAGAGAATACCACTACCTGAATATATACACACAGATTTATCACCAGTCAGAGTTTTTTATACTATAGCAGACAAAGGAAACACATAGTTTCTACACATTAGCGGTGCAATGTAGTGATAGGAGGGAGAAGGAAACTTCACTATAAATAACCAAACAAGCCTTTCTGATTTATAGGCAATATAGCACTGCATCTTTTTCCTCTTTCAAGGCACTGTGATTAATGCCACCTTCATACCATACTTTGGTTGCCTGTCATGCTCAAACAATAAAGTTATAAGTATTTTTTATTGTTAATTACATATACCGCAATAATAAAGTGGAAGTATAATCCCACTGGAAACTCTGTGTTCAGAATCCAAAGAGCAATGAAATCCTTAATGAATCAGGAGTGGAGAGAGAGGGTAGAAAGTTCCTACTGGCTTTTTTACTTCATGTAGATACCACGCAACCTCAAGCTTCCAAGATATGATCCTGGTAATGAGAAAACCACTGAGGGAGGGATGGACTTGTTGGCTCCTGTGTCTTTCCATTTCTCATTCTTATCTTCAGTTCAATCCATTTCTGCATCAGTTTGGTAAAATAATAATAAAAATAATTTTAAATGGTCTGTACAAAAATGAATGTGAATTGTCCGGTTCAATTCTCCTGATACATGTATCCATGATCTTAGTTTTGCCTAACAAATGTACCGTATTGCTAAATTGTCCAGTAGCACCTTAGAGACCAGCGAAGTTTGTTGTGGGTATAAGATTTCGCGTGTGTGCACACGTCTTCAGATAAAGCAACTCCAGCTGAGAGTGGTTAATGGTTTGTCTTTCCTTCTGGAACTTTTGCCAAGCTGAGTGATTCCTTGTAGAGTTGTCCAGTACAGAGAGTTCCTCCTTTATTTGCTTCTGTTTAGAGTACAGAGCGCTGATGTTTGAGCAGCTCCTTGAAGAAAGTGTGGCATAGTTTTTTCAGGGGCGTAGGAAGATAGGGGTGGGGGGGTGGGCCGTCCCAAGCAGCAGGCTCCAAGGGGTGCCATCGTGGGCGCCCGCCCCCAAAACACGCGCCCCGCCCCGGAACGTGTGTCACGCCCCTCCGGGAGGCACACCACACCCCCGGAATGTGCGCCACGGCCCCGGAACACGCACTACAGCCCTCCGGGAGGCGTGCCACGGCCCTGGAATGCGCACCCCGCCCCTTCGGGAGGCGCGGCCCACCTCCAGAACATGTGCCCCGCCCATCTGGGAGGCACCCCCACCCCCAGAACGGGTGCCAGCCCCACCCCCACCAGAGCATGAAGCTTCACCACTGAGTTTCTTTGCATATTCAGTAGGCTAAGTGGATTGCGGAGGGTTCTTAATTCTAAGACCCTTAGGTATAATGCCCAGGTTTTTGCATTTAATCAGAAAGGAGATATCAGCCTGTACCTATATTGCAAGGGTGTGAATTTTGATAATAGTGGTAAAATGAGTCGCGATCGTTCTTCACTATAGAATTCACAGAATAAAAGAATGTGAATAACAGATTCCACCTTGTTGGACATGCATGGACAGAAGCGCTCTTCGATTGGTATACGCAAGAATTTGCCGTGTAACACAGCTGAAAGCATCGCATCAAATCGGGCTCTGGAAAAGGCCCATCTGTAAGATTCATAGATAATATTGGATAGATACGGGGCAGCTGCCAGATTAGGCCAAGATTTTAGACACCTGTAGTTCTTAGGAAGTAAGGCATCTTCTTTTTGCAGTTCAATGTCGAAAAGCCTCTGAGTAATCATTGTTTTTTGCCTCATTCAAAGTACCGTTAAAGAGATCTACTGGGTTTAGGCCAATTTGTTTGATCGTTTTAGTAATTTGCGAAAGCCAAGGTGGATATTTTCAATGTATGTGGTGGAAGGAGTCCATTGTGCTAACTAGCCACTTCTCTAGGTCACTGGGAGTACCTTTTTTAAAATTGCAAGAGAAGAGAGAAGCAAAGCTCAAATCACCTCTTAATGGATATCAAAGATACTAAGGATCCGGCAATGTGTAGCTTCCCAAATGAAATCCCTGATCTGTTCTGCATATAGGTTGGTGGATCTGATCAGGAGTTTGCTCTAGAAATCAGGCTTGCTGACTTCCACCTCATCCCTGCCCCATAGACTATACAGAACTAGGTGACCCAATAGTCTGGCTCAGAATAGGACAGTTTCCTATGTACCTAATTAATAATTGCAAATGCTGCTGAACTACCTCTAGAGAGAAAATGCATGGCAATTGTAAAACAAAATAGCAAAATGGTGCCACTTATCTCTTAATGAACACGGTTGACATAAGGGAAAGTGTGTTTTGATTCCTTGTAATGCTTGCTGGCAGATATAGGAGGTTTGTTCTGCCGGATTAAACTGACAAACAGGGAAGACTTGTTTGTATTCTCCTGATATGTAGATGCATGTAGGAAGGTGTGTGTTACATTGAACAATAATGGCAACAGCTATTCCCAGTTAATGAGAATTTGAAAAAAGAAGTCTGTGCCGAATTGTTTATATAAGAGATTCACACTCCAAACAGCTCAGAATAAATACCAAGTCATAGGCAAGTCAATTTGTGTAGGAAGTGAGGTGGAAAACCATCCATATTGTTCTCAAAGAGATTACACCAAATCATATTAATTTAATTAAGACCTGAAATCAAGTTTCTGTAATTAATTTATGCTGTCAGCAATCAGGATGATTGAGTAGCTTCCTTAACTCATAGGCTAATTCTAGTGAGGTTAAATAAAAAAATTCCTTCAGTAACACCTTAAAGACCAACTAAGTTTTTATTTAGGTATGAGCTTTCGTGTGCATGCACACTTCGTCAGATACACTGAAACAGAATCCTAGTGAGGTTGTTTACTAGATTCAACTTAGGATCAAGAATGGAGAGGAAATGGTGCTAATATCTGGATGTAATCCCCCCCCAATGCTTACATTATGGGGAGGAAGGTTGGGAGGCCCTTAAAGGACTTCTGAAGCACAATCCAGCCAATTTGTGTCAAATCTTGCCATCCCTGTATCCTCCTGAAAAGAGAAACTAGAACAGGAGCAAAAATTGCCAATTTTCATTTATTTATCCCACTTTCACAACAGAAATCAGTCCAGCAAATATGACCAGTATTCTCAGTTGTTGCTGGTTTTTGTCTGCAAATGATCCACAACAATAAGTAATTAGACACTCCCCCTGCCTCATTTGCATTGCATTTCCTTTGCATTGAAATACATGGTGTAGGATAACATAGTTAATTGGATAAAACGTCTCCATAGCAGACAGCAAGACAAAAATAATAGTTTTGGTTGGAAGTTGAATTGCAGCTGCATGGAAACAGCACTTCATGTGACAAATAGGAGACAGAATGGGGAGATGCTGGTTTGTGGGTACAATTAGGGTCACGGCTGAGTTTAGATTTTAGAGTTCAAATTAGATTTTTAGACTTTAGAGTTTAGATTAGTTAGAGATTGAAAAACAAAAAAAGAAGAATGACGCTAACTGCTTTCCAGGTTCCAGTGATATAATCTTATCCTTTTTCTGAACCTATCCTACCTTCCATCTGAAACAGTACAATCACAAGTTGATTAGTCACAGAAGTAAAATCTTCCTTCATTAATAAAACTAATGGAGGGATTCCAAGGTGGGCAGGATAACAGCTTTCATTTTTAGTGTCAAAGAGGTCACATTCATTTTTTAGACAGACGCATACCGTATATGGGATTTGACTACAATTATTTTTATAATGAGGAAAGTTCTTCCCATGTGGTTCCATTAATATGGAGGAACCCAGAACACTCTTTGTAGGACACAGAACTCTTAGAAGTTACTCAGGGTTACGTTGAAGAGACAAAACCACTGAAAATGCTCTGGGTCTTTCAATAAAGTCTCAATTTTCCTCTTTAAAAGAAATAAACACTTTTCCTTTGTATCTGGACATATGATGCTGCTACTCTCTTTGGTTGGATTCATCCAGCCAGCTATTTTCCTTGGTAATTGGAATGGTCAGATATTATGGAGGTATGTATTACCTGAGTTTCCCCTGGGTTAATCCTTCCACAGCTCTATTCTGTATTCTTTTCATCTATTACTAAGTTTATTCTGCTTTTTTAGGAGTAGACAACTTCTTATGCTGTAGGATCAGCACTGTCAAATTTATAAACCACTCTTCACTGGAAAATCATCACAGGGTGGTTTCCAACAAAATATCTAAAAACAGAATATCTAAGCTCCAATACAAAACCATTACGAGTAAACAATAGGAGAGCAAACAGACTCAAAACTTGGACAGCACTTTAAACCAGAATAACTTAAATTTCTCCAAATGCCTGAGAGAACAGATTTGTTTTAACTAGGCACCCACAAGCTCAGCAACATTCTAGCTGTCCACACTTCCAATGGGAGTTAGTTCTGTGGGATGTCAAGTACAACATTCCTTGTTTTCCTAGAGTGGACATGCAAGGGGATGTTTGGTCCAGCCAGTTGAAACTTCCTGTTCCTCCTGGGCTGGAGCATCCTTCCTTTTTCATGTGATAGAAGGTGGTCACGCAGCACACATCCCTCTTTTTCACCTCATTCTTTGTTTGACCAGCTTCTAGCTAGGACTCCTCTGCTAGTTCTCAGCTAGCAGAAGCACTGGGATTATTCCCCCATATGGTAAGGTTACCAGATTTTTTTCAATGAATCCGGGGATACTTTTCAACTTCCCCATTCCAGGGTTGGATTTTGTCAGGGGGGTGATTTTTTAAATCCAGGGACTCTCCCCGGGAAATGGGGGTGTCTAGTAACCTTACCATATGGGATAGATCCACATGTACATATTTGTAACTAAATCTGCCTTCAGGGATCAAACTATGAACTGATGTAAGTAAACTTCTTTTATTGATTTTGAATAAGATTGTGGCGTTTTTATTCTTTTAGGGGGAGGGGAAAGGAAATTGTTAGCCGCTTTGAGACTCCTTCGGGTAGTGATAAAGCGGGATATCAAATCCAAACTCTTCTTCTTCTTCTTCTTCTTCTTCTTTTAAGAGGGATTCAAGGGAACTTACCAGGAACGTACAATTCTATCTGATACAGACAGAATTGTATAATAGTGAGAGGCTTACACAAGCCTGCGACCAGCTTTCTGCTGTGCATGTAAAAGGGGAATGTAAACTCTGCTAAGTAAAGGAACTTGCTAGCGCAAGTTAGGAAGGATATTAATTAACAATATATTCTCTCCTGCCACCCTGAACACTCCCACATCATTACATAACAATAATGGCCACCCATGTGAAAACAAGCAGCCTTTTCTCTGCTGATCTCAGAACATGTGTTTGTCCTCAGACAAGCACAAGTCCTGGGTCATTTAGGGCTTCGCAAGTTAGAGAACTAAGACCTTGAATTGGGCTCAGTAATATAGGGGCAGCCAGTGCAGGAGCTGCAAAATGGGTGTTATACGATTTACTAAGACTGCAATCCCCATACACATACCTTGAGTGAATAACTCCCATTGAACTTAATTGAATTTGCTTCTGACTAGACGTGTATAGTATAGTATTGTACAATAGATCACGCTTTCACACACAAGGAAGAGTCCATTTATGGAGGTTTATTTCCATCTGGAGAAAAATCCATATATGTTAATATGAATCAATGATGTTTTTGTTTTCATATACAAGAGCATATTTGAAGTGCTATTCAACCCTGTTTAGGGAAGTTTTTAATGTTTGATTTTAATGTGTTTTTAATATTCTGTTGGGAGCCACCCAGAGTGGCTGGGGAAACCCAGCCAGATAGGCGGGGTATAAATAATAAATTATTATTATTAGAACCACATGTACCTTGTAAAATATTTTAAAGTCTTGCCCCCCCTTTTTTAAAAAAGATAGAAAGTTCTCCATTTGAAAGAGACTTCTAATTTCTACTCTTTCCTCTCTTTTTGCCTCATTTGCTTGTCTTTATCTCTGAAAGAATAATGGCAATATCTTAATTCAATTGCAATCATTTGAAGTGAAAAACTGCTCATCATCAATCTTTTAGTGACAGGCCTTTTGCAATTAAACTCCAAAGATATATAATTTCTTATTAAGTAAGATTCTTTTATTGTACAAATCACAAGTCAAATTTATCTGTTCTTGGGGCACTTCACGGTAATAAATTTTGTACCTAATTTTATTTGAGTGTTTCAAATGTGTGGATTTTCTGATTCATATTTGTGTCTAAAATTGACACGATGAAATTAATTCACTTTGCTCATGAATTAACAACAAAATGGAAAGGTGGGTGTTTTTTTTAATTTATTCCTGAATACTCCAGGAATAATGTCAAGAGATAGCAAAGGGTACATGGTTACTCTCAAAACATATTTAGAACCCTGGAATTTCATGCACTAGAGATGTACAACAGCTTTTTTTAGGGAGGAGGAAAGCCCTATTTTGGGGGGTTCAGGTCAAAGTTGTTGGGTTGTTCTTATAAGGAAAATCCCTGTCTTTTTTTAGGGGAGCCAAATATGTTAAGCTCCTTGGGGGGGGGGAGCCAGTGATCTACCATAGATGACCGGTGATCTATCGGCAGATCACGAACTACCTGTTGGACATGCCTGGCATACATCATAGGAACAACAAGGGTAGTAAAGCCCTCTTACTGGTGGGGTGGGCTTTATTGTGAAAGGGAAGAGCTCAGTGGAAGAGGATCTGTTTTGCATGCAAAAGGGTCCTGGTTCAGTCTCTGGTGTCTCCAAGTAGGGCTGGAATGGCGTTTTGGTCTAAACCACTGAGCCTCTTGGGCTTGCCGATCAGAAGGTCGGCGGTTCGAATCCCCACAACGGACTGAGCTCCCGTTGTTCTGTCTCAGCTGCCAACCTAACAGTTCAAAACACTCAAGTACAAGTAGATAAATAGATAAGTAGATAAATAGGGACCACTGTGGCGGTAAGGTAAACGGTGTTTCCGTGCGCTCTGGTTTCTGTCACGGTGTTCCGTTGTGCCAAAAGCGGTTTAGTCATTCTGGCCACATGACCCGGAAAGCTGTCTGTGGGCAAACGCCAGCTCCCTCCCAAGTGAGATGAGTGCCACAACCCCATAGTCACCTTTGACTGGACTTAAAGGTCCAGGGGTCCTTGACCTTTATCTTTTACATTACATTAGTTTTCTATGCTCCTATGAAATATACCTTACATACTGAAATCACTTGCTGACTCAAACTGCACATTGAAAGGGTTTTTTTTTTTTTTAGTAAGAGGGTGAATAGGAGCATGATAGTGATAAACCAAAGCATTCACAAATCTCCAGTCCAAAATTAAATCAACCGTGCCTTCCCTATCGAATTGATATACTTTTCCTGAAAAGTTCCACAAGGGAATATCAGCTCACCCTAAGAATGAGTCTGAAGGGTATCTGTTTGCATGACCACCTGGTCATTCTGTGCACAATGGAAGCACACTACTCTGCACAAAATTCATATTCATATATATATATATATATATATATATATATATATATATATATATTCTGTTGCTGAACAATAGGCATTGAATAGGAACTACACACACAGTGATCACCTCAGTTGCAACACAGAGAAGCTTTTCAAGCAGCCATGTTGAGTCCAGGTTCACATGTGATTGGACCTTGATTTAATGAATGGTGCTTTAATTAAAATACCACCTTACAAGACTGCTATTAAAATTGCACAGACCTTTCCAGCCATCCTCTCATTACATCGTAACAATCTGACAAACAGAACATTGTTGGAGAATAAATGAAAGACAAGAAATTCACAAGGCAACACAGATCTATTCGGAGCCAGGAGGACTGCAGTCTGAAAAGAGAAAATGAACAATGTTGTCTATGATACACATCGCTGTAATATTTACTTTTCTAAGGTTATCGCTGCTTTCAGGTAACTTGATTTTGCACATTATAAAACAAAAGCGGTACAAAGGAGAACCCAGCCATTTCTTGTTTCTCTAACAGACTGGAAAAATGCAGGAAACTAAAGGGCATAGCTGCCAAGTCTCCCGTTTTCCCCAGGAAACCCCCATTTTTCCAGCTGTCCCCAGCCGAAAAAACAGATTTTTTTGTTTTTCCCCGGTTTATTCTGGCGCGGCAGCCATTTTGGAACTGGGCGGAGCATGCTCAGAAGCGACTTTTGATGCTGCTCTGCCCAGTTCCAAAATGGCTGCAGTGCGACTTCTGGTGTGGCAGCCATTTTGGAGCTGGGCACAGCAGCATCAAAAGTCGCTTCTGAGCATGCTCCGCCCAGTTCCAAAATGGCCACCGCGCTACTTCCGGTATGCTAATTTCGGTCTGGTCCCTTATTTTTCAGAGAGGAACTTGGAAAGGGTCTCATGCTTCCTTGTTCCTAACAGGCAGGTCCACCTTTCAGAAATTGAGGTAAATAGTTCAGCTGTCCATTCAGCAGCTGTGCATACAGAGAGTCTCAGTTTGAATCCCTCAAAGAATTTCTGCCTCTCAATAGACAATGTTGAGCTAGAAGGACCGTTAGTGGTCCTACTAGGTACAATTTAACCTCCTGCTGGCCACATGACCCAGAAAAACTGTCTGCATACAAACGCCAGCTCCCTTGGCCAGTAAAGCGAGATGAGCGTCACAAACCCAGAGTCATTCGTGACTGGACTTAACTGCCAGGGGTCCTTTACCTTTACCTTTTTACTCCAGTCCAAAGTTACAAGAGACCTGCATCCAAGAATCTGGCCATATAGTCTGAATAAATATTGCATACCTGATCTCTTGCTATGGTATCCTCACATTCCACCTGAAGGGCTTACAGTATATTTATCATCTTTTAGGTTCAATATGAAGTTTTCCTGAAGCCCAATTGATCTTCCCTTTGCAGCTGTGCTTAATACGGTACCTGTTTACCCGTGATCTGCTTTCCCCGCTTCTTGGTCAGATGGTTTATGAATATTCCTCAGCAGCACAGTGGTTACTAGGAACCACTGAGCTAGATCCTTCTTTTGGTGAATGAATACAAGTGGAATGTAATGGCCAATAGCGCTATTACAGCATGAATGAGAATACCATAAATGTTATACTAGCCCTAGCATCAAATGCACACGTACCTTAACCAAGATCTGACTTGATTTTGGGGAAAGGGCTGGATTAACCATTAAGCAAAGTAAGCATGTGCTTAGGGCATCAATGGAAGCCCCCCCCCCCCCCGAAATTTTCAATTGCCAGATTTAGCATAGACCATATGGCTCATCTGAACAAAAACCAACATCATTTATGCAAATATGCAAAAATAAACATTATTTTCCATCTTACTGTAGGTTTTGTTTCATTTCGGGGGGGGGGATTATTTTATTTTTATTTTGCAGTTAATTGTTGTTTATATTTTGAATTAGATAAATATGGGGACACCAAAATCTTTTAAGTGCTTGGGGCCTCAAAAGGTCTTAATCTTGGGGTTGGGGAGATTTGGGATTTATATACTACTGGAACAGATCAGGCAGGAGAAAAAATGTCTTGCCATTCATATCATATGCAAAGCTTTTCTTAAGCAATAATCCCAGGGCTGCTAATGTGAGTGATTTGCAGGCTAAAACAGCACAGCAGACATGATCACAACTTCAGGATAGTCCTACTAGAATGTAGGATCTCGTTTTTTAGAAGGGTGAAATGCTTTACCTAAAAACACACACACTAAGAATAAATTTAATTCTTTTTTAGTACAGCAGTATGCAGTTAAGACAAGCTCTACAGTATTTAATCCTGTAGCAGATTCATATTCAAAACAGCATTTTGTGTCATATATATATGGTTTTAACAGCCTCATCTTGCCAAATTTTCCATACTTTCATATTTAACAGCAAAAATTATTTAAAGCCTTTAACAGATGAACTATAAATAGGTTTGTTTTTTTTAAATGTTAATGGGGTACATTCTCCAGTAATAACTACGGAAGAGGAGCTGTAACGAATTCTGAAGATGAAGCTTGGTTCCAGGGAGGGAACCCTACCCCTACTTAAATGCTAAGCTGGGGAACCACAAATTAGAAGGAACTAAAGGTTCCATCTTAAGGTTGCAATCCTGCATACGCATGTTAATCTAGGAATAAGCCCCATTGAACACAATGAGAGATTTCTCAGTAAATTTCAGTGAATCCATGATGACCTCCCTCTGCACCACTCTGTACAATGTTGCTTATGCACAACCACTGTCCGTGACTTTTTTCACGGACTTCCTCTGTAATAAGACGATTGGCTTTTGCTACCCAGTTTCAATCAGTCGCAACACTGGGTTGACGTCAGGTCACAAAAGATCATCACTGCCAAGCCACTCAAAGTCAGCGCTGGATAACTTGAAAACCAAGACTTCCACTGGTTTAAAGGTTCACATGAATAAACCTTAAGTTGTATTTTATCCCTTCAGTATCTTTCGCGTTTGCCCCATACTCCATGCAGTGTTTTCCAAACTTGGGTCTCCAGCTGTTTTTGGACTACAACTCCCATTATCCCTGACCGCTGGGTCCTTCTAGCTAGGGATGATGGGAGTTGTAGTCTGAAAACAGCTGGAGACCCAAGTTTGGGAAACTCTGCTCCAAAGCAAGAATTTGATTAATCTGTTGGCCAATATTAAATGCATGCTTTACAGTTAAACTTCTACTTATGAATTAAAGACTTCTCCTGGTTGTTAGTATGCCTTTTAAAATTGCTTCTGGTCCTGGCAGCTCTTGCTTCTTTTTTAGCATTCTCTCTCTGCAAGGCATGCCAACACCCTACAGCTTCGTAAGCAATTGACAATATATATCACAGCGATAGGGCTGTTTGTCAGCACCCTTAATGTCATAGGAAAAGTCAAAAGCAAATATTGTTTTTGGAAGGCAAGACACTAGTAGAGTTAAGTGAGCTCCTGTTGAAACAGCAGCGGCTGCTGGAAAAGCGAATTTTCTGCAGAGAGCAGCATGTGTGGCTCTATGCGGAATAAAAGCATGTAGAAAGCTGTCCCAAATCTCAGAAGCCCTGGCTAAAATAAGGCTTAGGGTCCATATGCTAGGAGTTGTGAAGTCATCCCATTGTGTATAGTGGCTAGTGGTGGCTCCAAAATTCGTAATTACATGGTTGAGTACATTAATTTGCCCAGCTTGTGATGCTCAAGATGTATGAATGGATCCCAGTTTCAGAGAGAGAGAGAGAGAGAGAGAGAGAGAGAGAGAGAGAGAGAGAGAGAGAGAGAGAGAGAGATGTTTTCTCACTTGGAATATTAATTGAGATTCTGTGCCTTCACTGTCAACAGACTAAAGAGCCTCATGGCAGTTGCTTTGTAGGAACATGCACAGAAGTCATTTAATGTTATACTTATATATACTTGAGCTGTGTACACATGACATTTTGCGTCGACAGGCGGAGTCCCCCCAGCCCCAGGCGATCCCCGAGTGGAATAATGACTCAAGACAACTTACTATGGGATTAAAATTGGCCACAACTTTATTAAGGTTCAGTTGTAGGGAGACCTTGGCTCAGGCATTGGGCATTTATCCTTCCCAATCCCCAGCTGCGAATCTGGGAGACTTCAGGGTTATCCAGAATGTGTGGGGATTGGGCTGGCTCTGGAGAACATATGTTCAAGCAGAGAGCCTGCCCCCCGTTTGCTGCCGCTGGAGGGGAGAGCAATGACAACCTCTTGGTGTATGGACAATGCCTCCCCCAAGACCCCTTTAACAGGGAACCCTGGTATCACCACCGCAAAGGGGGGCGTGGGTCACCGCTTCATGCCCCCCCCTCCATTTAGGAAGATAGACTAAAGAATTCTACCCAAAGCCTGCAACCGCCAAAGTTTTGATATATTGCTACGGGAAAGGCGAAACCTGCCAATGCAGGGAAATTCCTTTCCGGCCCTTCAACAGCGGCCCTGACGTAGCAACGCCTGGATACCTGTGGAAAAGAGGTTAACCTGCAAAAGAAGACTTAACTGAGGGAGGGGAGGGTGGGAGAAGCTCTGGAGCCGACTGCCGCTTAGCAGGTAAGCTTCACCCTCAGTTGTGTGGGCAGGGCGGTCCCTCCCCTTACCTGGCCAGTCCCCTGGCAACGCCTCCCCCAGGCGGGATTGGGCGGATGACTGAGGTAGGTGGAGACCCCAGGTATCCAGCCTGGGGAGGATGAAGCCAGCCTGAACTACCGGGAGCCACACTGGGATCCAGGGGGCTGCGTGCGACTATGCAAAACTCGCCCCCATTTGATGTGGGGAGCAGTCATTCTTCAGTTTCGTTGGGGACTGAATACTTGGTGGGTTGTTGTTGTTTTTTCATAGACCACACGCAATCTAGATCTACTGCAGATTGTTTGCCCTAGAAACAACCTAATGACCAACCTAGAAACTGGTTTCGTTCTGAAAACAAACCTTATACGGTATACAACATTAAAGTCTCACATTGAATATAAGTGATCTGTAGAAAGGACGTTATGATCTGAAAATAGAGACGGTGTATCTACTTTTGTAACCCAAGAAAATAATTAATAAAAACCATTTTAAAAAATACTTAGCCAATTCCAGTTCTAGTCAAGGGAGTTGTCCCATAACCAACTACAGTACAAAGTTGGAGTTAATATATCATTGTGCCTCCCAGATTTTGTTGGACTATAACTCCAATCATGCTTTACTACCTAACTAAACAACTACCTGACATTTAGAAGACATCTGAAGGCAGCCCTGTTTAGGGAAGTTTTTAATGTGTGACATTTTAATGTATTTTAAATCTTTGTTGGAAGCTGCCCAAATAATTTTTTACTACTACTACTCTAGTCTGAGTTTCCATTCCCACACTTCCAGCAGTATGGAATGTAAATAAGGATCACATGATCCAGCAATGAGAGAATGAATTACTGACAGTTGTGTCCTTCTCACCTGCCCCCCAGCTGGAGGATGCCATGAGATGGACACAAAAGGCATGTGCCCTGCCAGCCCCACACCATTTATGCCAGTCTCGCAAAGCAACACTGGATTCGCAGAGTGTTGTGAGTGTCCCTTTCAAAGCAGGTGTGTGGTTGGGCAGCTAGTGTAGTACAACCATGCTTTGTTCCAGTGGGCAGAGGTTGCTCTAGCAGCGTGCGCCCCCCAGCCCCCATGGTGCGCCATGCATGCCCACCCCAAACAACAGTGGGGCATGCTCCACCTATGATTCTGATTCTAGCTGATTGAAGAATATCAATACTTTACCTGTGCTAAAGGGTCCTGGTGTGGAAAGGGCAAAGGTCAACTGGACACAGGTCGCTTTGGGGCAGGAGGAACGTTCAGATAGATATGCCATGAACCCTCTTATGTTTATGAACTGGGTGTTAGGATTCTTTTCCCGTGTTGCAGTCATGGGATTGTTTTTATCACATGACGGTGTATATTTTCATTCCACATTGTGGGAATTGACGGAGACAGGATGTTTATATTACTGTGTTTCCTGTGTAGGGCATTTGGCCTTTGGCCTTTCTCTCTTTGCTGTCTGATGCTGAAGAGGAAAGGGCTGAGTTACGATGCTCCGAGTGTGTATATGTAAATAAACATAGTTTAGCCAACTTGCTGCGCTACTGAGTCTGAACGCTGACTTCCTATACTCTGCTGATCCTGAAGTGTGCTGATGCCTCTTAGGTATCAGTCGCTGTGATGTTCGGGCTGGAGAAAGATATTGAATCTCCTGAACGAACGACCAGGAGGGACAGAACATCGGGCATGTGTCTCTATTGGACCTCCTGACACTTGGAACAGTTTTTCAGAAAAAAATGATGTCCTGCTGTGACTGCTTTAAAAGCTGCTTCATTTGTTTTGGCAAGCAACATTAAAAGCCCAAAGGTACCTTTTTGAACAGGATGGGAACATCTTGCTTGAATAACCTTGTTGATTACCCACATGTTTGATGCACAATGCACTAATGAAGCCCACCCCAGTCTCTCTTCATCTGTGGAGTTCTCAGTGTTTCTCCCTTGTTTTGAATAAATGTTGCTAAACATTCTGTGCACAGCACTGTTCACACACTTGTCAGTCTTCCACCACAACATATGCTACCAATAACACCAAAATACTCATTGCAATGTAAGACAAGAGCTGCTTATTATGTTCCCCACCCTGCCCCCAGTCTTCAAATAACTATTTTCTGGAAAGATTTTGGCTTTCTTAAAAGGTAAAGGTAAAGGACCCCTGACAGTTAAGTCCAGTCACGAACTACTCTGGGGTTGCGCACTCATCTTGCTCTATAGGCCGAGGAAGCTGGCATTTGTCTGCAGACAGTTTTTCCGGGTCATGTGGCCAGCATGACTAAGCTGCTTCTGGTGAAACCGGAGCAGCGCACAGAAATGTTGTTTACCTTCCCGTCAGAGCAGTACCTATTTATCTACTTGCACTTTGACGTGCTTTCAAACTGCTAGATGGGCAGGAGCTGGGACCGAGCAACGGGAGCTCACCTCATCACAGGGATTCGAACCACCAACCGTCCGATCAGCAAGCCCAAGGCTCAGTGGTTTAGATAACAGTGCCACTTTCTTACTAGAGTCTAAACGTAGGCAAATAAACTATTAAAAGGGCATGGCTAAAAGGAATAGGCCAAACAGGCATCAATATAAATCAGTGGCTCGCAAACTTTCTTTTTCTCTGGCCACCCTTTCAGAATAAAAATTTGCTCGTGCCAAGAAATACGTTGGAAAACCAGAAAAAAACACAACTCCTAGCAGTGCTTGATTTATAATATAGAACTCAACTACTTTATAATAGGACCGTGGGACATCCAGAAAGTATAAAACAATGCAGCTACATAAGAACATGAAT
Source organism: Zootoca vivipara (assembly GCF_963506605.1). Lineage (NCBI taxonomy): Eukaryota > Metazoa > Chordata > Lepidosauria > Squamata > Lacertidae > Zootoca > Zootoca vivipara. Next base: position 10,255,845 of record NC_083285.1, read on the forward strand.
CAAAATATCATTATAAACGAGCCTTTTGCATCACCTTACGTATTATATAAACTCAATGAGAGGTGTGACCTTGTTTTTGCCAGGTAATATCATTTATAATAGGTCTAATCTGAGACAGACAAAATCTTATCTCATCAACACAAACAAGCCTTTCTCTTTTCTGATCTTTCATATTTGTCAGAGTTGAAAATCCCTTGCTTCTCACAACAAAATGTCATGGAGGACTGTAGCATAATGGCCTTGAAGACACATGTGGATAGTTTCTGGTTGTATATCCATTTTTGTTTTTTTGCTACTAAACTGCACTGAAATGTTTAAATGTTTCTTTGACTGCCCTTGAATCTTCCTGCAAAACTTGCTATCCCTTTGAGAACAGCTGACATAAATGAACTAGTGTAAAGAAGTTATTTGTGGACCTAGCATGTTAAGTCTTTAAGGTTGCAATCCTACGCATCCCTTAGAGAAAGACCCATGCAACATTGTGGAACTTAATACTGAATAAACGTGCATAGGGTTACAGTGCAGATGTGCTCTCCTAAACCATCTCCTTCATCCCACTTATCCCTACTGCAGCCCTTATGAGATAGGCGGTCATTCTCCTTATTCTGTGCACAACCGTTAATCACACTTAAAGAAATGATTTCTCCAGCAACACTTCATGGTATAAATGTAAAACTATCTTTCTGGCAGAAACTGGTCCTTTGCGAATATCAGAGCCAATGCACAAAGAGACTCCAAAACTTGCTAGAAAGGGGATTTGTTTATGATGACATAGCCATCCCATGCTGGAAAGATGTTTGAGTGTTCTTGTTTCATTTCGTTGCTCTTTCTTGTTCTTATATCTTTGAAAACCTAATAAAAATATTTTTTTTAAAAAAACACAAACTCTCAGGGGGTTGTTGCGGCTACTCTCGAGTAAAGACGCTCCAGTCCGCACTGTCTTTAAGAGTTTTATTGTGCATACTATTTACAGTACAGAGATAGCAGAAACTATGACCACCTAGTTACTTTCAGAATCCGGCAATGGCTTCCGTCTACTTCGAGGCCAGCATAAAAGCCTGGGCACCCCGAAACGCCGCCCCTTAGCCCTACGTGTGGGCACGCCTCAATTCGGGCGCCGGAAGGAGAGGTCTCCCCTCTTGCTGGCTGGGGCGGTGCCTGGGCTCCGGCGTCTCGCTGAGCCCCTCATCCGCTGACCCTCGACCAGAGCTGTGCCAAGGCTCTAACGCGTCTCACTGAGCCCTCCCTCCATTCCACTCCATTCCTCATTCCTTCCTCCTGACTCGCTGCTCGTGCTATCGCTGGGAGAAGTGCTGGTCAGAATGACGGGGAGAGGCTCTCATATGTCTGGGTAACTTACATTAAAAAATAAAATAAAAGAAGGAATTCTTAACAGTAAGTACCATGTTGGCCCGAATATAAGCCACACCCAAATATAAGCTGCACCTTTAAAATTGGAGGGGGAGGAGAGAAAAAAGGGGGAAAATGCCCTAATATAAGCCGCTCCCTTCCTTGCTGCTCCTGGCTGTGTCCTGGGGGGGGGGTGAGCCACACTGTGTTGCCAGTGGCCTTTCCCCTTCCTTGCTCTCTCCCTTCCCGGCCTTGAGGGAGAGGATGGGGGACCACACATGGGCCACACACCACTTTGCCACACTCCTGGCACTGTTTGCCCCATGCTCCTGGCTGCATACTGTAAGGTTGCAAATATAAGCCACACTTTAACTTTTCATGGTCGCAATTTGGGGGATAAGTGAGGCTTATATTCAGGCCAAGATGGTCCATGGGGGGGGGATCCAGATAGGGACAGTTAAACAATAACTTTACTACAACCAATTTTAAATGAAAAAAACTGTGAAGTAACTTTCAGGTTACTGTCAGGAGTGCGTGCAGGAGCCGGGCCCTGTGACTGGTAGGGCCTCGCAGGACTGGGCCCTTCCTGAGTTTGGCCTGGAAGGGCAAGGCGTGGCCGCACAGGGGAGGCTTGACAGAAGACTCGTAGCACCTGGTAGCAAGGGCCAGGAGGGGTATGTAAGACCAGCATTACCCTCTGGCTCTTTGCCACAACAACACGCTATTCACCTAGCTGTGCTTCGGCTTCCTGACTCCGGGTTTCCTGATTTGTGGACTCTTGGCTTCCTGACCCCTGGACTGCTGATTCCTGCTTCCTGACCTCTATCCCGGTCCCGATGTACCAAGCTGGGACTCCGACTGCCCGTAACCCAGACCGTGACAGTTACACAGCTTGCTTCCTCAGCTTTGATGTGAACCAAAAAGAGACAGGAAGTAACACATGAAGTGTTTTCCTTGGTAGACAGAATGCTGGCAGTCCAGATAGTGATATTTTCTCTTTTTTTTAATGTTGCAAGTCTGAAAGAATATCTGCCTAAGCTACTTCCAAACCAGCAGTGCAATCCAAACCATGTCTACTCTGGAGGAGGCCCGGAGTGCTGTCTCATGGTGTACAAGAGACAAGGACGGCAAGGGAGCTGCTGCAGTGATCTGCAACGCCTGTGCCATGTTTGTCTTCCTGCCTGAGAACGTGCAAAACTAAACCTTCAGGAAGTGCAAGCTGGTTGCCTTGCTGGAAGAGATTGGTCTGTGAGCTCCAGTTTCTATCAGCCGCAACCAGCATCGCCAGTGGTCAGAGAGGAAGCTGTTTGCTGTCCAACGACGTTCAGAGTGATGCAGATGGCATTCTGGCGGTTCCCTCACAGCGAGAGGCAAAGATACAGGGAACCAGGCAGAGGGCCTTCTCGGTAGTGGCACCTGCCCTGTGGAACGTGCTCCCATCAGAGGTCAGAGAGAGAAACAACTACCTGACATTTAGAAAATACCTAAAGGCAGCCCTGTTTAGGGAAGTTTTTAATCTGTGATATTTTAATGTATTTTAATGTGTGTTGGAAGCTGCCCAGAGTGGCCGGGGGGGGGGGAGAACCCAGCCAGATGGGCAGGGTAATAATAATAATAATAATAATAATAATAATAATAATAATAATAATAATAATAATAATAATAATAATTGGATTAAATAAACACACAAAAAACTGACTTCACAAGTCTAGGTGCAACAAGATGAAGAGGAAAATGAACCACATACATGTTGTTTTACCTTCAAAACACAAAAGAGGGTTCTGATATTTTTCAGCTAAGTGCTCATTTGTTTGAGAAGAAAACAATTAAAATATGCCTACTTCTTGTTCAAAAATATGAATATCACATATATATTTTTCTACTTGCAGGTACAAAAACAACCGTTTGAACCTTAAAACGGTTGACTGTAGTGTAGCTCTTTTGCAAGTACTAGAGCTACCCCATAGTGATTGATCTGATAAATGTCACCCAAAAGCCTTTTCATCCCATAGTATTACTAAGTACATTCCTTGGGAGTGTAGAAGCAATAAATCTGTTTGACCCCAAAGAAAAGAACCATCTGATTTTTATAAGTAACAATCTTCTGCTGACTGCATCTGTGACCTTTTCGACTTGTAGGTGTAGGAAAGAAAATTTAAAAAGGCATCTCTTCTCATCCCTGCCTTCAAGAAAAATAATAAGCCATGGCCCACTGTCAGCTTTGAGTTTTTAGGCCTTCGAGAGTATGATTTCAAGCACATACAGTAGTTTCAAAGCCCTTATCACCTCCGCCATAATACTTTTGGCAAAGAGATTCTAAGTCATTACTAACAGCACAGACCTAAACAAGCCTGTGCAGAAGTAGTCCCATTGAGTTCCAGGCAAGAGGCCTAAAAGATTCACTCATCACTTGTGAAATTTACTTGTGTTCCATAAAATGGTGACTGCCATGTTGCACACCAAATGATCCCCAACTCAGAACCATTCTGGAGCAGTTATGTAGAAATCAACCTCCCATCAAAAGATATTAGAAATTAGGTGATTTTTTTATTAATTTATTTGAGAAGTTGTAAACCAGGTTCATTTTAAAAAAATTTAAACCAGGGAACAAAATGTACAAAATCACATAACAAATACATAAAAAACAACAGAAGAACATACAAAATTCTTTCATTGTTGACAGTGTATAAACACCTTCAACTTTTATGTCCATTGACATTAAGGATATAGGTTTATTGTAATACCCATAGAATCACAATGGGTATGGGAATGACAAAACTGGGAATGACAAAAAATCTTAGTCCATAGAAGTGACTGTTTATGGGCTTAAATACTAAATAATGCATAGTAATAGCAGGACAGGGGAGACTAGTACTGTATATTCCTGCATATAAGACTACTTTTTAACCCAGGAAAATCTTCTCAAAAGTCAGGGGTCGCCTTATACGCCGGGTCATATTTCTTATTTCATGCTATGGTCCATGGGGTCACGAAGAGTCGGACACGACTAAACAACTTAACAACAACAACAACCATTTTGGACATACTGGGCACAGAGCCTTGGGGGCGCCATACCTATAATTTGGAATGGTCCGCAGCAGGTGGAGGGGTACTGAATTTTGGTGTTGCACAGGGCACTGCTGAAAGTTGAGACCCCAAAGTGTGCCACTGTCCCAGAGTTTCAGACAGGAGTCTGAACAACATGGAACCTCCTGCATGCAAAGCAGATGCTCTAATTTGTCAGCACCTAAATGATATTGAGCACCAGAACAACTTTGCCACAATAAGGAAATTTTGCCCATGGTATGACTATTTTCTACCTTCCCATTTCGACTCTCTGGCCCCCTATCTGCATAATCTAGCAATCCTAAAATATAGACACACTTGCACTCTCACAAGATTGAATGCATTGCCCTTGGCTGTACTTGAGGGATGATTCCAACAGATTCCACAAGAAAAACGCTTATGTCCCTGTGGAGATGGCAGTACCAAATTGGTGGCGCATGCCCTTCTGGCTTGCACTCTTTATAAAGACTTGAGGAATGAGATTATCACCCCTCTTTTATTGTCCATTCCGGGTCACCCAACCACTGCCACAGTGTCCTTTCTCTTGGCAGATCAAGATGAGCAGGTGACGGCAAAGGTTGCAAGGTTTTAAGTTGGAGCGATCAGAATAAGATCCACTACTGTACAGTGGTACCTCGCAAGACAAATGCCTCACACAACGAAAAACTCGCTAGACGTAAGCGTCTACCGATTTTTTGTTGCCTCTCAAGACGAATCTTTCTATGGCTGCGTCTCGCAAGACGTGGCTTTTTTTGCCGCTTTTTTTGCCGTCTGCCATTTGTTTCCGCAAGATGAAAATTTTTGTAAGACGGCACGACCCGCGAAACGAATTATTTTTGTCTTGCTAGGTATCACTGTATTTGAGTGTTGATTCAAAACCCTAAAATGTAGTTTATATACTTGACTTTTTATTTCTATTTTTTGTATATCGTATTGCTGTTTTATTGCTATGGCCGATGGCCGATCAAATAAAGATTCATTCATTCATTCACTCATTCACTAATTCATTCATTCACTCACTCACTCACTCATTCACTCACTCACTCACTCACTCATTCACTCACTCACTCACTCATTCATTCATTCATTCACTCACTCACTCATTCATTCATTCAGATGCTCTATCACTCAGACACTGCCCTTCTCCACTCACCTACAATTGATGCAATGGGCAGATAGGAATTCAAAGGATACTGAACTTATGCATAATGGATCTATAGTTTCCATATCAATACCCATGTATGGAAGCAAATATAGCACAAGTGCAGTGACTCCAGTCAGTTAATGTTAATCCTTTTCACTTTCCAGTAGGAAGTGTACTCATGGTCTCCGGCGCACTGACCAAACAATAAGGCAACTTGATTTAATTTGACAACTTTGGCGATTTAGCCTTCAAACTGCCTTGTTTTGTTTTGGTGGTGTTTGTTTTTGCCAATAAAAAGAAGAATATATATAACACCGGGCTAGTGGGGTCATTCCTATAAGAGGACTTTACATTTGAAATAGACTGTGTCCTGCTTCACTTTTTGCCAAATGAGGACCCAATGAGCTGAATCCAGAAAAGATAGTTTGACTTTGTCAGACTTTGTTTGTCAGACTTTAAATCCAATTTATTTCAGTGGGGCTAACTCAGGCACCCCCAAACTGCGGCCCTCCAGATGTTTTGGCCTAAAACTCCCATGATCCCTACCTAAGAGGACCAGTGATCAGGGATGATGGGAATTGTAGTCCAAAACATCTGGAGGGCCGAAGTTTGGGGGTGCCTGGGCTAACTTGTTCTTGACGCACCCAAATATGTTTTATTCTTATTAAGTTGGGCACTGGGTTTATGGTTTATAGTTTTTATAGTTTTATCTACATTTTGTTCACATAGTCCTTGATTTCCCCCCACATTTCTTCATTTCATAATAAAGAAATCTTGTTTTGCTTCAGATTTACCAGTTCCTCATAGTTCTAACATTTTGTAATCTATCTGCTGATGAGAAATAGGTGCAAAACAGTATCCTAACTTATTTCACTAGGATGTTTCAGAACAAGAAGGAGAAGAATAAGAATTGAACCACAATATGTGTTAAAATTGCATTGTCCGTACAAACACACTTCAGAGGGAAAGAAATCCTTACTTTTTAAAAAAGCATAAGAAAAAGACAGAATGAATTCTTTCAGGTAATTACTGTTTTCAGTTGTCACAAATTCTTGTTGCAATTTTGGAATAATTAAGAATGAGGCAAGTGCTGTTTGGATAGGCAGAAGAATAAAGTGAGACTCGGCTGAAGGGAACTTCGGAGAAATTAATCATAATTCCATGTGAATTCTTAATCTCTTTGAATCTGCTCAAATTATAGTACTGTGAGTATTGATGTTAATATTCTTTTGTTCAACGATATCTACCCTGGATATAACTATTCTGGAAAATTAGCAGTGTATTTGTAAGGGAGTGATTCATCGGAGACACAAATCCATGAGTAACCTTATTATATGGAAACTTATACTAAGTTAGTCACAAATGTCACATACGGTACCTAGGAGAGGCAACACCTAATTTAGAGGATAGAAAACACCCATAAACTTGAAATTTGAACTTGAGGTAGCTGGAACACCTTTGTTTGATATCTCCAGTGTTCAACATATTAGAAATCCATTTCATAAAACCCGTAGGCGTTGGAGCTCTTTACATCAGCACTATCCACTAATAACCATGAATAATGATGGTGATGATTTTATTATTTATACCCCGCCCATCTGGCTGGGTTTCTCCAGTTTGGAATCCAACAAGTTAGTTAGTTGGTCCAATGATTTCCATTTGCTCAACAGAACTTCCCATTCCTGTCCTCTCTTCTCATGCCCTCTCCAAATCCGCTTTGGGGGACTGAGAGAATCTGCAGAACAGATTCAGGGGGCATGGGAGTACATGGGGGAAACATAGGGAGAGAAAGTTCTGTTCTGCAGCTGGAAAATCTTGCACTCGTGGAGCTACTTGGTTGGATAAAGGTAAAGATAAAGGGACCCCTGACCATTAGGTCCAGTCGTGACCGACTCTGGGGTTGCGCGCTCATCTCGCATTATTGGCCGAGGGAGCCGGCGTATAGCTTCCAGGTCATGTGGCCAGCATGACAAAGCCGCTTCTGGCAAACCAGAGCAGCACATGGAAACGCCGTTTACCTTCCCGCTGTAGCGGTTCCTATTTATCTACTTGCATTTTGATGTGCTTTCGAACTGCTAGGTTGGCAGGAGCTGGGACCAAGCAACGGGAGCTCAACCCGTCACAGGGATTCGAACCGCCGACCTTCTGATCAGCAAGCCCTAGGCTCAGTGGTTTAACCCACAGCGCCACCTGGGTCCCTACTTGGTTGGATATCCCCCCCCACAAAGCTAGCAATAGGCTCCTTCGAAAAGCAACCTCTTGTCAGAATGGATAAAATGAACATCTCTTTCTCCCCATTTCTTCCAAGAACCTGCTGCTGCCAAGGTGGCCCTGGTTATTGTCTGTGTTTTTAATGGATCTTTTAATAGTATTTTAATTCTATTAGTGTTTAGTTACATTTTAATGATTGTCTTTTCCATTGTTTTAGCTTGTTCTATTTTATATGTGTAAGCTGGGGAAAGGCGTGATATAAAATAGCAATAACAATAATAACATTGATAATTAATGATGATAATAAAATTTTATTTATACCCTGCCCCCCGCCCCCAAGTGAAAGCCAGGCTCAGGGAGGCTGACATCAATAAAATTACAATAAAACATAAAAGAAAGAAAAACAATTGATTAAAATGCAGATTAAAATACAATTTAGATTTAAAAATTATTTTAAAATGCAGTCTCATTTTAAAATGGCCCAAATCAAAACCCAAAGGCCAGGCGGAACAGCTCCATCTTGCAGGCCTTGCAGAAAGATGTCAAATCCCGCAGGGCCCTGGTCTCCTGTGAGAGAGCATTCCACCAAGTTGGGGCCAATACTGAAAAGGCCCTGGCCCTAGTTAATAGAAAGGGCAGTCTGATCCCAGTACAGTGGAACCTCGAGTCGCGGATGTAATCCATCCTGGAGGCACATCCAGAACTCAAAGCATTCACATCCAGAAGAACTGTGTCTGCGCACACGCACAGTGTGATTTAGTGCTTCTGTGCATGCACGAGCAAAAAATCCCAGAAGTAACCATTCCGGTACTTCTAGGTTGCCGCGGGACACAACTTGAAAAGACATAACCTGAAGTGGATGCAACATGGGGTATGACTGTAATGCAAAACTGTGGTCTGTACTCAGAAACACAAGCATAAGGCAATACAGTGGTACCTTGGTTTTCGAGCATCTCGGAAGCCGAACGTTTCGATTTCCAAATGCCAAAAACCTGGAAGTAAATGCTTCCGTTTTCGAATGCACCTCGGAAGTCAAATGGCTTCCGTTGCTTGTTTTTCCATTTTCTCCATTGAAATTGAAATTTTCCCTTTGCACCTCAGTTTTTGAATGTTTCAGAAGCCGAACTGTCTTCCGGAACGGATGACCTGTATGTTCAAAAACTGAGGTACCACTGTAGGTGCTTTGTTGGTGTTTACATATTTGGTAAATCAATCTCACAGTTCTTTTAATCAGGCCGCTGGCAGTGAAGACTTAAACCTGCCCTAATTTATTCCTAGGTCTCTCTCTTTCCAACACAGAAATTCTCTTTGTTTTAGGTTGGGGATGGGGGAGCAGATTGATTCAGTTCACATTTAAACCTGAGTCTGTTGAATTAACAATTTCCAAAAGAATAGAAGGAAAAAATGTAGCCATCATTTGAAATGTGCACTTATTAAAATTTAGCAATGCAGTTCTCCTACCAATGTTTACAAATGTGTGTGTGTGTGTGTGTGTGTGTGTGTGTGTGTGTGTGTAATAGGAGAAAGTGTGCATAACAGTAAGCATATTAGTCAAAACAAGATAAATAAATGCATTATAGTAGGAGAAATTTCTTGCAAAATGTGTACATTAGTGAAATACAAAAATGACAGAACCTTCCATCCCTATTTTATAGGTGAACATTTTGATATCCTTCCTAGTTCCTAACCACTTGCAAAAATAAAGGCATTTCTGTGTGTTTGTTTCATTCAATTGTAACGACTTAAATTAATACATTATTTACTTTAGGGTCAAACTAGATATATTCTAGCCTTAGCATGCATGATTTTAAAAATAAACAAATAACCAGCATGTGGGGAGGAGTTAGATCAGAACGAAGGTGTAGGCCAGTGTCACTGTGAATTCATCTCCCATAGCAAAGAGCCAATGTGGGAGGCCTAAGTTTGACGAAGGAACTTGGCAAAGTGAAAAGGTTGAAAACCCTTCCCCCTATGTCATGGTTCCAATCTAACTGGGTCCCATTAGGGTACCTACTCTGAAAAAACCAGGAACACCAGGGGTAAAAATTGTGAGCAACACCATATAATGATCTACCAGTGAACAGATTGGTAGCTGCTTAACTACTTAATTCTGTTTGTGTGTCAGGTCAAGTTCATGTTATCATCCAGACTGAAGCAGTGACTCACTTCAGAATGAACAGGCAATTTGCTAAACTCTAGGCATTTTTTTTTCCAGAATAGAATGTCAGGTACAAAAGAACCAGCCCTTAATTTTCAAAAGCAACGAAGGTTGCTAAGTGATGTACTTACCCATCACTTCACCTACAAAATCGAAGTGCTCATTGCACAAAGAAATGTGAAAAAAAACTATTAAGCTATTTAAATCTTAAACAGTTTCTCAAAATAAACACATCCACAGCTTTCTCATTAACATGAGGTGAGCAAGGATAGTGAGCTTCATACACATACCTTTTTGCATTGGAGGAATTTGGTTGAGGCCATGAAATATCCATGTACTCTTATGCTGTATCACAGAGATAATGACTCCAGTCCAGCAAGGAGTTGTTTAGGCAGTGCTTTTTTTTCTAAAAAAAATGTTTAGGGGCACTCTCATTTTCCTACTCATATTGAAATACTGCCCCTCAATAAGGCCAAACTTAGATTCACAAAATGTTTAGCGGTATGCACACACACACCCGTGTCCCCCCAGAAAAAAGAACTGGGTTTAGGTGTACAGTGGCTGATTTCCAGAGATTGCAGAACAGGTTGCCATCAGGTAAGAAAGGCCACAGCATCAGAAGCACAATTTACACGTGCTAATTTATATGTATGGGACGCGGATGGAGCTGGGTCTAAACCACTAAGCCTTGGGCTTGCCGATCAGAAGGTTGGCGGTTCGAATCCCTGCGATGGGGTGAGTTCCTGTTGTTCGGTCCCAGCTCCTGCCAACCTAGCAGTTCAAAAGCACGTCAAAGTGAAAGTAGATAAATAGGTACCACTCTGGCTGGAAGGTAAACGGCGTTTTCGCGCGCTGCTCTGGTTCGCCAGAAGCGGCTTAGTCATGCTGGCCACATGACCTGGAAGCTGTCTGCTGACAAACGCTGGCTCTCTCGGCCAGTAAAGCGAGATGAGCGTCGCAACCCCAGAGTCATTCCTTTACCTTTACCTTTACCTTTAATTTAAATGTATAGCTTCAAATTTAGAAATAATTAATACAATTTGAAAAAGAAATGCATTTCATAATATTGGGAAGACTATACAGTATAACTAGGTAACTTATGCACTTGCTCTCTCTTCTTTCCAGTGCTAACAGCTGATGGGCTATTTCAAGACCACTGCTCTGCATTTTCATTATCCTTTATCTTTAAACCAGACTGCCTGTCACATGTTTTGCTATTGGACAGAGGTAGTGGGTATGTCCAAGGTGCAGGGAGCTTCTGGGTCTCCAGGAACACAATTATACCCTTTAGGTCAAGGTGGCAGAACTGGAAAAGCTGAGAGAAGCAGACTCATTGTTGGGTGAGGCCTTCAGGGACATAACTGTGTCCCACTCCTACAATAAAAGCTGTGGGATGCCAGCCATAACCCCCCAGGCTCCATGGCTAAGAGGACGACTGCACACACCTGGCAGTAACTTGTATTTTAGCTGGCAGCAAGCTCAGAGATGCTCTGTCTGATGAATGGGACCCTCATCAACTGACAACTGGTGCCTTCCCTGATGCCATGTCTACTCAATGGAAATTGCATCCAAGTATATATGTGGCGCTGTGGGTTAAACCACTGAGCCTAGGGCTTGCTGATCAGAAGGTCGGCGGTTCGAATCCCTGTGAGCTCCCATTACTTGGTCCCAGCTCCTGCCAACCTAGCAGTTCGAAAGCACATCAAAATGCAAGTAGATAAATAGGAACCGCTACAGCGGGAAGGTAAACGGCGTTTCCATGTGCTGCTCTGGTTTGCCAGAAGCGGCTTTGTCATGCTGGCCACATGACCTGGAAGCTATACGCCAGCTCCCTCGGCCAATAATGCGAGATGAGCGCGCAACCCCAGAGTCGGTCACGACTGGACCTAATGGTCAGGGTCCCTTTACCTTTTTTATATATGCATACTTTCAGGCTGAAGTCCAATTCACAGATTATTATTATTATTATTATTATTATTATTATTATTATTATTATTATGTTGGTAGTGTTTAACATCAAGGCAATATGCATGGGGTGAAACAGTGATAGTGCAATTTTTATCACACTTAGCTTGGGACTCCAGGAGAAAGTTGCATTGGATTCAGTGGGAATTACTTCCTTCTAATATGCTTCATGAATATAATGTGCACTTATTAGGTCCAACCAAAATCAATAGTACCCAGTTCCCAAAATGTCTATGATCTGGCTTGCCCAGAAATGTTACTAGCCCAGAGAGGGAAAGAAGACAGAGTCTCTACCAGAGAAGAATGGCAGATTAAACGGCAAAAAATACCGGAAGAATCAGAAATCAGGAAGAACAAAACTTTCATAAGGATTGGGGGAAATATATAATTTACCTTAAAAACCACTGTAAACAGTTAAAATTATTAGTAGGATTGGAATAACACTTGTAACTTAATGTTGACTTTGGTTATAATGAGATTTAATAGATTTGGATTCATAGACAAGATGCAGGAGAAAAAGGTTAATATAAGGACCCACAAAGAGGAGGAGGGAGACTCTTCAGAATTCTCTTTCTACGTTGGCTGTTTGATAATTGTTTGTAAATTTCAAAATCTGAAAAAACTAAATAATTTTTTAAGAAAAATATTTATGATCTGGCCTCAGCCCCACTCTATTTAAAAATGTATTACCACTTGCTGTTCTTAAATTTAAGCCTTATGCATGCTTTCTGCAATGTAGGCTCTACAGAGTTGATAATAATTTGCTCCAAGTAACTGTACATTGGACTGAAGTCTTGAGCATGCTTCTGGCCCAATAATAATAATATGAATAATAATAATTTTATTATTTATACCCGCCCATCTGGCTGGGTTTCCCTAGCCACTCAGGGCGGCTCTTAAATCTCTACATTAATTTTCCATGATCCAGTGGTGTTAACCCATCTTTCTGTTTTCCATTAAACAAAGAATCCTTTCCTGAAGGTTGAAACTGTATCCAATTGTATCTACACATACAATTACAGTCCTGTCGAACTCACTGGTTTTCTCCTGTTGCCCCTAGCCTGCAGCAGGAGCTGTGAAGGAGTGGAGGGTGGGTGCTCGCTCCCCAGGAGGGCTCTGCTGTGCCACCCACCCCTGTAGTGCCTTATCCTCTAAGCTCCGCTACTTTCTGGGAGGGGAAGTGTGCAAACAACTGAAGGCAGTGCTCCATCCTATCTCCTTTTGCTCACCGTGCCACCACAGTGGGGAGGAAGTGGCCTGTGGTGCTGCATTGGAAGAGAGTGCAGACGGGCACCTCTCTACCCACTTGCCCTCTCTGCTTGTTCTGCATCCTGCGGCATAAAGGGTTGGCCACCTCATCATCTCAATGGTCCACTTGAGTTCACCCTCTTGGGCATTATAGCAGGGAAGGATTCAGTCCAGTGTGAGCCAAATTCTTTCTGTCACACCACCCAATGTGGCAAGTGAGACAGCATGAGGAGTCCACATTAGTTCCCTCCCATTCTTACTCCCAGATGGGCAAATCCTGCAGCCAACATGGCTTCCTGGGCACAGGACCAATCCAGCCTGCAGGTTGTGCCCAGAGATAACAAGCCAGAGAGGGAGGGAGGGAGGGAGGGAGGGAGGGAGGGAGGAAGGAAGGAAGGAAGGAAGGAAGGAAGGAAGGAAGGAGCCTTCTTTTGCTTGCACCTTCCAAAGTGTACCTCCAGGTGTACCTATTTTCCAGGGACAGTCCTAGATTTACAGAAGCCGTCCCAGTTTCCGATTTAATCCCAGAATGCCCCACTTTTCCTTAGGATGCCCCCATTTTCATTGGAGAAATGTTGGATGGTATGGTAGGAGGTTCCTCTTTTCATAGGAGGGTATGGCGTTATGCAACCCCAAGCAAAGGATATAAGTAACTACTGTATACTGTACAACCTTCAGAAGACATTTGAAGTCAGCCTTGTATAGGGAAGGGTTTTTTTAAAAAAACAAAAACAAAAACAAATCTTTAATGTTCTATTATGTTTTTATATAGGAAGCCTCCTAGAGTGGCTGGGACAACCCAGTCAGATGGGCGAGGTATAAATCACATTACTGTATCATGGAACAGGACGTCTCTATTTCCAGCAGAGAAATGTTGGAAGGGTATGTAAGCGACAGGGGAGGTGGGGCCGCTGGTTCGAGGGACTTCATTTGGGGACCCCTCCCCCTTTTAACCAGCCCCTCTCTCCCAATGCTAGGAGGAAAAACTGCTATGCTGGGCGGATCCCCTCTCTGTTTCACTAGTAGCAGCCCCTTTTTCTGCGGCAGGCAGAAAGGGGCAGCGTTCGAGCAGACTTTTTTAAACAACAACAACAACCAGGTTCTTTAAAACGTGCGCTCCCGCACCGAACGCATCGCGACGCGCGCTTTGGCAAAGGCGCGTTCAACTTTGCGCGCAGTTCGGCCTCGAGGGAGGAGGGGGCCGCTTTCCCGTCCGCGCGCGTAGGCGCGCGTGCGGCGATTCTTTTGCTGCGCGCACATCGCCCCCCCCCCCGCCCGCCCGCCACACACACCGCCGAAAAAGCCGCAGCCGGGAGAGGAGAGGAGGGAGGGGACGCAGCGCGCGAGACGAAGCCGACTACAAGCAGCCGCGTGCCGCCCGAATTCGGAGAGCGCGCGCGCGCGGCGCTTGGCGTCTCTCCCACCCGCGCTCGAGCCGTCGCCAAAGCGGGCGGGAAAAGAAAAGAAACACACAGAGAGAGGGAGAGGGAGAGGGAGAGAAGAGGACGGGAACGGGACGCAGGCGGCTTCGCCCTCGGAGCACCCTCCTCACTATATATATAAAGCAAAACAGTGGCGGCGGAGGAAGAGGCGCTGCCGGGCAAGCGCTCTGTCGACGGAGCTCCCAGCTACGGGCAGAAGGAGCGGATAGCTGTGGAGGGACGGGAATTATCCCACTGCGGACTGAAGACGGAGCGAAGAAGGGCAAGGCGCCCGGGAGGAGGAGGAGGAGGCGGCGGCCAGGGGGCTCCGTCGCGCGCGCCCAGACTTGACCCGAAAGGCTGAGGCGCGGGGGGAGGATACACGTCGTCTTCGTCGTCTGTTGCAGAGGGCGAGCCAGCACCTGTGGGCGCGGCCGGCTTCCCGCCTCCTCCTCCTCATCTCTGAGTACAGCTGCGGCCACCACAGCCGCCACCGGGGTCCGCGACGAGGCTGGCGACTCTACAAGTGCCGAAGGGAGGCGGCGAGGGAACGCGGAGGGGCCCGCTGCCGCCCCTCGGATAATACCGCCCGGAGGGGTTTCGAGCAGCTCCGCCTTCATCTTCTCCCGCCTCCCGCCAGGTTCGCAGGAAGGATGCGCCCGCTTCTTCTCTTCGCCTCCTGGACTTACGACGTCTCTCTCCCCGTCTGGGCGTAGGGAGACGCCGCTGGCTGGCTGGCTGGCTTGCGCGCGCGTGTGTGAATGTGTGCGAGGCGGCCGTGTCGGCGTGGGTCTCGTTCCCCCGTCGCAGGACTCGCAAAGACGTGCCTCTCGCTGACGGGGGAGGCTGCGCCGCGAGGCATCCCCGGCGCAGAGGGAGTCGCCTCTCCGATCTGTTCTGCTCCAGCCTCTCTGGATTCTCCGTAAAGGGGCGAATAATAAAAAAATAATGATAACGATAATATGCTGATTTTGGACACCGAAGCGAAATAACTTTGCCCTTCCCGCGAAACCAGTGCTCGCCTCTTCGAAAAGGAAGGAGGAAAGTTGCAGTGTTTTTTTTCATCCCTTCCTCGCTTCCCAATGAATCTGAATCGCCGGCGGAGAAGAAACCTGAAGAGGTAAAAAAAAAAAAGTGCCTTGGCTTCGTTGGGCTGAAGATGCTCCTCGCTGCTTGTGGATGCTGAACCCGAGATCGGCCTGGAAGATGTTTCTCTTTGGGATTACACGTGGCGAAAGGCGGTCACTCCGAGGGAGAGCTGGCTGGTGGTGAGACTCACCTGACCCGCCCTGCCCTCCTTGTTTTGTATTTCTTTGGGGTTTTTTCCTGCTCTGGGGGACGCAGTGGCTTCAATGGCTCCATCTCCCAGGAGAAGCAGCAGGAAAGATGCCAATTCTTTGCCAAGCGCGTCCTCAACTTTCTGGGCAATTATGATCTTGGTTGGCCTTCTCATCGCCTACTGCAGTAAGTAACAGCCGCAGCCAGATGGCAAATCCACTTCCTTTTTGGCTTGGGTGGTTGGTGGGTTTTTTTCTTTTTGGGGGAGGTGAGGATAACATTATATGCTTGAGAGGCCAAGTTGTCAAAACACGCACAATGTGTTAATATTAAAGTATGGTGCCAAGCAGTCCATCCCACAGAGAGGAAGCTCTGCGAGATGCTCTTCCTTCTCTTTGAAACACTTTAATGCTAGTAATAAGAAATGTGGAAAGCCTGTGTTTCCTATTGGAGGATGTGAGCACACCAGCGGAATTCTTGCCTATATTGTACTTTGTTTACTCCTGTAATTGGAAGCCTGTTTTCCTTTCATCTGTCTTGGTCCAGCCCCCCACTTGTGCTTCATGCGCTTGAGTTTCACTTGCTCTTCTTTCAGATGTCCTGGTACCACTTAGCATCATTTATGGCTCGACACATAGCAACGGAATTATCTGGCTGTAAAACTGCAATAGGACCAAACTAGAATGTCCTTAGCATCATTCTGGAAAGACTGTTACCAGTGTTCTAATTTTTTTAATATAGATATATATGTGCTAGTTTCAAACTTCTACCTCTTAAAACTAGGAGCTGAGAATCTGCAAGTGGAGGGTTGTGCATTGTTGATAGATAAGATGTGCTTCATTTATAGAGGCCAATCTAAGGCTGCAGTCATACACTCTAAAGCTTACTACAGTTCTGACCAGTGGCAGTTTTTGTATAAATATGGACATACCCGCAGGAATATACAGTATTTGGTATGGCTGAAGGGGGGGAAGCTGTATTTCATCTGAGTTGAAATTGATTTGAAATGCAGTTTCCTTGGTGTCTCAGAAAATGATGCATTTGAGCACTTGTGTCATCCTAAGGCTTTAATCCTATACACTTACCTGAATGTAAGTAAGTACAGTACTGTGGAACTTAATAGGACTTATTTTTGAGAAGGCGGGAATAGGATTGTTCTGTTGGTCTTCCTTAATCTCCCCCCTTAATATTAGATTTTACAGTATTTTTAATCTGTGGTGGTTGCAAAACTCACTCGGTACAGTACGTTACTGAGAACCTTTCATGGAATAATTATAATTTTTAGGTTGAAGTACAATACGGAATACAAAAGTCAACCTGCAGCCTATGCTTAGGTTATCGGGATAGAAATAGTGTTGACTTTCAGAAGTGTGCCTATCGTACCCCATACACTTTTTATTTTATGCACTCTCTCTCTCTTAACCTTTTGTGGGATACGTCATCCAGTGATGTAAGGAAACTGAAGTGAGCTGTGATGCTTCATCTCTTTGTGATGAATTCCATTACAATTGGAATCTTCTGTCATTGGCTTTATAAAACAGACTCGTCACAATTTCCAAGCATTCTAGTAGCACTTGACATTTCATTGTTTGAAACCATAATGTTCATTCAGTATGCTGATTTCCCCCTAGGCTTTCAAGTTCTATATATATATATATATATATATATATATATATATATATATATATATATCCATTTGTAAGCATTCAACAACATGGTTTCCTGTGTGTTTTCCTGGATTTCCATTAGGACTTACTTCATACTTAGGGTTTATGGGATTTTAGCCCAAGTGTTCTTTGGGACCAATAAATATATTGGAAACTGCAAAGAGTACTCTGCAACACTTTAAATTGCACTGTTTAAATATTATGCTAAACATACGTTAGAGAAGCATAGTAAGATTGGGGGGGGTGCAGTATATAGGCATGATATTTCTAAATACCATTGACCAGGATTTTTTCCTGCGCCAACAGAAGGAAAAACTTCAATAACGGTGTGAGAGAGATATTTCCTAGAGATTTGATCTAGATATTGTGCATTTTCTTCCCTTAAAATGTGTAACAATAACATGATTGTTTTCATGTCTTTTCTCAGCACATAGATATAAACCACAGATGCAATCTCATTTGTTTTTGTAAAGGAACAATTCCTGAATAACTTATTTGCAAACAAAACCTACGTTAGTTAACACGCAGTATATATATTATGCCATTCAACTCCGAGCAAACATCAAGTTGTCTAAAATATGTAGCATTGCAACAGTCTGCCACTTATATTCTTCTCTGACTTGAATGCACAACTTTGGAATGTTGAAGTATAATTTGCATATCACTTGACTGCTATAGTGTTTGAAGTACATTTTTTGCTTGTCTTTATCCAGGAATAATAATAATAATCCTGTGCATATCTACTTAGGAGCGAGCTCCTTCTTTCTGTGTAAACATGAATGACGATTGCTCTGAAAAGGTTTGCTAATCTAACTTCAAAAAAGCCCCATCACTTTAATAGTACACATGTTTGAAGATTCCCCTCAAGATTTGAAACAGAGGCAGGTTTTTTTAAACGTCTCTTATTCAAATCATTTAAGAATTAGTCATTGGATATTACTTTTGTGATGTTTGTAATGAGGAAGTGTAAACAATATGAGCATTTGCAGCATCCTTAATGTTATGTTCATTGGTATAAATAAACCAATGCATTTTTAAATAGGACAGCTTTAGTCCAAAGTACACAAGCAGTTAAATTACAGCAAATTACCCCAAACATAGACTTCATATGATGGATAAGTAAAAGATTGAAGTAACCTTTCAACATAATTCAAAGTGTTGCTTCTCTTATTCCTTTCTCTTTTCTTTCTTCTATTAAGATATGTTCCTATTCTGGGTATTTTAATGAAGAAGGGCAGCCGATAAATTTAGCTTGTAAAAAGTGTTAGAAAAAGCATTTAGATTAACACACCCCTAATTATAATGCTACGTATTCTTTAATTTACTGACATGCTAGCTGTTACTTGTATACCCTAAGATGATAATCTTATCGTTTCTCTTCTCCCACCCCCTTAAATTTTTGGCTTATAGTTAAGGATAGTGGCTCCACCCAATGGCTGAAGGAGAGACCTGTACTAGACCAATTAGGTTAGTTGCTATAGTGATAAAGCTTTGTCAGGCATTTCCTCTGGAAGGAAAAAGATCCAGAGTTAAGAAGGCTCTAGGTGGGAGGCAGTGGCAGAAACTAGGGAAAAATAGCTGTGATGAAATATTTTAAAATGTGCTTGCTTATGAAAGATCCTGTAATATTTCATTTTCAAAAAGCAAAACAATGCACTAAGAACCCTACTCTGTTAACGTGTGGAGCAGTGTATCAGACTCTTAAAGATGTCTGATCTTGCCATGATTAACATAGGCTGGAATTGCATCTTGTCTGGGCTTTTGCAATGGGCTTTATGTTGGACTACCTGTGAAGCACTGTTTGGAAACTTCAGCTGCTACAGCATTATTGTTGACCAGAAACAGCTATAGGGAACATGCTGTTCACTGGCAACTGAATCATTTTAGGGCACAATTTAAAGTGTCTTAACATAGGAAAACCTAAGCAGCTTGGGACCAGGTTACTTTAAAGACCATCTTCTCCCATCTGAGCATGGAGATCTTCCAAAGGGGCTTTTTTCTTCTGTCCTACTATATATTGAGTTGTGGAATGAGAGGATTTCATCATTGGCTGTACCCTTGCTTTTGTATCTCTTTTTCCCTATGGAGATCTGTTTAGCTCTCTTTGTTTTCTTTTGTTTCTGCCAGAAGAAAAGCAATTTTTATTTAGAGAACAAATAAACTATTTTTATTGAGAGAAGTCTTTTGACTGTCGGTTTAATTTGCCTCATTTATTGCTCAGCATATTTTAATCAACTGATATTTTATATAATCATGGTTATTGTTCTGAGTAGTCTTATCTGCTTCTTATGTGTTCATGTTTCTATACATCATGCATTGGCTGCATTTTTACTGTATTGTTAGCGTCCTTGAGTGCCATGCATAGAAAAGCAGAATATAAATTGAAATTATAGACATATTAATGTAGATCTTGTGTAGCTCCAGCAACAGGATGCAAGGTGATTAGCAACTGCCCTCTTAAAATAATCTAATTCTACAAGTTCATTAAATTGTAGTGGCTGGAGGGAAATACTTAATGTGGGCTTGTGGTGCAACAGATCAGAGATGTTAATAGTATGATAAAGTACATGTTTGTAAGTAAAACATATCTACATTGTCAATATTTCCCATTAGCCTAGATAATTGACGTTGAACTATATAATCAAATAATATAAACTTCTTAATTTACAGTTACACTCCTGATATGTTTTTAAGTCCTATCTAGTAAATAAATATTCTGCGTGAGAACAACAGCAATGCTCCAGGGGACAAGACCTGTATGCAACTACCTTTAGAATCCCATAATATTCATCTGCCATGATAGATACTCGTCGAAGGATGGCCTATGCTACAGATCAGTCCTAAAATGAAGCCCCATATTGTTAGATCTGTATCACTGAAGCCCCACCTCATATTTAAAATTCTTCTTATTAGTTTTTATTCACCCATTATTTATGCTTAATCAAGTATTCTGTGTATATGTTTTAATCTAAGGTTAGTTTTTGCTCCCATTTATTTAATAATTATTCGCTTAGATTCATACTGTTATGCTATTTATTTATATGTTTTGCTTATGTTGGTCTGTGACCGAATAAAGTAAATTCATTCATTCATTCTATAACAGTCGCAATAAAGTTCCTGCATAGAATTAGTTTTAATTGCCCCTGCACTAGTTCTTACAACTTCCACAGTGTAATTTCTGCAGCTTTCGGCCATGTGGAGGCAGACACCATGCATAGAACTTAAAGCATGATTTTAAAACACATCATGGCATGGGGGTAGGAAATTACTCCCTTCCATCATCACCCCAATGTATCCCTCCTATTTTCATCAGACAACAGAAAGTACGAATCATCTACAGTGTTAGAAACTGAGCTATGAAAGCTAGGAGCTAAATGGTACCTTAAATCGAGGTTATGGGCGCAACAACAGAATGTTTAGGCGTGTTTTTTTAATAACAAGAATACAAAGCTGAAAATGAATGAACTGCAGCTAAAATATTACGTTCATTTTTCACGTGGTCTAGTCCTTCCCATGCCCCCTCCCCCCAATATTCTTAAGAAGGTCTCTTCTCCAGTCTTCAGAGAGTGGTTGGAAGTGGGGGAGGCAGAAAAAGGTCCTCCTTTCCTTGCCCTCTGCAGTTTTAATCTGAAATGGTGCAATACTGCTCCCAGAGCTCAGAATCTGTTTGCTTGTAAGGAAATTCCCGGTCGCAAAATGTGCCTGGAACAATGGGAGTTTCGAACACTGATCATCTAGGCATGTGTGGAACTGAACCACTAGTTTCTGTGGAATTTGATGCTGTTCTAGATTATAGTGTTTTCATATTCATGGACACTCTGTGGAGCATCTTCATTTCTGGAGTTTCCAAAAACAAACAAACAAACAAACAAACCATACACACATGCATTTTCTACTTTTGGAAAGCTGCTTCTGTTTCCTGCTTCCCATTTGCTGCAGCAATACAGAAGTTCACTGCATTATTTATTCCCCATACAGAACATGAAGATCAGTGATGAAGCTGAAATTTTTATCCCACGGAAGCTCCTTCACCTTAGAGATGAAATGGAGAGATTTCGAACCTTTTTAGAGCTGGAACTCAGACTCACTGCCATTTCATTGCTATCAACTAAAGTCTTTGTACAGATTGTATGTCCAACTGCATCTTGCAGCATGCATGAAATTTCGGTACACCTAGCTGATCTTATTTATTTTTTTAAAATGCAGGATGGGAAATTAAATTGGACAGGATCAGACATAAAACAGCTCTAGTACACTTGTTTATACAAGCAACCCTACAGTTGCAACACTGGAAATAAAAACTGGTAATGACTGTAGAGTGAGAGTTTCCTTTGTAAAATAGTTAGGTGGTGCAGACAGACATAACCAAAGTGGTGTGGGAGCAATGAACACAGAAGCATCTAATTATTTGGCCTTAAATGGAGCATTCCAAACAAATGTTTAAAAAGGTTCATCTTTTTTTAATTTTTTTTTTTTGAGTTTTCAAAATGAAAAGTAGCAAAAAGCTTGGCAGATGTTAACAACATTTTCCATTTCTCCACTTTCTTCTCGCAAGACCTGGAAACATATTGGAGCCTGGATAGCTTAGTTGGTTAGTGTGATGCTGAGAACACCAAGGTTGCAGGTTTAATCACCGATGGCTCTATATGGAAGTTATAGTAGAGATGATCATCAACTCTACAATTCTTATGATCTGGGGAGCAAGTCAGAGAGCATATCTTGCTTCTGTCTGAAACAAGTATCACCCTTTTTAGAATCTGTTGCAATTTGGGACTGGATAAACATGTAGTTACCTTACCATATTCTTTTGTAGATTACTTGGTCCAAAACTGCAGGCATCACAGGGTATGGGTAAGAAACCAGGCAAATTCCAGACAAATCACTCCAGGGGCTATTATACCAGACACCTTTAGCATTGATTTGGGGGTGGAAAGTTGTAAAAGAATGAAAGAGCCCTACCAGATCAGGCCAAAGGCCCATCTAGTTCAACATCCCGTTCTCACAGTGAATCGGATTCCCATGGGAAATCTGCAAGGAATTTGCTATCTCAAGTAAAACAATTCCCTCTTTACAAGCTAGACCTGTGAGTTGCAAATGAGGTCTTATTCTGCCCTGTCCCCATCCTAGCATATTTCTTAAGTGTAGAGGCATATTTCAAGAGGCATATTTCATCATCAATGGCTCCTTTTCATCCTGGAGAGAAGTGACTAGTGGGGTGCCACAAGGTTCTGTCTTGGGCCCAATCTTATTCAACATCTTTATAAACGACTTGGATGATGGGCTTGAGGGCATCCTGATCAAGTTTGCAGACGACACCAAATTGGGAGGGGTGGCTAATAGCCCAGAGGACAGGGTCACACTTCAAAATGGCCTTAACAGATTAGAGAACTGGGCCAAAGGAAACAAGATGACTTTTAACAGGGAGAAATGTAAAGTACTACACTTGGGCAAAAAAACTTAAAGGCACAAATACAGGATGGGTGACACCTGGCTTGAGAGCAGTACATGTGAAAAGGATCTAGGAGACTTGGTAGACCACAAACTTGACATGAGTCAACAGTGTGATGTAGCAGCTAAAAAAGCCAATGCAATTCTGGGCTGCATCAATAGGAGTATAGCATCTAGATCAAGAGAAGTAATAGTACCACTGTATTCTGCTCTGGTCAGACCTCACCTGGAGTACTGTGTCCAGTTCTGGGCACCACAGTTCAAGAAGGATACTGACAAGCTGGAACGTGTCCAGAAGAGGGCAACCAAAATGGCCAAAGCCCTGGAAATGATGCCTTATCAGGAACGGCTTAGGGAGCTGGGTATGTTTAGCCTGGAGAAGAGAAGGTTAAATGGTGATATGATAGCCATGTTCAAATATATTAAAGGATGCCATATAGAGGAGGGAGAAAGGTTGTTTTCTGCTGCTCCAGAGAAGGGGACACGGAGCAATGGATTCAAACTACAAGAAAGAAGATTCCACCTAAACATTAGGAAGAACTTCCTGACAGTAAGAGCTGTTCGACAGTGGAATTTGCTGCCAAGGAGTGTGGTGGAGTCTCCTTCTTTGGAGGTTCTTTAGGCAGAGGTTTGGCAGCCATCTGTCAGGAATGCTTTGATGGTGTTTCCTGCTTGGCAGGGGGTTGGACTGGATGGCCCTTGTGGTCTCTTCCAACTCTATGATTCTATGATTCTAAGTTTTGCTCTTGAAAGCTGCCCCTGCCAAAGCATTGGGATTTGAGAGTGCCAGTAAAATAATTCCCTCTGATTACAATCTAGGCTTGCCCATCACAATGGAGCTCTTCTTCTGCACCCTCTCCCTAGTCTGGTGTTCATTCTCTGTTCCCCATCATCTCAACCTGGCATTATGTCTGGGTTGCTGAGCAGCCACAAAGTGCTTCAGTTGCCCCTTCTTTCAGTTGTGCTGCCCTATAGAGTTCCTACTTCGCTTCTGGAAAGTCCAACACATTGCTGAGGCAGGCCATTATTTTGCGATTCATCTGTATCACCTCTGGGGCAAAGGGTGGCTTTCCTGCACCATGATTCCAGTCCGGAAGAGGCCTCCCAGCTTTCTGTTAAGAAAAACATGACAACTCCTGTTTAACTTCTTTTTAAAATTGGGGGAACTGAAGTTACGCTCTTAGATGTATAATATTGCCAGATTGGCATTGGAAGAGGGTGTGCAGCACTAGTTCCCATGCCACTGAGATGTTGCTTTGGGGACCAGTATGAATGGCAAAGGGATACTTTTATATCCTGTTAGATTTAAGCAAGGCTCAGTTTTGAAAAAGGTGTGGGAAAGGCATAGCATTGACATAGTATATAATGAAATGTGAACACTTGCCGTTTCCAATAAGCTGCATTGAAACTACTAGTGTCCTTTGTGTAGTTTGTTGAAAGACTTACTTGATACAAGGTCACCGTTGTCTAATGGCAAATACAAATTTTAAAAAGTGCTCTAGGAATAAAAGATTGGTCACATAAATCTTTTTTTTAGTTACGTTTTTGCCTTCTTCTTCTACTTTTCTCCAGGGCAATCCTGTTGCAATACTTTTGCTATCAATAATTTTCTTCTGTCTCCCCCTCCCTCTCCCCCCTGCCCGAATAAACATCAGTTTTTTCCTTTTCAGTCCATTTCTCAGTCAAGCTTATTATAGATATTTGAGAATTATGATGATGATCATTTTTATCATATTAGAAAAGCAAATCATAAAAAATGCCCATATCTTTTATGAGGCATCCCAGCTGCTCCTTTTAAAAATAAAAATAAAAAGAGGGCATACTTTTGAATTAGAAAAGGTACTTTAAAATTAATGACCTCTGCAAAATGCCACCTGTCAGGCATTGCATCCAAACTGACATTCAAAATATTCTGGGGAGAAAGGGCAAAGCAGTTGATTATGTGTTAATGTATAGTATGATAACCAAAGCTTAATTGGAAGAATTCCTTTTGCACATGCCCTCAGTTGTGTGGCAATGTCCCTCCCTCCCCAGGAAATAAGACACAAGACACAGTGAATTGATTTTAAGTGGGTGAAAAGGCCACAACTTTATTGGTTTTGGATGTTGAGCGGTATTGGCTTAGGCATTGGAACCTAACCGGCTATATCCGACTGTAACCCGTGTGTTACAGTCTGGGAGAAATTAACCACCAGAAAGGAGCCCCAGTGATGTACATCTACTGGAACACCTCCTGTGGCCACCGTTGGGGGGGTGCTATAAGGCCCTGACCTCCGTAGGCTCAGGACAAAGTTACCGCCCCCGGAACCCCTTTAACGGGATTAAATCTCCAATTTTGGGCAGAGGATGACGTAATCTGCCCCCCTTCACTATTTATGCAAATTTCCAATGCCTAACCGCCAACACAGTTGTGACGAATTGCTATGAGGTAGGCGAAAAAACCAGTTTGGCTAGCCCAAGTGGAAAAAGTCCTACCAGGCCCCCCGGCCAACCAGGGCGACCAACCAAAGTCCATAGCAGCGTCGGCCTGACCTGCCTGACCTGCCTAGCCTAAAGGGCGGGTGGGTGGGTATATCTGTTCGTGCTGGGAGCTGGGACGAAAGAGGCTAATCTTCAGTAGCGGAGAGGCATTATCTTTAAACAGGCGCACAATGTTTGTTCTTTAGCCCTAAATTACCCAAACTATTGTGTCAGGGACAGAGTGGCCACTGAGAAGTGTTGGCATTATAAATACTTTCTAGAACATCTGCTCATAAGCAGAGTTTCTGTGGGAGGATAATTTCTTGCAAAATCATCTATCCTGCTCATCATTTTCGCTCCCATTTTTTTAAAAATGTATTTATTAAAGATTTTTTCAACAACAAAAACATACAAAACACAAAAAGAAAATACAAAAACACAAAATGGAAAAAATACAAAGATACAAAAAATACAAAAACAAAAATTCTTACTTATAAACCTTATTTCAAATCTATTGACTTCCTCTCCCACCTCCTGCTGCGCTTCTTGATATTTCATATTTAGTAAATTCTAATTCTTACATAAAATCTTAGATTCCTTTAAATATTATCATTTTACTACATCTATTTTCCTTATCTTTTAAAGATTCAGTCTATATCTTACTTCCTAATTAAAATATCCTTATCTTCTAACAATACATATTTTCAAACCTTATTGTTATCTACAACCTCCTTTTATCTCCCTCACTGTCATTAAATCAATCTATTACATGCTTATTTTTCAAATAGATTTTAAATTTCTTCCAATCTTCTTCCACTGCTTCTTCACTCCGATCCCGAAGTCTCCCCGTCAACTCAGACAGTTCCATATATTCTATCAGCTTCTTCTGCCACATTTTCGCTCCCATTTGTTTCATGGTCCCATTGTTATCTGCCCTACCTAGAATAGGTTTAGGAAGCCTTGCCTTCACTCCAATTTGGCTTCAGAAGTGATCCATGCAGCATAAAAAAAATGGAGACAAATCAAAATGAGAATCCCCCCCCCGCTCTTGCTTTGGAATCCTTAAAATTAAAATTAAAAATATCACCAAACAGCTGCTGGGAATACAATTGCTGCAAGTAAACTTGCCTCATATTTCACCTCTGTTCAGGGTCTTCAGTCATTGAAATGCCTCCAACTTTGCACCTTCCAAACAAGGGCGTTTCAGCTGAGCAGTAGCCTGTATAAAATTATAGGGCTCTTGGGTTTTCTGTTCCTGTTCTAGAAGATTATATGTTGGTGTCTCTGGAAAACTGTGCCATTACCATTTTCCAGACTGTCCTTGCATGAAAATAGGACTTGTTCTACAGCAACTGAATAATAGTTAGACATTTTTTGTGTGAACTGACCTTACATTGTACATCTTACATTGTATATTTCTATTTTGTGTAGAACTTCATTGTTAATGGGTATTAAGGAATGGTTCGCAATGTGTGGTCATTATTTGATGTGTACAGTGTCGAGTACGAACGAGCCGTTCACTAACTTGAATGAGGTATTTCTGAATCTAAGATGTCTCAGATGTGGAATTTATAACACCAAAGTCATAACTTTCATTTCATTCCACATGTCCAATTCAGTGTTTTCTTAGAGCATTTTTAGCTCACACATTCAGCTGCCACCTCAGTAGTCCTGTGAAGAAAGATCAAGTGATATAATGTTATAATATTGGTGTGTGTGTGTGTGGGTGTGTGTAAACACTGATGATAGTATAGAAAATGATTTTTTTAAAGATAAGACGTGTGGCATGTGGTAGTACTCTTTAAAAACTTTGCTATATATACTATAGGCCTATAAATAACATCTTCATGACACCTAGAGGAAAAATTATATAGCCAACCATAGTATTTCTGTTTCTATTTAGGGTTGCGATGAGAAACGAAGCAGTCATACCAGATGGCATTTGAGGTTGTGTGTGCCTGAATGGCACCATATATGAATTAATCATTTCCACCCCCATTTATATTGAGCCAAATACCTACCGTGTTTCTCATATTATAAGTCATGTCTTATATTCATTTTTACTCAAGAAAATAAGCCTGTGGCTTATTTTCGGGGGTGTCTTATTTTTTTAAAAAAATTATGGTACCTCCTCTTCCTGCTGTGGCTCGGCGCCCGGAACTGGCTGCTGTGCACTTTGTTGGCGCTTCAGCAGGGCACGCTGCTGGGTCCTGCCGGGTTGGGGCTCCAAGCTGTGCGCGCTGCAGCTCTTGCTGCGTCCCGCCGCCGGCTTGGAGCTTGGCAAAGCGCGCGCTGCTGCCTTTGCCGGCTCCCGCTCCGTTGGGGCTTGGCAAAGTGCGCGCTTTGCCGAGCCCCGACTGAGCGGGAACCAGCAAAGGCAGCAGCCCACCGCCGGCTTGCTGCTCGAGCCGGCAAAGGGTGGGCTCCCCGCCATGTAGTGCTGCTCCCATCCGGAGGAGGCTGCCATGGGTGCCGAGGCCCCGCCTCCTCTTCCTCCTCCTTCCCCGTGTCCTTGTCTCGGCTCTGGCTGAGCCAGAAGAGACGGCGGGAGAGCAGCACAGCGCGAGCACAGCGCACACCAGGGAAGGAGGAGCCAGGCCGGGCGGAGCTACCGCGCTGCAGTACACGAGGAGCCGGAACACGCATCACTTCCTCCTCCTTCCCAGCTCCCACCGGCGGATCCTCTGCCCCGCCACAGCCGCCCGGCCTGCCTGCCTGCCCGCCCTCCGGCTTCCCCACGCCAGAGGCTCCTCCTCGCCCTCCGGCTCCGGCTGCGCTCCCTCTCGCGCTCCCGGCTGCCTCCTTGTCTGGGCCCCTGCTTGCAGCTGCTGCCGCCGCCGCTGCCCTCTTCCTCCTCCTGTCTCTCGCCTGGGCATGTCGTCCCATTTTCCCTCGCGGAAGGTTCTTGCTGTCGGCCGCTGCCTGCTCCTTCCTCGCTTCCTGGAGCCGCCCTCTCAGACCTTTGCCGGGTCCCGCTGGGTTGGGACTTGGCATGGCATGCCCTGCCATACCAGCATGTCTTATTTTCGGGGTACGCCTTATATTTCGTTAGGTCTTGAAAATCCTGCCATGCCTTATTTTGTAGGGATGCCTTAAAATATGAGAAACACGGTAGGACTGACAATTTAGTTCATTATATGATCATTCTTGCTTCCATGGAAACTGATGCTCCAAAGTCTAAGAATGCCACCGTGTGTGTGTGTGTGTGTGTGTTTAGAGAGACCTTTTTATTCCTTTTATCTATATTTATGACATTCCTCACTATCCTATTGCAAAACGTGCATGTACCAATTAATATTAATTTTATAAAAATCACTTGGAAGTACTGTATACAGGAGCAACAGCTTGGTTGCTTAAGCTTTTTTTTTTTTTTTTTTTTGAGTGGCTAAGTAAGGGTTGGGTCAAATGTAGACTGAACCTACTACATAGGAAGTCAGGCCATTGGTCCACCCAGCACAGTGACTGGCAGCTGTTCTCCAGGGTTGCAGACAAGTGTTTTCCACAGTCTTACCTGGACATGCTAGAGGTTGTATCTGCATGCAAGACAGATGCTTTACTAATGAGCTACAGCTCCTCCTCAAACTTGGGATTACACACTCCTTTCTTCCTCTTCCTCTTCCTCTTCCATTGTCTTCTGCAAAACAGTTTCTTGTGGTCAAAACAGCAAGCTATGCTTTGCCTCTAGCCTGGATGAGGAGGAGCAAATTGTGAATACATGAATCTGAGCTCCTTGCAGGCTCATCATCATAGCACCAACAAAGCACCAGGCATTATGTCTAAACCAGCCCAGAATGTTATGCTTTAAAAAACTAATCTTATTTTGTAGTTGAATTCAAAGCCTCAAACCTCTTTTTTCCGCTAAACCTGCTAAGGACTTTGTCTTAATCATGTAGTCTGAGCTTTTCATAAATCCTGGTTTGATCCTCTCTAGTAGGAGGGGGAAATGCCTCTTTCAGTTTATACTATTTAAAATAATTTCCACGGGTAAATCAATGGGCTAAGTGTCACTACCCTGCATAGCTGTGAAATCCCAAGGAAGCTCAGGGCCAGGGCCAAAACATAAAAATGAATAGGTCAGAACATACTTTAGGCTTGTTGTTGATCTTTCTTTCTGCCTGGGAAAACTTCCTGGTTTCCCCCCAGAATGAAACTCATGGCATTGGCATGTAGGAGAATGTCACTTTTTGTTTGTAACTTACTGGAACTCAAAATAGGATCTATACTGAATGTAATGACTAGCTAAAAGAAAAAGCAGTAAATTATTATCTGTTTCTCACTCGCTGTACCTTGAACAACTAAATAAAATACATTGAAGCCTGCAGTCGACTGACTTGTTGATAGTTCAGGATTTGGCCACGTGTCTGACTAACAGGTCCATGCTATAGATTATAGAGAGAAGTGAGGAGGAATAACAATATTTAGCCTGGTTGGCAGTAACTAGCAGGCCTCAAAAGTGACACTTGTGTGCTGAGGCATAGTGAGCCTGCCACTGCACACCACACACCACACACACACCACACACACCACACACACCACACACACACACACAGCACAACAATCTTAGATCAAAACAGACCACAACGTAAGTTGATGTTCAAAGGTATTCCATTTGTTTGGGATGGGTTCAGGGTGTGCAATGAGTGACTGGAGTAGTTTCATTTCCAAAATGTTGTTCTCATGTGCATCTAAGCCATCCAACTGTTTTGACATCATTTTTATTTATAAAACCACTGTAGCTTTTGCTCCATCCCCTCATGGTTTCTGCTGCACTACAACCTCTTTGATTTCAGCCTGGTTTCTTAGCTCTGTCTTTCCTTACCTGTCTGCTACCCGGCTTGAGTCTGTAGTCCCAATCCTGTCTGTTTCTCAGGTTCTTTTCTTTCTCTTCATCTTCAATATGTTTGCATTTTTACTTCATTTTTAAAAATCCAAGTATGGATTGCAATTAGTCCAGAGACAATCTCCTATCTCCTATACAAAGCACAATGTGTGTTTTCTCCCTGTTTGTGTCGGCACCAATGTTTGGCTAAGTAGGTGCTGTATCCCTTCTGCTTTCCATATTAAATCTAAGCAGGCTGCTTCTTTGTAGAGGGCAAAGGGCCAAGCACTACTGGCTGATTCATTTCTCAGGTGAGCTGCAATTGTCAGCAGTTGTTTGTTTCCGAGTTTGTCAAACCTGGCATCTTAATGTTCTCATTTTTTTCAATTCATTTTCTACCGTTTAGTATCTGGAAGCCAATGCTTCAACAGTCTTGATTATTTTTTATTCCAAATATGCATTTGCATACAGGTTAAGAACTAAAATATTTAATATTGCAGAAATTAAGCTTTGTTTTCTTCTTTTTCTTCTTTTTAAAAAAGGTTGCTGCTGGCAACAGATTAGCTGCAAATTATCAACAGCAGTTATCCCTGCTCAAAGCATTTGGTTCACCCTCCATACCTTTTTCTTTTCATACTGTCAAACTAGGATTATATCTGCCTAGTAAATATTTTCTTGTTTCTATTTATAAAAGCAAAGCCTCTGGTTATTTAGCAGGGGGAAACGCCTATGGAATTGTTGGGAACAAATTCAAGTTTTCCCTGAATCCTTTAAATCTGCAATGCATGATCTTGTAATTGTTCATCTCATAATTGCTATCAACACTTGCGGCCTATCAAAAGTGTTCTCTTCTTTCCCAAGGTTCTAAATTGCTCGATGTGATTTTTGGGGATGTATGGTTTTTGTGCTGCTGCTTGGGAAGTAGGGCTAATTTTGGGGATGATGAAGGCAGTGTGTTACCTAGTCAGCAACCCAACATTCTTTCATTCTACAGATGTGATGCTGGGAGGATTAGATAAGTAAGTGGAGAGAACCATCCAGCCTCCACTATTCAAGACAAGATAACCCACCCACAGAATAAAGACATGCATTACATGAGTTTGACTAAAACCACAGCTAAGAAGAACCTTGGGGGTAGGGAAAAAAGATGCATTGGCAAGTGCGACGAATGTCCCCCTCTCTATTACTAAAATGCCACAGGAATTCAGAGGTGAAGCCACCCACTCTCTTCTCCCGCCGCCTCCAAATAAACATCCTTTATTCTTGTGGGTTTATAAGTAAAGAGACTCTCCTTCCAGCTCATGTGGCCTGGTATCAAAGAAAAACTCTAGGCTGTTTGATAGAATAACCTCCTGTCACCAGTAAAGGGTCCCTCTCAGCCTGACTCCCCTTACTGTAAAGGTTTGCCCCTTTCCACGCTGGCAACTTGTTGACACCCCATGTTATCTTTCTAAGCCTCCTCAGTGTTACTCTAAGCCACCAAACTTTCGCCTCTTTTCCTGAGGTAAGTTTTGTCCTCTAATGAGTTACCACTTCTGTGAGTCCTGATACCTTGCTGGAAAAAGAATGACACAAAAGAGAAGAATTTTATTAACCTTAGAACATAGTTGTTTCTTTAACGTTTCATGTGTTTATAAGATACGTTTCGGTTGTAGATAATCTCTGTCAAACATTTAACCTCGAGCCTTCCTGAACCTCATCTAGATCCCCACTATCCTGGCCTCTCAACCTTCTTCTTCACACCTCCCCACTCCCTCTCCCTCTCCTCAACTGACAAAACCGCTGCTCCCTCCTTTTAAACTGGGA
Organism: Zootoca vivipara; assembly: GCF_963506605.1. NCBI lineage: Eukaryota > Metazoa > Chordata > Lepidosauria > Squamata > Lacertidae > Zootoca > Zootoca vivipara. Next base: position 10,287,886 of record NC_083285.1, read on the forward strand.
ACCGTCCCGCCCCCACCAGAATGTTATGCCAGTCAGGCTGCAGGTGGACTAACTCTTTCCCAGCCAGGTAGGAATAAATATTTCAAAACCGTGTCAATCCGTTACAGCAAGATATAGCATTTACAAAACATTACTGTTTGGAAGTTAGGGGTGTTTTGTTTTTGTTTTTGCGTGTGTAAATATCTCCCTGCTTACATGGCACAGCTACACCCCTTGCTGTTGGGGTGCGTGCAACATTCCCAGCCTTCCATGGGAAGGAAATCAGCAAGGCCTTTCTTCTGTAAATTTCAGGAATGAAGCCTTGTCTAAAAGTTGGCAGCAGAGAATTCAAGGAAATAAATGCAAAATACCTAATAATTAATTACAAGCGGTTTGCGGGAATTTAAGGGCAGAGGTGCATGCTATCCAGTACATTGAATATTGCAATCATATCATCTGCAGTACTAATCCTTGTGCAAAATGCAACACACGAAAGCTCTGATTTCACCTTTCAGTTTTCATTTAAAGGAGAACCTACCTAATTCACATATTTTTGAATCAACACACGAATCAAAACGCAACTCTCCTTTGAATTTTGCCGTGCTGTTCTCCGGCCAAGTGATTTGCACTAACATGCATATTCAGGTGTAAAGTGTACATGCAAATTCATACACTGGCAGAGATAACATGTAAACATGCATTGAATTACTTTGGTGAAATGTGTATATTAGGCAAAATTGCATACAAAATGTGTCTATTAGGCAAAATTGCATACAGAAATGGGTACACTAGGAAAAATTAGTGAAAAATGCTTGACGAATTTTCATGATAACTTAAAAAAATGCAAACTGAAGTGAAAATGTGGAGAACTGAACTTAAGATTGAGAAAATGAGTAAGTAAAAGAAACTGAAATTGACAGATTCTTCCATCATTATGCACCAGGCTTTGGAAAAGGAGAAAATAGCAAGAGGGACTATTGTTGCTTCTTTTATTCTCTAAATCCTAATGCAGAATATGAGATGTACCCCGCCTCCCCCAGTCCTCTGTGGTTGGTGACATCTACAGTAAATAGCTAAGTCATCAAGCCAAATATTGCTCTATAAATGTTTAGCTTTTTTGCTTCATATTAAAAACTCACACTTTTATTAAACATTCATAATTCATTCCATCTCATAGGCTTGCAGCAGGGAAACTGCAGATTCTGTCAGTTGACTGCAAACCACTTGCATTGCTGGCTTCTAGTTTAAAATGGGTACATTACATATTGAAATTTTGAAACACTCACTTGTAAAGATGACTAAGATTTTAAAGGTGACAGTTCAGAGGCAGCATCTACTAAGCAATAGCAGCAATGGGACGCAGACACAGAAGGTTGTTACGCTGATCCCAGAGTCAATGGGTTTAGAAGCAATAGCCTTCCTTGAATATTGCAATGGAAACATTCATCCTCATGGCTTAGCAACATCATTGCTATTAACTTTATAGCATCGTACCTAAGGAATAATTAAACCAGATGGCATGTTAAACCCAACTGAAAGCGCATAGACATTTTTACTTTTAAGTTGATAAAAATGAAGTAAAACAACATATGTTCTTACACATCCAAGTTCCTAACAACATATTAACTGCTTTCTTTAATATTCTTCTTGGTGATCAGCGACACTATGGTTCCTTCTCTAATCTTTCCACTCTCATAACGTGTTACTAAACTGCTATTCTCCTGATATTCAAGGAATCAGTAGGAAATGTTTAGAACAATTATTTTTAGGCAATATTCAGGTTTTAGAAACCAATGGATTCATTTGCATTCAAAATAATACTTAATTGACTCATAGGCATAACAACGTGCTCAACCAAGCAAATTCTATTTTATGCAACAGATGTTTAGAAGAGAATAACAAACATCCTATTTCCTGTTATTGGTAGTGACCTGTCACCATTTCTGTTAATGCCATAACACACAATAATGCTATGCTGAAATTCTAATTATACTTCGAGTTCTTCCGGATTGCAAAAGAGGGAATGTAGCTCAGTAGTAGACCATATGTTTCCCATGGAGTTAGCAGAGGCTAAGATACAGTAAAACATTTTATTTGTACAAAGATGGTCTAACATGAAGGAAGTTCGTATCTGAAGAAGTGTGCATGCACACGAAAGCTCATACCAAAATAAAAACTTAGTTGGTCTTTAAGGTGCTACTGAAGGAATTTTTTTTATTTAACATGAAGGAGTGGAAGTAGACAAAATTTTCTAAAAAGCAAGCCTACAACCCTTTGACCCCTTCAATGATATGTAGTCTCTTTCTCTGGTTTGGAACGCCTGTTGCTTTATTTTGTATCATAAACCAAGTCGGGACTACCTTGATACCTTTTCACAATGCAAGCTAGTTCTAAAGTGTGGTGCAGAATTCATCAACAACATATAAATGCTGTTCTAACTGTCCACAAAGAATTTTCCTTTGGAATTTTTCAGGGATGCCCCTATTTGAGAATGCAGGGGGGGGGGAGGATCTCTGTGTGTAACACCTTTGAAAGTTCTCTTAAACTCGTTGAAGATAGAAAGGTAGTATATTTGGATAAAAGAGCCAAACTCTACATGCTTGTTTTCATCCTGGAGGGAGTTTGAATGAAGCATCTGTTCCATTCTCTACCTGCCTTTTGAAAAGGATACAGTCCACAGCTAACTGGTTTTCCTGCTGGCTCCTATTTCCCAGCTTCCCCAGGCCCAATGCATTCCTGTCAGCTGAGAAGCATGTTGCCTGTGCTCAAATGGGGTTGGGAGGTAGGGGGGGCTTTTAATGAAATCCACAAGTCTTTCCCCTGGTCCCTGGTAACCTGCTAAAATAATAGCTGGTTGGTGTGGTCTTTTCAGCTCCCTTTAATTAACTGCAGTGGTACCTCTGTTACGAACTTAATTCGTTCAGGAGGTCTGTTCTTAACCTGAAACCATTCTTAACCTGAGAACTTTAGCCAATGGGGCCTCCTGCTGCCGTTGGGCGATTTCTGTTCTCATCCTGAGGCAAAGTTCTTAACCCGAGATACTACTTCTGGGTTAGCGGAGTCTGTAACCTGAAGTGTTTGTAACCCAAGGTGTTTGTAACCTGAGGTAAAGGTAAAGGACCCCTGACAGTTAAGTCCAGCCGTGAATGACTCTGGGGTTGCAGCGCTCATCTCACTCTATAAGCCGAGGGAGCTGGCATTTGTCTGCAGACAGCTTCCGGGTCATGTGGCCAGCTGGAATAAAGCTGGACTAAAGCTGCTTCTGGCGAACCAGAGCAGTGCATGGAGACACCGTTTACCTTCCTGCCGGAGTGGTACCTATTTATCTACTTGCACTTTAATGTGCTTTCAAACTGCTATGTTGGCAGGAGCTGGATTCAAACCGCCGACCTTCTGATCAGAAATCCCAAGAGGCTCAGTGGTTTAGAGCACAGAGCCACCCACGAGGTACCCAAGGTACCACTGTATATAGTTCATGACGCAACTTGGCTGAGTTGGTCATTCTGTCTTCTAGGTGCCCTGAGCTGCTTTGATACAAGTGCAGCTGAGAATATAGCGAAAGACTATTAGGCCCACCAAGCTTCCTGGATTTCTCTCCAGTAGGGAAAGGAAGGGATTAAAGGTATTGTGTGGGGTATGGAGCAAGAAAAAACACCCTCCTAGATTGTTAATCAAACCAATGGGTATTTGGGAAGCAAGTGCTAATAAACCCGAAACAGTAACTTTACGTGTAAGCATTTGTCTATGCATAGGAACATCACCATTCTGTTCCTTTAAAAATGTTATATGTGCAATTGTTAATTAGTATATAGTTTGGTTCCTCATTGTTGATGAAACCTGAAAGCCCTATCTGTAGAACTGGATCAGGGCTAGTCGAGTAGTTATGTGTTTATAGTTCTTAATGGAAATGACATTTAATTCTGCAGTGCTTGCTATATCAAATATCATCCTGCGACTACAAAAAAAAACCTGAATTGCTCATTGGAAAGGAACTGAGACAAAAGGATAATATACCTTTTTAAATTTTCTTCTGGATGGTATCCAGAAGGAATTTAAAAGATTTTGTTGAAATCTCCAATGCTGAAGTAAACTTCAACATGCAGGGTATATTCTAAGAGTCTCTTTTGCCCACTTGCTTAATGGTGTCTCAAGGCATAAAGGAATCTGCAAACAAAAAACAAAAAAAACACGTTATGTGCTCAAATACTGAAAGTGCAGATTTAAATACTACAAATTACCCACACAGAGCTTGATGCCATCAAAAACCATAGTGCCCTAAATAAAATGACCACAGACTACTTTCTTAAAATTGGAAAATTAACATTAAATCAAAAGAGACAGAGTAATTTTTAATGCAGCTTGAGAGACCATCTATATTCTGAACTGATGGAAAGTATGCTTTTGCGCAGTGACAAAAGGTAAATGATTTTGAATTAGATTGAATTTAAATTTCATTACATATTTGCTGGAGACAGGAGGCTTCAATATTCCTCTTTTCTCTCACTTTCACTTCTAATAATGTTAATGCCCTAATGTATTCATTACAGTATGATTTAAAAATAACCAAGGGTGCCTCTGTTCAAAAATAAACAGATTTGGTATGTCTGTGAAAGAGACTTATGTGTAGCTTTTTAACAATTCCAGAAAGCTCTTGAGTTTCGCGTTGCTTATGAAATGATAATGCAAGTGGATTTAGCATTTGTATATCTGCAGGCACAAGCTTACTCAGTTGTACCAAGGCAGCTTAAACCAATATCTAATCTTCTTATGGAATTGTTTCGTTATAACAACAGGATAGCTTACAACAGGCTTGAAGAACCAGATGGTTGTTTGGGAGGAACTGAATGGAAGATGGGAGTTGCACAACTTAAGGAATATCTCATTATATTCCTCCATGTGCTTATCATTTTTATGTTTGAAATGGCATGGCAAGAAAGAATGATGAAACCAGAATTTTCACAGTTGTCCATCTCAGTAGTTTAATTGTAATTGTTTGTGGGAAGCAGAAAGGGTAGGAAAAAACAGTACTTCAAAGTAAGTACTTTAACACTTTATCAGCATGGCTATAAGATGAGTATGGAATAATGATGTGGAAACATAATTTGCTCTTAGTAACAAAAAAGCTAGTCAAATTTGAATATTAGTGTATTCAGCTAGCATTTCCTGAACTTTAATCTGCTTTTACAATTAAAAGTAGCAAACCCTAAGCAAATATTTTTAAAAAACAAAACAAGAGAATAATCACTCTTTCTTAACAAAAAAGTTTTTTGTAGAAGAACGCATTTAATAACCATACATTAAACTTTCCCAAATCAGGAAATATTTATTTAACTATTTATAATCATTAAAAATTTGTATGTATTGAGATGGTTATAATGTGTAATGTGCTGAGGTTCCGGTTTCCGCCTGCAGGAATGGCGGACCTGTTTTCCATCTCTCTGACCTTCGTAAGGAATTTGGCGGTTGCTAGGGGAGTAAATGGCAACCCCCTACCCTCTCCGGGGGTTACGGAGAGGGGCCGCTGGCCCGCGATGCCCCCAGACCCACTCCGACTGTTTTTGGAGTGGGGGGAGCTTGGGCTGAGCACTTACGACGGCCAGGACTCCCGGACGCTAATCTGCATGGCGGGGATTTCCATGGTTAAAGAAGATAATTAGGCTTAAATCTATGGACATACTTCAGAAGGAGGGGAAGAAGCGCTGTTTACTGCTGAGAATTTTAAGCTGCTGAGTGAGAGGAGTTAAAGAATGTACGGCATCTGGAAGAAGGATTGATGGGGACGGAGCGATAAGGGAAGCAAGTTTTTATTTTTTCTTCATATTGTTGCCTCGTACCTTCCCGGACGCGATGTCCTGGCTTGTTTGGAGTGAAAGAGAAGCAAAAGACTGTGTGAGTTGAACTTCATAGCTGTTGTTACTGAGCATATTTCTTAAAGATGTGAAGTTGCCGATGAGAAAAGCCCCCCCCTAGTCAGACGGAAGGAGCTCTGGACGCGTTCGGAGGATTTATGAGCTGTGACGCACTTTAAATTGGAGCAGCGACCTGAAGCTAAGTTCAGCTATAGGGCAAGGAGATCCATTAATTTACCAAGAGTTCATGGTTGGATGTTTGGGTCTCCTGCCTGAAAAAGCTGTAAATTCTATAAAGATAAATAAATCGTAAATCTTCATGGCTATGAGAGAAAATGAAAGTGATTTGAGCCTTTCAAGATGGCGCTGCTACTTCGTCGCAACAGGGAGCTCCACTAAGAAGATTTATGGGGAGGCTGGACTGATTAACTCACACAGGAGAAAGAACATCTGTGAAACTTCGTTTGATATTTATCTCAGCAGCTGGAACAATCGGATGAAAGTGGAAAACACCTATGTGACTGTAAGGGGAAGATTTGGAATATTATGAGCTTGGAGGACGATTTGAACTTTAGAAATAAGACGGCAGTGGACAGTTGCGAGGAATTCCCAATTTCTTGAAGCATGGGAACCCAAAAATAAATTATTCAGATGATTTGGCATAACATTCGGTTTGATTGATATATATATGTGTATAATTTGAAATATTGAATGTGATATAATTGGTTTTAATTGGAAAATTAATAAAAATATTTTTTTTAAAAAAAAATAATGTGTAATGTGCTAAAACAAAACAGCATACTGACAAAACATGAATACGGTTATGTTTAGTATGTTCTGCTTGATACTTTAATAATGCTAGTACCAGGCAAGCCTCCTGGGGAGTAAATTCCACAGCTGCATATGAGAAATATGTGTTCCTCATTTACATCTGCCTCAAATGCTTTTGCATAAGCCCCTTTCTATTGCACATTGTGATTGTCGTATCCCAGTTATAATGTGCAAGTTCTAATTGAATCCTCATATTTACTGAAGCTAAACATTTAGCACCACAGATCTATTGTAATATCTTAGATAAGGGGTGACTAACCTTAGGCTTGGGAATGCAGTCCTCCAGCCCTCTCTGTCCAGCTCCTGGGACTTTCCCCAGGTCACACCTGTCACCTGAAGCCATGCCCCTCATTGATCCTGCTCCACACCCTTCTTGAACCCTCTGCCCCACTGGATTATCCTTGCACGGTGATAATGCTCTTACTTGTCTAGATGACGGATGGAGGTGTATGTGTAAATATCACCTTACTTTTCTATGCAGAAATGTAACCTACTGCACAAAGGTAAGACTTATACCTGTTCTTCCACCCATATTTGCCTCTTTTGCCTTTTGTTACCCCTGTCAATAGCATGGGTACCCGCAGAAAACTGCCTATGGCGGGGTGCAACCCTAAAAATACTGTACCCCTATGGTAGGTGTAATTCTTTAGCTTACCTTATCCTACCTAACCAGCTCTCTGGTCAGTTCTGCCCAAGAGCTGATGTTAAATGACTTTTTCAACCAGTTGGTCTCAAATGTGACAATGCTTTCAAGAGAATTAACAGGTATGAATAATTATGCATGGAGTACTTGAGTAGTCAAGACAGTGATTCTAAGCAGATGAGTTATAATTTGCAAAAGCAAGTAGTGGTATTGAGTCTTATATTCTCTGAGTCTTATATTCTCTGTAAACATCTTTAAGTTTCATGATAAATATCAAAGCCTGCCATAAAATAACAAAGAAGATAGCATCTCACCCTGAGGTCCTTTAGAGATTTGCTCCTGATCTTTATGGAGTTTTAACCATGGGGGTGGTTAATATATGAAGGTGACTTCGTTAAATTTTCTTTCCTGAAAATACTTTGACAAAGATGAAATTGAAATCCATTTTGAATCTCCCACAGGTTGACTTCTATTATTTTAATGAACAGCAGATACTGTCTTACATTGGAAGTCGAACGGAATCCGTTCCGAAAGTCTGTTCAACTTCCAAAACATTCAAAAACCAAAGTGCTGTTTCTGATTGGCTGCAGGGAGCTCCCTGCAGCCGATTGGAAGCCCGACAGAAGCCCTGTCGGATATTCGGCTTCCAAAAATAGTTCCCAAACAACTGGAACATAGCCAAAGCCAAAGTGTAGGCTGGAACATAGCCAAAGCTCCCAGGAAGCTCAAACAGGTGCAAACAGACACAGAGACAGTCTTTCAGAACAGGAAGAGGTTGGAGCTGATCCAATAAGTCCGAAGAGTTGGTGAATGGGAGGGCTGCTGGACGGGAAGCAAAACAACAGACGTAAGGGGTAAAGGTTCAATATCTTCTGTAGGAATTGGAAGGAGTCTTCAGAAGGCTCATCTTGAGTGAGAATGTTGGCAGCTTCGTTAGAGCCGCCCGGAGCTATCTGTTTGTTTTTGCAATACTCTTACTGTGTTATCAAGCCGGGAACCTGGACTCCTGACATTACCGAACACTGGAGGGACTTATCTGGAGTGTCCATGGACCACTGGTACCAAACTGTATGGGAAACTGCCCTACTAGAAAAACTATCATGGGGACAAACAAAAGGGGATGGCTTTACCCCTTTATCATATACACAGGCCAGCAAGACAATGACTGATCCCATCATACAGGGTGCAAAATAACAATATTAATAAATTAATAATATTTAAGGGGTGCCAAATTTTGTCTTCGCTCAGGGTGACATATTGACAAAGTCCTCCCCTGCTTGCATCTTAGGATACACTCCTTTTCTCAAAGGACAAATGAACCTGTACATGTAAGTGTGTGAGAGAGAGAACTAACAAGGTCAGATTTCTTGGGGGGTGGGGTGGGGGAAGCTAAAATATACCCTTCTTCTATGGAGTGTCAGACTGGATAGTTCGGTTAGTTATCAGCAGGGTGCTGATAATGCCAAGATTTCAAGTTCAATCCCCATATTTTTTGGGGGGGGGGAGTTGGACTAGACCAGGCTTCCTCAAACTCGGCTCTCCAGATGTCTTGAGACTGCAATTCCCATAATCCCTGACCACTGGTCCTACTAGCTAGGGATCATGGGAGTTGTAGGCCAAAAAAGAAAAAAGTTGGAGAAGTCTGGACTAGACGATCAATGAGGGTTCTTCCAACTCTACAATTCTATGATTCTATGGCTTTTTATATAGAACCCTTGCAAAACAAAACCCAGTGATTTTTGTGTGTGACAGTACTCACCAGTACAGATTACCCTCATCTCTTTCCTTGCTGCCTATTGCAACCATTTTTATAGGCATTCATAAGACAATAAGTTGCAGATGATGTATTGTAACACAAAATATGTATTGTATGTAAACAAAAAAAGCCCAAATCTTTCCAAGAGAAGTATCCACAATAGAGCTAATTTCATGGAAATCTGTATCAAACTGCACTTATTTATATGATACATTGGAAGCCAATTTACACTTTTTCCAAAAAAGGGATGAAGCTAAATTTATCAGAGAATAGGATATTGAAGTCTAGCTCATTAAGAACAGCTTGGCATAATTTTTGTAGTTAAGCCTGTCAATAACAGTCTAATACAGTTTCCCCCCCTGACTTCAGCTTGTGAACTAGAACATGGGGTTAATTTTAAGTGAAATATTCATCTATGATAACCGGATCCAGAATCATGAGGATAGATCAATTGTGAATGATTGTAATTTAGTGGGAGACATTTAACACTTTTTGTATGCAATATATCTTTACATTGTATCATGTGGTGGTCTGCAACTTACTGTGACGGATCTTTGGGAGCATTTTTGCACATAGGATGGTTTTAAACCTACAGTATACACCAGTCTGGTACATTTAAATCTAAACATGAAATATAACTGCTAAGTACAGGCATCCCCAAACTGCGGCCCTCCAGATGTTTTGGCCTACAACTCCCATGATCCCTAGCTAACAGGACTAGTGGTCGGGGAAGATGGGGATTGTAGTCCAAAACATCTGGAGGGCCGAAGTTTGGGGATGCCTGGCTAAGTACAAGCAACTCTCATTTTAGGCGCAGCTGATATGTGCACAATTGCACAGACGCACACAGTGCCAAACCCAGAAGTGTCCTGGAAATGTAATGAAGATGTCACTGAAATGTCACTAAAGGGGGGGGGGGAAACATAATAGCCCTCCTTTCAATATTTCGTCCTGTGGACGAAACACTACTGTGCTACATGCCTATTTTGGACTTGTGCTTATATCAGAATACCACACTTTGCATAAGAAACTATGCTAATGCACTGGTGAGAATTCTGAATTAATTAACACGGACATATGCATATGTGTGGCATATCACTGTGGAATTTACAAACCTCTGTTGGTTATTACTCCTCAGCTAAGGTTTTGTTAATGTGTCCATTAGAAGACATTTCTGCTGTCTATTTATCTTGTAATATGTACGGCGGCATTAGATAAGCTTATAATAGACAGTGAAGTGAAGTGTGGGTGGAATGGAAATTGGTCATTTATTGCAGGTGTTATCTAGGGTTGTAGCTTGTCCTGGGAAGGGGAAATAAGTAACTGAAAACTGCTGGAAAATGACTACAATGGCGGCTCTCACACAGTGGGGCTGGAGGGGTGGACAGTTAATTGCAAACTTAGAGCCGGCAGGAGGCAGGAGCAACTTGCTCTGTTTTTGTCCCTTTCTAACCCCTTTGGAAAGTTGCATCCAGCACCGGATTTACGTATAAGCTAAAAAAGCTGTAGTTTAGGGCCCCACTCTCTTGGGGCTCCCCAAAAAATGTAAAGGGGAAAAACCCCTGGATGTACTTTTCCAAAATATAATATAAAAAACAAATAAAATAAAACCGACATACAGCAACAGTGGTTTGTGTTGCGTAGGCTCCTATGATGTACATATTTTGTGATGTGCAAATGGCTTTAGATACCTATGAGGTCCATAAATTACCATATAGGATATATTCAACACAAAAAACCGCGATAATTTGTTGTTGGCAAAGGACAGCTAGGCATATAAAGGACCCCCATTACCTTCAGTAGCTTAGGGCCTCATCAAACCTAAATCTGGCCCTGACTGCATCCCTTCTGATTTTAATTAATAATGCATCACCTGCAGTGAGGAGACAGGTACCGTATAGTTATTTTATCATAGGCTGCTTAATCCAGTCCAAGAAAGTATATATTGAATTGCAGTCTTAGACAATTTTTCCTACTGGTCCCATGCCTGTGCCTTCAATAGCAGCCAGGGTTGTTAAAGATGACATGTATATCAGTAAGTGAGAGCTGGACCATAAAGAAGGCTGACCGCTGAAGAATTGATGCTTTTGAATTATGGTGCTGGAGGAGACTCTTGAGAGTCCCATGGACTGCAAGAAGATCAAACCTATCCATTCTGAAGGAAATCAGCCCTGAGTGCTCACTGGAAGGACAGATCCTGAAGCTGAGGCTCCAATACTTTGGCCACCTCATGAGAAGAGAAGACTCCCTGGAAAAGACCCTGATGTTGGGAAAGATTGAGGGCACAAGGAGAAAGGGACGACAGAGGATGAGATGGTTGGACAGTGTTCTTGAAGCTATGAACATGAGTTTGACCAAACTGCGGGAGGCAATGGAAGACAGGAGTGCCTGGCATGCTATGGTCCATGGGGTCACGAAGAGTCGGACACGACTAAGCGACTAAACAACAACAACAAAGTAGCTTGTTGCATTAGCCATATGGCCATAGCACATGTACAAACAAATAGGCAACTGTCGCACATTAAATATAAAATCCAGGTGAATGTGACTGATTAGGTAGAGGCGAAAGCAAGGCATGTTGGCTAAAAGTTTAACAGGAATTTACATAGGACTGGGGCTGGGCAAGTTAGCTAAGAAAGCAGCCCTGAGTTTAAGGGCCTGTAGAATGTAGATAGCTACGTCACGTGAAACCAGGGGGTTGGCGTCCACCAGTAAGTACTTCATGCGATCGATGTCCCGTGCGATGATCGTCGGGATTAAAGGGAGAAGCCTGGACCTTACAGAATCATATAGAGGACAGTAAAAGAAAAAGTGTATATAGTCCTCAATCTTTCCCTCATTGCATGGGCAGGGAAAGTAGGTTGCAACCCAAGTCCAGTTCTTAGAACTGGATTTAGTGTTCCTTGGTTTATTGTTTACATATCCGTCTACTGCCAAACAGAGGAAAAGATTACATTAAGGTGCCTTAAATAATTTATATGTATAGGTGTAAATTTAGAAGGAATAGTTAATTTTCGTAGAATGCAATTTTCTATCCAAATAACCCTGGATCGATACCCTGCACAAGAAAAAAACAAAGCCTCACTAGTCTTTCATTTGTTGAAAATCTAATTCTTTAATGAAGAATTTTACTTTAAACAAGCAAAACAGAATGGTAGAGCATTGGCTGTGAGCCTTGAACCGTTCCAAATGTTTTGGAAAATATTTGTTGAATGCTGTCAAAATGGCACTTAGGTCCCGATAGGTGGAACATTCTTATTATAGGCATCCTAGAGGTACAGGTCATGTTCCCATCGGCATACAAATTAACCTGTAGAAAGTTGCCTGGTGTAACCTATAAAGAAATCTTCAATGTCAAGACAGTCAATTTGTGCGGGAACACTCGCTATCTAAAAGCTCCAAATCCATACTTGGCTTTCCCGGTTTTTCCATCTCTCACGGTAGAGGTTTTTTTTTAAATCTTTATATCATAATTGAAATTATTGCCTCCTGACCTGGCAAAGAGGATTTCGGCAGAGACATTCTTAAGTCTACTCTCTGTGTTAATATTTGTACTTCCACTCCCCACCCCCGCCCCCTTCCCTTTCCTGTGGGGTTCTGAAATGCTTGCTCGGTGTTTGAATGCTTTTGTAGAGAGTCTGTACTTACAGAAGTTGCAGTGTGGAATTTAGCGATGTTTGTCTGTGAATGTGCTTCCCCTGTGAAATGAATGTTGACAGGGTTGCAGAGGTGACTGTACCCTCCTGTTGCTGTTGGGTTTTTTTTTTTTTTTTACAATGTAGTTGAAAGGTATCATGAAGAACACAGGGTGCCTTTTGAATATTCTCTCTTGCAGGCAGTCACTCCAGATTAATTCCTGCACTTTAGTTTTCCACTAAAAGCTTAGGAAGCTAAGATGCTCCGTAGCACTGCTGAGGCAGTTAAGACACACTTGTTGCTCTCAACCTAGCCTGTAAGGGAAAGCAAATTAGGAAAATACATTGGAAGAACAAAACAAAACAAAACCCTACCTCAGGTAACATGACGTTTACAAAAAACCTGTTTTCTTTTTGTATTCAATTGCTGTACATTTTCAAAAGTCCTACCAGTTGATATTCTTAGTCTACCGGGAGAAAATAAATGCAAATCAGTGCTGGAGTAGTCAAGAAGCATTTTAATGCTGCGAAACATACATTTTAAAATTAGCTAACCCAGCAGTGTTAGAAAAGAAGAATTCACTAGATTCAAATAAGGAATGATTATATGACATCCTGGGAGCTGAGCTATATGAGAATGAATAATCCTTCATGGACTGAATATTTAGAGGTGTTCATAATGCTACAGAATAAATGGAGCTCCTTGATGCATGTTTTCTCTAGTATCATTCTTTCAGAGAGTCACGAAGCGTGTTTTTACTTGACCTATAAACTGCTTCTTTCAAAAGGAAGCTCTGCTTCCAAATACAGTGTTTCACTCAAAAAGTGCAGAAACTGCTGTATGTATCACTGGAAAACTGTTCACAAAGTCATGTGTGAACACTGCACAATATCATTCCGTACACATGTTCGAAAAGCATCATGAAGTGGATCAGTGTTTTTTTCACTAGGTACGGGTGGCGCTGTGGTCTAAACCATGGAGCCCAGGGCTTGCTGATCAGAAGGTCAGCGGTTCGAATCCCTGCGATGGGGTGAGCTCCTGTTGCTCGGTCCCTGCTCCTGCCAACCTAGCAGTTCAAAAGCATGCCAAAGTGCAAGTAGATAAATAGGTACCGCTCCAGCGGAAAGGTAAACGGCATTTCCGTGCGCTGCTCTGGTTCGCCAGAAGCGGCTTAGTCATGCTGGCCACATGACCCGGAAGCTGTACACTGGCTCCCTCGGCCAGTAAAGCGAGATGAGTGGCGCAACCCCAGAGTTGTCTGCGACTAGACCTAACGGTCAGGGGCCTCTTTACCTTTACCTTTACCTTTATGGATGTCAAACCTACCAGGCTCATTTTATGTTTGGACCAGTCATCTGGCTAGTCCATGAATACATGTTTGGTAGGGATGGTGGAATCGTCATTGGACCCCAAGTTCCCCACCTGATTTACAATTTAGGGCCAGAATACATGAATATTTGCTTCTCCCTGTATGTACAGACTTGGAGCTTCCAAGAGTGTTCTCCAGATGAGAGGTTGCATGTGGCTATGGGTAAAAGGGTCTTTTTGGTGATGGCACTCCAGTTTAGGAAAAGCCTTTTAAGAAATGCTTACCGGGCTGGCATGCACTTCAGTGCTTTTTTGGTACCAGCAAAAATATTTTTCCAAGACTTTTAAAACCAAGCTTAAAGCTTTCTTATTCTGTGGTGGTACGGCAAACCTGTTGCATTTAATTTTTATTCTCTGTTGACTTTTTTGTGTTGTGTTATGTTTTGCTGTTTGGTTGTTGTCCTTGGGTTTTACAATGTATGTTATAATCAACTCAGAATTCTTGTTATAAATGCTGTAAATAAAATGGAAAAACAAATCGCAACAGGCTTCTACAAATCACAACAGGCTTTCTTCTCCTTATTAGCTTCATTCCTGCCAAACTGTTAACAATCCACCACACATTCCACTTTCTATCATGGAGTTCTCTAAAAGTAGTTCACCTGTATCTGTCTCTCATTTTTAAATCACAGTTCAATAATTGCACCTTGAGCTGGGTGAAAATTCTACACCTTCAAAATTTATGCTAAATTTGAGTGGGCCATTTCACTGAACTTTTGCAAACCTCTTTTTTTGGCCCGGGGGGGGGGGGTGTCTTGTTTATTGTGCCACCACAAATATTGGTGGTGGTCCTCTTAGTGACCACCTCCTGGCCATTTCTACCCCTTGCGTTTCATTGCACTAGTTGCCAGTGCCTTCTGAATACTATGAACATGAAAGTGTTTTTACTGAAGCAATGTATCATGTGCTATGCATGATCTAATCTGAACCAGGAACCTAGCCTTCAAAGCATTATTGGGTGTGCAGAGCAGAAGACTTGCCAGGCTTTCTGAGAGCACAAAACTGATATGAATTTAGATGCTTGGTTTTACGATAGTTGTATCTCTGGTTTCTCACAAACAGGCCAGGGGCGTACCCAGGATCAAAACTAGGGAGGGGGGGGGCAAGCTATGGTCGTTCAGGTTGTGACATTTCAGCACGGAAAAGGCGAATAAAACCAAAATTTTAAGAAAATTATATATAATTATAGCAGTGCTTTATTACGGTAGTTATTACAATTATTTGCTTGAATTTTTTAAAACATTTTTATTCTAGTTACATGTCTTATACTAATATCATTTTTCTTGGGTTTGAAGAAAACTTGTTCAAAACTTTTGTTTCAATCCAGTCCTGATTTTCCTTGAAGAATTTCCGATGGACGCTCATCAAACACAACCCAGTCAGTCTGTCCTCTCCCATTGTACTTCTGAGCCAGGTCTTTACCCTTTAAAATTTAATTTTCTACAGAAATTACTTAACTTACCTTTTTGGAACCAGTTTCATATATCCATTTAGGCAGCCTCGATGTCTTCTAAATGTAAATAAGAAGGTAAACTAATAGCGGACAGCTCAGTTTAATGACGCGGAACTCACTAGACCCCTCTAGAAGATTCCCTCTTCTCTCTGCTAGAGCCCGCTAGAGACCTCTCCCTCCCTTGAATCCCAATGGCTGGCTGACATAGATTCCTCTATCAGTCGCTAGGTGGCTCTAGATACTTCTCGGTTTTTACTCCATTCCAGTGTGGTAAACAGCTGATTATTCACCATCGCCCTACCTAATTTTGTTTCGTTTCATCACTTTATAACCATTATTATTATTATTATTATTATTATTATTATTAGCTTCTGGGGGGGCAGCTGCCCCCCGCCCCTCGCTGGGTACGCCCATGAAACAGGCAGACACCATCTTGTCTCTGAAAGAAGTTTTATTTAGCCTTTCAGTAGTGTACTTCCTTTACAACAGGATGGTCTGTGCCCTTGGGTAGTTTATATATTACAGCAGTCACAGTCAAGCAATTTAGATCAGGGGTCCCCCAAACTACGGCCCCCGGGCCGGATGTGGCCCAATTGGCCTCCCAATCCGGCCCGCGACGACCCCCGCCGCCCGCTGCCGCCGCCCGCTCTTATGGCGCGCGGCGCGGCGACGATCTTCAAAATTGGCAAAAAATCGCCGAAAATCCTTTGTGCGCATGCGTATGGGCCTCTCCCGACCCAGAAGAGGTCATTTCCGATGCACTTCCAGGTCGGGGGAGGCTCATACGCATGCGCACAAGCGATTTTCGGCGATTTTTTCCCGACCGTGTGCGTGTGCGCATGCGCACGGTGCGCACTCCCCCGCCCTCCGGCCCGCTGCGCGTGCACTCCCCTGCCCTCCGGTCCGTCGCGCGGTCGGCACGGCGGGCACCAGCCCGCTGCGCGGTAAGTCTGGGGACCCCTGATTTAGATACTTGGTATGTGAGAATAAAAAGGCAAAACAGTTGAACAAAAGAAGAGTGCTGACAAACTATTTGGTGTTCTCTGCCAACTCCCCCCCCCCCCTGGCAACAACCCATCACCACCCTTCTTTTTCTTTTGAAAATTCCTAAATGATAGAACATTCTGACGTGTAGGTGATTGAATTCTTTGTTTCTATCCAATTAGTCAGGGCCTCGAAAACATGCAATCACTGCTTGTTAAAATACTGCACATAGCATGCAGTTTTATTGCTAAGATATTTCGATTGCCAAAAGTTAATAACAGTTATTTCCTCTGCATGCAAAACAGGAATTCAATATAAGTTGCACTGACATTCCAAGGAAATGAGCAGCTAAAAAAAAGTCAGGGGGAACATTTCTGATCTTTTTAAAAAAGCCACACACACCCTCAAAAAACCCAGTTTGTAATAACTAATGGTGAGTTCCTAGGATAATATCCAAGGAAGATATCAAACATGTGTATTCCCGCTCAGAGTTGTGTTTATGTTAGTACTGCCCCCAGGCAGAAGAGATTTGACATTGCCCCTTTCCCTCTCTCTTTCAGGCTAGTAAAGGGAAAAGTTGAAGGGGAGTGGGGAAGAGGAAAGTATCCTATACCTTGTAGAGCTGCCTCCTGATCCTGTGGCTGTCTCCTCAATAGTTGCCACCCATGCACCTCATTCATGCCCCACTGAACCACCCCTGCGCCACACCACTGTTTTTGGCATCTTCTCCTCCCCGCACCTCTGGTTCAGAATAAAGAAGGAGATTCTGCCACCCTAGAAGCTATCCAGCTTGCATAAGGTGGTGGCTGGAGTGGACCAAAAGAAAACAAACCCCCATACAACAGAGAGACGAGCTCACACATCACCTTTTCTGGACTGGGGCCCTGCAGTAGTGGCAGACCTTTGGGGGTCTCAAATTTCAGCAGCGTCCTGTGCAGTGCCAAAATCTCCCCCCACCATACCTGCCAAGTTGCTGTCAGAGAAATAAGGGACCGGGCCGGAAATAGCAGACCGGAAGTAGCGCTGCCGCCATTTTGGAACTGGGCGGAGCATGCTCAGAAGTGACTTTTGATGCTGCTTTGCCCAGTTCCAAAATGGCCACCGCGCCAGAAGTCACACTGCAGCCATTTTGGAACTGGGCAGAGCAGCATCAAAAGTCACTTCTGAGCATGCTCCACCCAGTTCCAAAATGGCCGCCGCACCAGAATAAACCGGGGGAAAACAAAAAATCCGTTTTTTCAGCTAGGAACAGCTGGAAAAATGGGGATTTCCCAGGGAAAACGGGAGACTTGGCAGCTATGCCCCCCACCCTTCTGCACTTCATTCTAAATCATAGTTGTGGCACCCCCAATATGCGTCATCCAGAACCCCTAAATCCAGCCCTGCCACATGCTCATTGGCCAGAAAAGTGCCACCAGCCAGCCAATGGGACAGGAATTCTGTTTATCATCACCACCTCCTTCTCTTGCAGGTTTCTTTCCTTCTCCGAGCTCGTAAAAAGGCCTATTGCACAATCCAAAAGTAAGTTCCTGTTCCCCACAGTGTCTAGAAGCAACTGCTTCCTCAAATTTGCAGCGAAAAGCAACTACGTGGTTTATCCTCCTGCCAAATATGTATCCGTTCCTGCTGCACACATTATATTATATATATAAGGCTTTGTTCAGGTATCTAAGGTGGGATGTTGTCAAAAAATCATGCCAGTGCTTGTTTTCCCCAAACATTTTTACTAAGAAGCAACCTGGTTATCAAAATCTGACATTTTGACACAGCAGGTAGATTTTTTTTAACTATTTAGTTCCCTCGTCAATAGTCTGCTTCTCTCAATTTATCCAGTCTTTGCTATGTTAAGCAAAAGGTTGACATTTGTGTGCTAGCTTTTAATGATTTCAACCCCTTATCTGCATTGTAGAAACCTCTCAGTCACAAGTACTCAACTGTATAAATTGTATTGGACATAAACTACCTGAAAATAATGTATGTGCTGACTTGAGTGCAAATTTTGATGTAATAAGCATTATTAAACTTGTAATCAGGTTTTTACTTGTATTCTGCTGGGTCAACAGTAGATCAGTTAAAATTTAATGTGTCTGGTTAAGGCTCAGCATTTGTTATTAAGCAATTATGTTTTAATTTTTTTTCTGTTGTCTAAGACTTTGTGTCTGTAACCTTGAGCATGCTACAGTCATTCAGATTTTTCAAAAACTGTTACAGTGGTACCTCAGTTTACGAACAGTCCTGTTTACGAACTATTCGGTTTACAAACTCTGCAAAACCGGAAGTAGTGTTCCGGTTTGCAAACTTTACCTCGGTCTACGAACAGAAACCGAACGGTGAAAGGGCACCAGTGACGGGAGGCCTCATTAGGGAAAGCGCGCCTCGGTTTAAGAACAGATTTGGTTTAAGAATGTACTTCAGGAACGGATTAAGTTCATAAACTGAGGTACCACTGTACTAAGAGTAGATCAGGAGTAACCAGCTGATCAAAAGCATTTTGGACCTGGCTTGGCCAGGTGAGAAGAAGCAATAGGCATTTTTAACTCTGTGGCCTCCTCTGAACCATTTCCATCCAGTGAGATTGAATTACTGTCAACCAGTGCCCCCCACTCCAGCTACTTCATTCTCTCCCTTTTGTACCCCAATGGAGTGAGTGAATTATATTGCACAGATTAATCAAGGAATACATCCCCCCCTGTATATCATCCCTTACTGATCTATATTTTTAGATATGCAAGTGACTTGGGGAGACCATGTTAACAATTTATATGGGCCTGAGAATCAGTGGAACACAGAAGCAGTTGTAGTAAGGCCATATGTATTATGTTTCCATCTCAGCTGGCCTATTGGGAACAATGTAAATAATGGCTGTGATAGAACACAAAGGTAAACCCTGAATTACTTACCGGTAGCTCCCTGTACCAGTAGGTTAAGGTTAAGGGGTGGTTAAGGTTAAGAAGGTTAAGGGGTGATATGATAGCCAAGTTCAAATATATAAAAGGATGTCATATAGAGGAGGGAGAAAGGTTGTTTTCTGCTGCTCCAGAGAAGCGGACACGGAGCAATGGATTCAAACTACAAGAAAGAAGATTCCACCTAAACATTAGGAAGGACTTCCTGACAGTAAGAGCTGTTCGGCAGTGGAATTTGCTACCAAGGAGTGTGGTGGAGTCTCCTTCTTTGGAGGTCTTTAAGCAGAGGCTTGACAGCCATCGGTCAGGAATGCTTTGATGGTGTTTCCTGCTTGGCAGGGGGTTGGACTGGTTGGCTCTTGTGGTCTCTTCCAACTCTATGATTCTATGAATAGAAACAGCCTTAGTGCCTCCAGTGAGAAAATGCCTCCATAAGATGGCATGGGTGTCAAGAATAATAAGAAATATGATTCTATGTGTGTTGCCCAATCAGGAGAGTGCGGTGGGTAAAAGGCTCAGGCCAGAATGAGAATGCGGTGGGTAAACTCCTGATTTTTTCCTTCCCCTTCAGGCACTTATCAATTAATTTGTATAATCTGAAAAATTTCCCCTGATGGATGCCACATAATTGGCAACTGATGTTCTCCAGGAGGATGGCATTGGCGCTTGCCTGTCAAACTCTGTTCCCCACTACAGTCAACCCTGGGAAAAAAACATGTTCTTCTTGGCAGCGCTTACGTGGCAGTAGGATGGCAACGTTTCCTGCTCTCGGGTTGTAAGCTATGTTGCAGCTGACACATTGTTAGCTCAGATGCCAGTCATGGAGGACCATGGTTCTTCTACTTTTCAAATTAGATTTTTTCCAGGAGGAAGGAGCATGGCATGATTGGATCATAGTGGCTGGCAAATGACTGAGTTCTAAAGCACACAGATGGGCTCCTCGTTTCTGCTTAGCCCTCGCGTGTGCCCTGTCTCTGGCAGATGACACGAGAAAGCCACGGGGACACTAATGCATACTAATGTGATTATTTTTTAAAAAAGGTAATTTTCCATTCCACCTCTCTCTCTCCCCCCCCCCCTTTCCTCTCCTTTTTCATGACGGATCCTACTTCATTTATATAAACTGGTACATCGAAAGTCAGTGGCCTTGATCACATCTTTGGCCATCACAGTAATAGATTTAGAATAAAAGGGGAGCCATAATTGGGCCATGAAAAAATAATAATCCGAAAGTAGCAATATAGCAGTAGCTTCATGAGAACCAAGCTG
This sequence comes from Zootoca vivipara, assembly GCF_963506605.1. Taxonomy (NCBI): domain Eukaryota; kingdom Metazoa; phylum Chordata; class Lepidosauria; order Squamata; family Lacertidae; genus Zootoca; species Zootoca vivipara. The sequence goes on from NC_083285.1 coordinate 10,308,560, forward strand.
CTTCAGTTCTTTGCGACCCAGTTCCTAATAAACTTATTACTGTTTTGGATGTTTTAGAATTAGAATAGGTTTAGTATTATTAATTTTATTTATATATTCATTTTTTTGTTTTTCTGTAACTGCATTTTTTAATATTATTTTTAAGTTTCCTTTTTATCATAATTAACCAAATCCTTATTATGCTCATGTCAGAGGGTCGTCGTGGCTACTCTAGAGTAACTCCACTTGAGTCCAGTTTGTCTTCAAAGACGTTTATTGTGCTAATTATTTACAGTGTAGAGACAGCTTAAAACATGACCTCTCATCCTGAATCAGAATCCGGCAATGGTGTACTTCTGTTCCTACGCCAGCAAAGTAGTCAGGCCACTCCAAAACGCCTCCCCGTTGACCTGCGGCGTGGCGTTCTCCTTACTTCTTGCGCCAGAAGGAGCGATGCCCTTTCAGTTTCCTCCCTGAGCGGTTGGTGCCCTGGCTCTCCAACATCCCTGAGCCCCTGTCTGCATCTCTCCGCCCCCGAGATTTCCCATTGTTCCTCACTCTGATTTCTCCCCTCCTCCGAGTCTCTTCCTCCCCCTCTGGCTGCTTCAGAGCCACTGTTGCTCCCTGTGCTTGGCAGTGGCGAGGTGGACGTCAGGGTGATGGGGGCTGGCTCCCTGTAGGGAGTCACCCTTACAGCTCATTACATATTTGCTCAATCGAGCTTCGACTTTCCCCCCTCCCGTCTCATGGTTTCCATAATTCATGATTACTTCATCGCATTTATACATTTTCCCATTTACATTTCACTCCTCCTGTTAATCACAAATTTTTAAATAAATATAAAAGGTAAAGGTAAAGGGACCCCTGACCATTAGGTCCAGTCGTGACCGACTCTGGGGTTGCGCGCTCATCTCGCATTATTGGCCAAGGGAGCCGGCGTATAGCTTCCAGGTCATGTGGCCAGCATGACAAAGCCGCTTCTGGCAAACCAGAGCAGCACATGGAAACGCCGTTTACCTTCCCGCTGTAGTGGTTCCTATTTATCTACTTGCATTTTGAGGTGCTTTCGAACTGCTAGGTTGGCGGGAGCTGGGACCGAGCAACGGGAGCTCACCCTGTCACAGGGATTCGAACCGCCGACCTTCTGATCAGCAAGCCCTAGGCTCAGTGGTTTAACCACAGCGCCACCTGGGTCCCTGAGCGCCACCTGGGTCTCTGAAAATAAATATAAAAAGATACAAATCCTTAGCATTGCAAGTTTCCTTACAACAATCCTGCTAGTGTTGTCAGTTGTTTACAGTTGTCCTTCAGATATTGTAAAAATTTCCTCCAGTCTTTTTGGAAGGCTTGATCACACTGGTTTCGGATTTTCCCAGTCAGCCTTGTCTGCATAGTCCACCATCTTTTTCTGCCACTCTTCTAGCAATGGAATTTTTGGGCTAAAAGAGCTCTTGCTGCTGTTGTTGCATACATAAACAGTTTTATATCTCTCTTTGGGATCTCATTCCTTACTATACCTAACAGAAATACCTCTGGTGTTGTTTTTTTCTTCCCACAAATGTATTTTTAAATATTTTCTTTAACTCATTATATATCATTTCCCAGTAAGCTTTTACCTATTCTATTTATATATTCAATTGAAATGTTTTTAGGTCATTTTTTAGGGTCAAACCTTCTCAAAACAGCTTTAAACATATAAAAGCCCCCCCCCCCAGAACACTCAATCAAAAGCTAATAACTATAAAACAAGAATGGTGGCACATCAGCTCAAACATGCAGGCATTTTCCTCTAGTGTTTTCTATGTAGATGTTAAATAGTGTGGTTCAAAACAGAGTCCCGAGACACCCTGGAAACAAAATGCTCTAGACTAGAACAAAACTCCCTCAGCACTACCTTCTGGAACTGATTCTCCAAAAAGGAGTAGCGGCACTATACCCATGTTTCCTACGTAAGTTCAACCCGGCAAGGCAGACCAGAAGGATAACATGGTTGAAAGGAGAAGCAATAGGTTGTACTTGCTGTATTCACTTCTTGGTGTAAGTTAGCCACCAGGATGACCAAAGCTGTTAGAAGCCTCCTGTGTTTGTTTTGCTTCGTGTTGCCTGCTTAGTGATGCCTAATGCTAATCATTAGAACCGCAATGAATAAATGGTTGGGAATTCTGAGATAGAAAAATGTATATCTGAATATTCTAGCTTAGATTTGTCTCTAGCAGTGGAGTGCATTATCTTCAGCTGACTAAGTCCATTTGAGTACAGTTGTGCTTACTCATTGGTAAGTACTGTTAGGTATAGAATTGCAGTCTAAATCAAGAAGTAACATTATTTTAATCTTACTCTTTCCCCTTCCCTGAGTTCTACCTATATAGCTGAGAGTTATAAACCACCAGCGGGTTACGTCAAATTTTAGATGCCTGTGACTTCCCCGTGGCTCTATAAGGATGATGTTATAGGTATATTTGGAAATTAATATAAATTTGGGAATGCCTCCCATGTTCCAAGTAGCAAACAGTTCCAAATAGTATGGGATGGGATGGACTTTGATGGTGGCAAGCAAACAGTAATAGTTCAAAGGGGAAAATGTTTGGCTTTCCTTGAACAAAATCTTTCTTTCTGGGAACATGTTTGAAATCATATTTAGTTGGTTTTGTTCCCTAGTTTTCCTCCTAGATATGACGAGCCTCATTTTTAGAAAACACACACACAAAACCTTCTACCAGTTCTTTTCTCATATTTCCCCTGCAGGGCAAATGCTGTAGCAGGGATTTTAAAGGTTTTAATAACTTTCCCTATATGTTCTTTAGATAATGAGAAGATAAAGATTCCAATTAAAGTAAATAAAATGCAGGCTTCAATATACAAATTGCTTGCCCCAGTATATCTACCATATTGCTTCTATTTAACGCTTTTTTAAAAATTGCTTGGGCTGGGTCAGTATATTTCACATACTCCAAAGTATTATGTCTGCTAGATTCAGCAGGATATTAAGGTTAAGAACTATTTCAAAAGCTGCTATAGCTGCGGATCACAATGGAAAGCTTCCTTGGTGTTCAGACCAATAAATAAATTAGAAGAAGGGCTTTAAGCTCTGCATGATAAAACGAACTGAAAGTAGGGCAGAGAAAGAACAACCTTTGTAACGAGCCTTGCCTGGGGCTAAGAAGAATCAGAAGTTCATTGTGCATTGCTGCGCATGGTGCAACAGTCTTGCAAAGAGTTGGTGACTGAGGTTTTGCAGAGCCTTGGGGTACCAGCATTTCAGCTGTATGTAATGATGGTGAATGCCTGGGATGTACTAAATAAATCTTGTTTCTGCAGTTCACATTTTCAAGCTGTAGTTTAAGAAGAGGATGGAAAACTTGAAGATGATATGTCCCTAGCTGCCAAGATGTGACAAGGCTGTGTTATTCTATCTTTGCCCGAGTATTAGAAATATGAACAGTTAATAATAATAATAATAATAATAATAATAATAATAATAATTGGTAAGTTTGTGAGTTACATAAAGTGGTAGAATTAAAACAAAAAGAATTTATTTCATTATATTTATAGGGCAACTAAAGGAGCGCCCTCTTTAAGAACAAGGACTGTATGTACTGTAACAAGGTTGACTAGCTTCTCTCTCTTTTTTAAAAAAATTTTTAAAAACAAACTTTATTTCTTATTTCATAAAACATAAAGTAAAACAAACAATATTAACATATAAGCAATACTAACATACAAAGTTACAAACAAAAAAAATAAAGAGAACAAACAAACAAACCAACAAAATCAATACCATCTTATAAAAAATCATTAGCGCATTTGATAATGATGTATAATTAAAAGTGCTTCCAAACCCCTTACATATCGCTTATCTTGCAAATTCTCTTATTACTTGCAATTACTATTTAATTATTTTTTAATATTAATTTTGCTACTATGTTCAATTTTCTCCCTCTTTTCCAAGTCCCTAACACGTTTCCCCATGATATTCTAATCCCAACAGATCGCTAACTCAGTTTTTATATTTTTTCCCCTAAAATAAACTTCAACAAAATCCCATTCTAATTTGGATTTTTGTTTGGATGTATTTCTTATTGAAGCAGTCATTTTCGCCAAATTTATAAACTCAATTAATTTTACCTGGCAATCTTCAACCGTGGGTACCTCCTCCTTTTTCCATCTCTGACCAATCAATATTCTTGCCGCTGCGCAGCCATATAGGAAGATATTTTTCTTATTTTCTGGTATGTTTTCAGGCACTAAACTTAATAAAAAATATTCTGGTTTTTTCCTAAAAGTCAATCTTAACATTTTTTTCATTTCTTCGTATATTTCTCCCCAAAATTTATTAATTTTTGTGCAGCCCCACCAACAATGGAAATAATCGCCCACTTTATTTTTACATTTCCAACAATTTTTAGATTCATTTTTGTAGAATTTCGCTAATTTATTTGGGGTCAAGTGCCATCTGTACACTAACTTCATCATATTCTCTTTAATGCCTACACTTGCCGTAAATTTCATTGTTTTCTTCCATAAAGTTTCCCATTGTGATGTAAAAATTGGCCTTCCCAGGTCCTGTGCCCATTTGGTCATTACGCTTTTTATTTCTTCATCTTTTAGTTCCCACTCCAGTAGGAATTTATACATTTTGGATAGGGGTTTTATATTATTCTCAATTATAATTTCTTGCAGTTTCAATTTCCCTGTCCCAAATCCTATCTCCCTATGCTCCTTAAATAGACTCTGTAATTGGCAATATTGAAACCAACTGGCGCAGGATGACTAGCTTCTGTCTCAATGAAGTTCCCAATCTTCATTAGCCTTCATTGTCTTGCATAGACAGACCACTTATTGATCTCCCAACCATAGTTGGGAAGTACCCTTTGCCCCTTCTACTCTTGCTGGTTCCTGTCTCTCAAAGAGTAATTTCCCCACTTTACAGCTTGCAAAACTCCTGAACATATTGCCTAACTACATTTCCTTCCTCACCACACCCTTGTTGTTGCTTTCCCCATCCAAAATTCCTCGATGTTCTTTCCTTTGAAACACCTCATCTTCTAGCTGTTGTTGTTGCTAGTTTGATACCTCCCACCTTTTCCCCTCCCCATTTTTTCCCCATTCACTAAAGCCTGTTTTGGAACTAAACTATTAGTTTATTTGTAAGGAAAACCAAGGATTGCTCATGCATATGTTACTATGAATAGGACACACATGGACCAGCCTTGAAACACAATAGGCAGAATTTTGTGTTGTACAGTGGTATCTCGGTTTAAGAACAGCCCTGTTTAAGAACTATTCAGTTTATGAACTCTGCAAAACCAGAAGTAGTGTTGCGGTTTGGGAACTTTACCTCGGTCTAAGACAGACATAGGCAACCTTGGCTTTCCAGATGTTGTGGAACTACATCTCCCATGAACCCTGACCACTGGCCCTGTTAGCTAGGGATCATGGGAGTTGTTGTTCCAAAACATCTGGAGAGCCAAGGTTCCCTATGCCTGGTCTAAGAACAGAATCTGAATGGTGGAAGGGCACCGGCAGCGGGAGGCCTCATTAAGGAAAGCACGCCTTGGTTTAAGAACGGTTTTGGTTTAAGAACGGACTTCCAGAATGGATTAAGTTTGTAAACCGAGGTACCTCTGCATTGTTATTTTGTTAGCTTATTGGAGTGGGGAAAACAAACAGATTGGAGCAAGAAGAATAAGGGGACACAATTCCAACAACCACTTAAGTTGAAGCTCTGGAGTCTTATTTAGTTTAATATCAGACCTCATGCACACACACATTTCCTCTTCAGTGTTTTTTATACTGAGAAATTTTATAAAAGCAACACACAGAATGAAACAAAATATATTTTGTTTGTCCTGTGTTCATCTACCAATAAGATAAAACAGAAATCTCTGTACCCCAAAATATTAGTGTATGACATAATTAGTCCTTCATTGTTGTGCATACCCCTGAGGCCCGTCCTTTCTTTAATTTTTTTTTGCTCTTATTAATATTTCAATGTACAAAGCTAACATACAAAAGCTGATTCTCATTGTTTCCTCTCATCTATCCTGACATTAAAACCTTTGGGCTAATTTCAAACAGGTTCTTTAATGCAGGGCTGGTGAAAGAGCATGCTGTACTAGGAAGGCTTGCTGTCCAATCAGGCAAGCTGAAGAAACAAATCAGCTTTAGTAGTCATGAGGGGAAAGAAATACAGCTAGAAATCAAATTGGACTCCTTTGTTTACTTGCTGGTTTGGAACTCTATTGGCTTGGACTTGGATGTGTTACAAACATCTCTCTCATATTTTGTCATTTCAGATGAATTTTCTATTTTGTTGTAGCAGTAATGCTACTTCCTCCTTTTTCTGGATTGCCCTCTTTAAGAGCTGCAACTGATTCGATATGAATGTAGCCTCGAGTTACAGTCTATTCGACCATAGTAATGCTGAGTCTGAGAGAGGGAAAAATCCTTATTTGTGCCATTGTAAACTACCATGTATACCTCTGTAGTTTTATACAGTATCAAAACCACCCCTCTCATATATAAGATGCTTATTTAAAGTCAGTTTTTCTCATTGATATTTAAGCAGTGTCAAAGGGAGGTTTTGAAGTGGGAGAACAATTTGGTGCATAATTTCAGCTGTAAATTCACAATGGGTTGAGCATATTACTCAAACCGCACACATCGAAGAACCTCCAGAAACATTTTAAGATTTGTGTGCTGAAAATGTATCCTGTCCTGTGTGTCCCAGAAAGAGACAGGAAAAAAAAATAACGGAAGTTTCTTTCGACAGGGAAAGGGAAGTTTTGAGAAATTGGAGGATAGCTTTTGGTACGGTACAACTTTCAGACATGGGAATCTGAAGCCTTTAGAAACAAAATCCTAAATTTTAATTTTGACCAGTTCATTCCTCTTTTAATTTGCAGTATTAAAACTGCTCAAATTCAAGTATCGTGTCAGAACTGGGTTCATAGGTTAGAACAGGCATCCCCAAACTGCGGCCCTCCAGATGTTTTGGCCTACAACTCCCATGATCCCTAGCTAACAGGACCAGTGGTCAGGGATGATGGGGATTGTAGTCCAAAACATCTGGAGGGCCGAAGTTTCTAAACTAGCTAATTCCTATGATAGTGGAAGTAGGCTATGCAAGTGCAAAATTCAACCAGGAGAAGACAATTGAAAAATCAGTTACAATGAACTATACTGTCTGATAGCCAGACTGGAGATGATCTTTGATTGGAGTAGTAAGGTAGCAGATTCACGGCTTTCCCCTCTCTTCCCAGCATGGATGCTTTATTGGAACAGACATGCCAGTTCTCTCATGGAAATAGCAACAAGTCCAGGTGTTCCTTTTGTACTGATTGCGGCAATGATAATGATCAGCTGGGTAACTCAGTGTTCTTATAAGCTATTTATTTCCCCCAAAGTCCCTTTCTTTGAACACTTTAAGGCTCCTTCCATTTCTTATTACCCTTCAGGCTAAGAACAAGAATTAGCACTTGTAGGCAAACTGTCTGCCTTTATTTTACCTTTATTTTGTCTCTGGCCACTCAAGCTCAGTTTGTTCTTGTTTCGCCTTTGGCAGGTTTGCTTTGTCACATTTTTAGATCTCCCGAGTTAGGAAATGGCACGCACAAAAAAAACATGTGTTTGGAGTGGTTTGAAAAGGCCGAATGTTCTCCCGAAACAAAATGTGACAGGAGAGTGAAAAGGCTACCTTAACAGTTATGCAAGCATTTGTGTGCAAAGTTTTGAGGCCTTATGGACATAATATTTTGTAGTTGTGGGATAGGCTTCAGGAAGGCTTGTTGTCTGCACCCACATGGTAGTATTTGACAATTTTATAATCAAAGTGGGTCTCATGTATATGCCATTAAATGGTCTGAAAGCACATTGTGCAGCAATCTTTCTGAAGCTAAGCATATATTGGTCTCATGTTGAATGGAATACTGTGAACCCTATCTACATTTTCTCACATATCAACCTCAACATGTATTGAGGTACTTTTTTGACGTCCTTCTCCAGTGCCCTCACCATTTTAGTGGGTAATGACCAAAGAAAGTCTTATCACTTTCGACGCCCCTCCCCAAAGAGGTTTGCACCATTGTGTTCGTTTTGGTGCCATGTGGATCTGCTTTTATTTCCCCAGGCTCTAAAATGTCATTTTTAATATAATCAATCCACGTATTTTAGCTTTGGGTTTGCACTGTACCTCATTTTTTTTTGTTGCAAAGTTATCTGAAAGCACTGATGCTTTGTGCTCACTGGCAGACCTGTTCAGAATTTTTAGGCCATTTGGCCTATTTAGTTTAAATTTCTTGAGGAGCTAATCCAGGCACCCCCAAACTTCGGCCCTCCAGATGTTTTGGACTACAATTCCCATCTTCCCCGACCACTGGTCCTGTTAGCTAGGGATCATGGGAGTTGTAGGCCAAAACATCTGGAGGGCCGCAGTTTGGGGATGCCTGAGCTAATCATTTATTATTATTATTATTATTATTATTATTATTATTATTATTTTGTATCGTTTTTATGGGATGTTTTGTTGTACACCACCTTGATACTTTACGTGAGAGGGGTAGTTTGTAAATATTTTAAATAAATAAATATGCATGTGTATATGAATGACGACAAATGAATGTATATACATTGAATTCGGTTTCATCAGGGAAAAAATGGGGAGTCTAGTTGGGTTGAGAAATGAGTAAGATATGAATCACTTATGGGGAATCTCCAACCAGTAGGCTTAGTGTTTCCCCACAGGCCTTCCAGTTTGACCTCTGAGGCTTTCTTGCCCTGGCTAAGCCTACCTGATGTGCATTGCCATTATGACAATTCTAATGGGCTTTAGGAAGAATACAAAAATCGATGCAATTCATTTTTATCACAGCAACTTACTCCATTACTTCTTCAGAACCACCAATTTGCGCATGGAGACCCTTTAACCAGGCCTAGAAATAAATTCAGACAGGATTCAAATTTTGGTTTGGTTTTTGGCAGAATTTAGGCCACAACTTTATTGATTACAAATCAAGCGAGTGGTTGCATAGACTCTGGTTCGACTAGCTACCTGCTGCTCTGCAGGCAGCGCTGACTCTGGGCACCAACCATAAGTCAGCCTTGGGTGAACACCTGGGACAGTGGCAAGCAGGAGCCCTGCTAGGCCTCCACCCAGATGAGCCCTGAACTCAACCCCGCACGGGGAAGACCAACCATGAGTCTGTGGATTCCTTCTTAAAGGAATACCCAATACATAGGGATGGCTAGGCATCCTGCCACCCCTATCCACCTGAACCAGAGCCTATCTGCAACCTTACAAGTTGTGATGATTTGCTACACGGCAGGCGAAACCCAAATGGCACCAGCCAATCAGCCAAGTGGGGAAAATTCCTGCCGTGCCCCTGTCCCAATGACAGACGACACACGACAGCATAGCATGGTCAAGCGCAAGCCCTAAATATAGGGAGAGGTGGGCGGGTGTTCCGATGCAAAGAGCCCCAAAAAGAAGCTCAGGGCATGTGCATTCGGTTAAATAATGGTCCCTCAAACTGCTTTGATTGGCGTCCCGCTAGCCCAATTGCTCCCGGGTTTGAGGGACCATCAATAGGGTGTTGTGGCCGCTCCAATGTTCCCATCCACAACACAAGGCTAATTGCTTGGTCCCACCGCAACGCGTGCCCTCTGTTTAGGGAGAACCCGATTTAGCCTTTGAAATCAAGGGATTCTCAGTTCTTGTGGTTAATAGGTATTAATGTGAGGGGAGAGACTTCGTCAGGCAAGGCCTCCTTCCACCTGCCTTGCCCCACCCTCTAGTCTCTGCTTCTCATTTTGTATTGTATTATTTTATGTACTGTAGCTTGCCATTGTTCTATTGGTTATAGTTTAGAAATTATTTATTGTAACTGTTCAGTGGATTTCTGATTTACTTTTATAAGTTGATATTATTATTTTGTACTATTCTCATAATTGTTGAATGTTACTTTTCGATGTAGGCTGCTTATTTTAAAGTTTTGTTTTATTATCACATTTTTGTATTGTGTTAGATTGTTATAAGTTGTACATTTTTTGTTTCTTCAGCTTGTAAAGTGCCTTGAGTATTGTAAGATAGAAAGACATATACAAATAAAAAATGATGATGATGATGATGATGATGGGATGTTAAAGACAATGGGCTCCTCAACTGGTCATACCATACAGGTATGGTAGAATCTGCACTGAAAATGGGAAGTATATTGGTAAAACAACTTTCTGTGTTTGAGGCTAGCAAAAATGGTGGAAACTTTATGTGATTCACTCAGTAAGACCAATGTTAAGTCAGATAAACTCCTTAAACTTTTGTAATTTAGTGAGGAGGTTGTCTTAGCTAATTTAGCTATAAGTGGGGTGACATACTCAAATGAGAACAGAGAAAACAGCAAAAAGAGAGAGAGAGAGATTATAAAGCTCTTTTCTCAAATAAAAGATGTAATATATAAATTATTTTTAAAAAAATGCATTGCTGTTTGACCTGAATTAGACAAAATAAAAAAAAAATATTTCCACTTCTTCAGAAGTGTGCATGCACACAAAGGCTCATACCAATGACAAACTTAGTTCGTCTCTAAGGTGCTACTGGAAGGCATTTTTTAAATTTTGTTTCGACTATGGCAGACCAACACGGCTACCTACTTGTAACTGAATTAGACAAGGCATTAATGTTGACTTTGACCAAACAAGGCTGGACCAAAGGTAAACTACCCATGAGCTATATTGTACATTGATTTCTCAGGCTAACGGGGGGGGGGGGGATTTCTTCCTGCTTTTAGCCTGTAGCCTTTATTAAGTGAGTAAGATAGACAGGAAGAAATCAAAGCAGCCTGCAAGCACCAAGTTCTTAACACACACCACCATCATAATTCCAATGCCCATTGCATGCAACATTTTGGCTAACTAAGTTACTCAAGTTGAAACAGGGCTACAAAGTTAAAGTTACTAAGCTTGTGTGTTTGAGATAGGCATAAAGAAGCTTCCTAACATGCTTTTTATTCTCTACTATCCATTTTTATAAACCTCAGACATAGTGATGTAACATGCTTTGTGCCCAAATTAATTATAACAGAAAATAGGTAGCTTTGGATGAGCTTTTCACTTCTTCATGAAGTAAGTTCCTCCTGTACAAACAACATTTTGGCCAGCTGCCTGATAAATTCAAAACTCTCATATAGTGTTGTTTCTAGTACTATGCAGAAACTGCTACTGTAAATTCAGTCTCTTCTGAGGTTTACACAGCCAGCTATCCACACAAAGCCAATCTTTCAGACTTGCTGTGCTTTAATACACCTGGCAGCAGAAATTCAATTACATTCTGCCTGCTTCGCAATCACCTTGTAATTTTGTACAAAATTTGATATGCAATTTTGGTATTTATGTTTTAGATACATCCTACCATGGACTCGGCTGAAAATTGACTATTTGTTTCTTTCATTCAAACACTGTTGGCAACCACTAATCATGAGCGTCAGTTTCTATATAGTCTCGCCTGACAGGTGGATCATCATTGAAGTCTTTCCCCCACCTTATTTTACACCTACCTGCCTTGAAATTTCTTGACGACTAGACTTTACTCTGCATCTAACTCATAAAAATATCATAGGGCAAACTAAAAAAAAGCTGACATTAAATTTCTAATTCTCAAAGTTAAAAAGTGTGCTGGATCAGGAAACTGCAATCCCAGAATAAAATGGGCACTTGTAGCAGATAAAGAGGGAGGGAATAAACAAGAACACAGTGTGAGGTGGATTCATAGGGAGGGCAGCAATGCTTCTGAAAACTAGTTGCTGGAAACCAAAGGAGGGGAGAGCATTCCTGTTTTTGGATTAACCTTGATGAGCTGGGCCAGCTTCTAGAGGCTAATCTGGAGAAAGAGACATCTCACCTTCTGATGATGAAGAACTGGCCCATGTGCTTGAAGAGGGAGATGAAGGTGAGGATGAAGAAGTTGAGTTGATGAGGATGTTGAGCTGATCCTCAGCTGACAGCTCAGATAATTTGGATTGGGAAGATGACATTCTTTCCTGTATAACCAGGCCTCTGGCCTTTATCTGCGGCCTTTTTAGAAGTGGGTGGATGTTTTTAATGCATTTTTCTTTCCCCTTAGTTTCAGTGTATCCATGCGGGTTTTTTGTCTGGTTGGTTGTAAGTTGCATTGTGTTGCTCTGGGCAAGATAAAGTGACTAACAAATTTAATAAGTACTACTACTACTAATAGTGTAGGGACGTGGGTGGTGCTGTGGTCTAAATCACTGAGCCTAGGGCTTGCCGATCAGAAGTTGGCGGATGGAATCCCTGCGACAGGGTGAGCTCCCATTGCTCGGTCCCAGCTCCTGCCCACCTAGCAGTTCAAAAGCATGCCAAAGTACAAGTAGATAACTAGGTACCGCTCTGGCGAGAAGGTAAATGGCGTTTCCATGCATTGCTCTGGTTTCGCCAGAAGCGGCTTAGTCATGCTGGCCACATGACCTGGAAAAACTGTCAGCGGACAAACATCGGCTCCTTCGGCCAGTAAAGAGAGAGGAGCACCACAACCCCAGAGTTGTTCGCCACTGGACTTAACTGTCAGGGGTCCTTTACCTTTACTAACAATAATGTTCTTGTGATAGTAGGCTCTGTGGAATAATAGAGTGCCAAAAATCCAGAGCTAGAGTTTGCACAACAGCTAGCTCTTCCTTGCTAGAGGTCTTCAGGCTTGAAAGCTGTTGAGCAGCTCTTGCTGTTCTGCTTAATGTTCCACCAAATTTACCCACCGGAAACTGAAGCTCAAAGGTGATGATAATGGATAACGATGATTCGATTTATTACTCACTCTCATCAGAAGGTGTCAGGGCGGGTTACAGCAATATAAAATACTGCATTAAAGCAGTTTAAAACAAATTGCAATCACAACTAGATGGGTCGCAAAAATATATATCTCAAGTGTCAAAGTCCAGGTGTCTAGTCTACAATAAGAGACCAAGTCTTCCCCTGCTTCTGTGTGGCAGCTCTTCAGTTATTTGACAGTTCTTTAGCTTTCAGCCATCTCTAGGAGTCCCCCCCTATCTTTTCTCATATGGTTTCCATTCGATTGACAATCTTTATTGTCCCAATCAAATTGTCCATTGTTACTTATATATATCCTTCTGCAACAAATAATGTTTGTATTAGTGTTTAGAGGGGAGTGGAAGGAGATTGCATGGAGTATGAATGTTAATGCGAGTAGGGAGGTTGAATAACAGTTGGGGTTGTTGTCGTTTAGTCGTGTCCGACTCTTCGTGACCCCATGGACCAGAGCACGCCAGGCACTCCTGTCTTCCACTGCCTCCCGCAGTTTGGTCAAACTCAGGTTGGTAGCATCGAGAACACTTTCCAACCATCTCGTCCTCTGTCGTCCCCTTCTCCTTGTGCCCTCAATCTTTCTCAACATCAGGGTCTTTTCCAGGGAGTCTTCTCTTTTCATGAGGTGGCCAAAGTATTGGAGCCTCAGCTTCAAGATCTGTCCTTCCAGTGAGCACTCAGGGCTGATTTCCTTCAGAATCGATAGGTTTGATCTTCTTGCAAACCAGCTGGGTGGGAATGAGTTTAGGAGATTACTATTTCCAATCGCATTCATCCTACACCTCAGTTTCCTCCGAATTTGTTTTCATTACAGTGGTACCCCGAGTTACAAACGCCTCAGGTTACAAACGCTTCAGGTTACAAACTCCGCTAACCTGGAAGAGTTACCCCGAGTTGAGAACTTTGCCCCAGGATGACAATGGAAATTGTGTGCCGGCAGCAAAGCAGCAGCAAGAGGCCCCATTAGCGAAACCACACCTCTAGTTAAGAACTGTTTCAGGTTAAGAACAGACCTCCGGAACGAATTAAGTTTGTAACTAGAGGTACCACTGTATTAATAAGATAAACATTTTTGGTTAACCTTAAATAATGCTGAAGTGATTTGAGCATCTGTCCCAATGCTCTTACCATGAACTGGACACCATGTCTGTGTCCAATTCTGGATGCTACACCTTAAGAAAAGAGACTAATTGGAATGGGTTCACAGGGGGGCAATGAAGATGTTCAAGAGTATGCCTAAAGTCTCATGATCTGTCTCTTGTGTCATATGCATTTCTCTGTATAAATTTAAGCAACTCAGTTGGCCTGAATATTGCATTATGGTGACACTGTGTAATTTAAGCTCTTCTTCTTTTGACAACGAGGGACCCAGGTGGCGCTGTGGTTAAACCACTGAGCCTAGGGCTTGCTGATCAGAAGGTTGGCGGTTCGAATCCCTGTGATGGGGTGAGCTCCCGTTGCTTGGTCCCAGCTCCTGCCAACCTAGCAGTTCAAAAGCACGTCAAAATGCAAGTAGATAAATAGGAACCGCTACAGCGGGAAGGTAAACGGCATTTCCATGTGCTGCTCTGGTTTGCCAGAAGCGGCTTTGTCATGCTGACCACATGACCTGGAAGCTGTACGCCGGCTCCCTCGGCCAATAATGCGAGATGAGCGCGCAACCCCAGAGTCGGTCACGACTGGACCTAATGGTCAGGGGTCCCTTTACCTTTACCTTTACCTTTTGACAACAGGGACAGGGATGAAGGGTGCCCTCATTGAATTTCGCTCAAGAGAAAGACATTCTAAATTAATTAAAATCTTTCTCAGAGTCTAAACAAAATACCCCACACCCAATATATAGTGATCCGAAGAGTACAGATACACATTTTTAATAAATAATAATAATAAAGTTGAGCAGAGCTCATGAATATTGACAAATCCTGATATGATATGGTAACCCATAGTACTTCTCAATTAAATGAATCAACCTTACTGTCTGTCTTTTTTGATCATTTTTTTTCTCAGAATAATTTGTAAAGTGAATTATTTTAAAAAAGAAAGAAAAAGAAAGAAAGAACAAAGAAAGAAAGGAGCTACATTGCAGCTGTAAATTTGTTGGTATTAATAGTATGTGCAAGAGCACTGTCCTTTTTTAAAAAGCTTACAATACAAAGATGAGTTCAAGGCCCTAACATAAATGTTTGATAATGGAAGGTATTTGCATAATATAATAATTATATTATTTCAAAGCACTTAATGCCAGTTGAAGGTTTTAACTATTCAAAAGTGTGTGTCTCTTTTATAGTGCTGATGAGAACTTATAATAGTCAAAGAACAACATTATCAGCTGAGTATTTGTGTCCATTAGTCTTTTCCTCATGTTCCCAGTATTTAACTGCTTTTCTTTTATTAAAAATGTGTACTTATTGTGAAAAGGACAAAAGGAATCCTATTTGATGTGCTTTCAGATATAGAAACTTTTATCATGTAACTTTAGAGAAAATATCTCTTTACGTGAAATACTTATCTATGTTTAGATAGGTTTTATTTTTATTAAATTTATTTTTTTTATCATATTTGTATCTTGCCTTTCATTAAATGATCCCAGGGTGGATTGCACCTGTAAGACCCAAGTTCTTAAAAACATTAGAAGAGCCTGCTGGATCAGGCCACTGGCTCATCTAGTCTAGCATCCTTTTCTCACATTGGCAAACCATGATCCTTATATCAAGGATCACTACTTGAGCCCCCATAATTAATTGCACATTGATGCTGTTTCTGCTCACCTTCAGTAGCTCTGCTCTCATATTATATATCTCTCTCTCTTTGGCGATCCCTCGTAGCCGAGTAAGATTCTCTTCCATAAACACAGTTTTAATAATGAGTCCGTAAGTGACTGTGGAGGCCAATTCTGGATCCACACATCCTTCCACAGTCGGGACATTGGTTTCCAGGCGGGAATTGATCACGGTGTGGATTTGCCAAGCTTGCCTTCCCCTTAGCTCATTTCTCCCTTTCGTCCTGTGTTCAAGTGTCTTCAAAGCCCATGACACCTTTGGTAAAGGCTGTTCTCCAACTGGAGCGCTCGCAGGCCAATGTTTCCCAGTTGTTGGTGTTTATACTATATATATATATATTTAGAATTGACTTGAGAGATTCTTTAAGCCTCTTTTGTTGACCACCAGCATTACGCTTTCCATTTTTAAGTTCGGAATAGAGTAGTTGCTTTGGAAGACAATCATCAGGCATCCGCACAACATGACCAGACCAACGAAGTTGATGTTGAAGAATCATTGCTTCAATACTGGTTATTTTTGCTTCTTCCAGTACACTGGTGTTAGTTCGCCTGTCTTCCCAAGTGATGTGTAAAATTTTCATTGACTGAAGTTGCAGAAGGCTGTAGAATTGTGCCTGTTGCCCCCCCCTCTCAACCTCTGCACATTCAGGGGAAGAAAATGGGCTTTACACATGCAAACTGCATGGGTGTAATGTCAGTTTATTATATGTGTGTACAATAAAGACAAAGCATTATAAAAAATAAGACATTTTGATTAGTTCAAAGAACTGTCACATACCTGAACTATTATTTATGCTTTGGATTTGTATATCCTGTAATATTTTCTTATTTTAAGAAATTTTCTTTTTCTTGTTAACAGAAATGGAAAAAGCTGTTTTGCTTTTAAAGAGTCTGTAGTGCATGGGGAGTCTTACACATACTAGGATTCCTGATTATGTAGTTACAGCTCTATATGTGTAGAACCCTATTTTCACCTGTTACTGGATCCATAGAAGTTCAGAGGCTTGGGGCAAGGTGAGTGGGTTTGTTACAAATGCACTGTCTAGCTTCTACCTCCCTCTTTTGAAGGACAGGTGCCTGACATGTAATTTGCACATGGGCAGTACTGCCACCATCCATTAATAACTTAGTTTGTATGTGTGGAGATTCAAATTTGCTGTACCTTAGAGGTGAAAGACACAGTTAGCCCTCCCAGCAATTCTTTAGCCACAACAGTCAGTGTAATATTGTCTAAGCCAAGGCTTATTACTCAATTCTAGCTTTCTAATTCAAGATATATATTAAAGATTAAAGAGCAGAATGAATGGGAAAAGTATTAGCTCTATTGAAATAGTATTTTCCAACAGATTCCGTATGCTTGATATTAAGCCCAAAATTAGTTTCAGTAACTCACCTAGAAACATGGTACGTCCTTCAGGGTGTCAAGGGCATTGATTTTGTCCCAACAGTGAAATAGTCAGAGCTTTCTTACGTCAACTAAGGGTGGAGACAAAAGCATATTCAAAATCATTTTTCATGCTATGTTCCATCAGCAGGACCTGGAATGGAACGGGAGCAAGTGACCAATCAGATAGGACCTTTTAGGTTCATGTACACATGGATGGTGAAACTTACTGCTGTGAACAAAACAAGGTGTTAACTCTAAAAGATGTGTGTGAGGAGACATCTCTTCTCCGTGTGTGGTTTTGTGGTAGATGCTTTTGATGACATGACTTGCTATCTGTGCAGTCTCTGGTCAGAGATAGTATTTCTGAAAAGGGAAAAAAGGTGTTGTTGTTGTTGTTTAGTCGTTTAGTCGTGTCCGGCTCTTTGTGACTCCATGGACCAGAGCACGACAAGCACTCCTGTCTTCCACTGCCTCCCGCAGTTTGGTCAGACTCATGTTGGAAGCTTCGAGAACACTGTCCAACCATCTCGTCCTCTGTCGTCCCCTTCTCCTAGTGTCCCCAATCTTCCCCAACACCAGGGTCTTTTCCAGGGAGTCTTCTCTTCTCAGGAGGTGGCCAAAGTATTGGAGCCTCAGCTTCAGGATCTGTCCTTCCAGTGAGCACTCAGGGCTGATTTCCTTCAGAATGAATAGGTTTGATCTTCTTGCAGTCCATGGGACTCTCAAGAGTCTCCTCCAGCACCATAATTCAAAAGCATCAATTCTTCGGCGATCAGCCTTCTTAATGGTCCAGCTCTCACTTCCATACATCACTACTGGGAAAACCATAGCTTTAACTATACGGACCTTTGTCGGCAAGGTGATGTCTCTGCTTTTTAAGATGCTGTCTAGGTTTGTCATTGCTTTTCTCCCAAGAAGCAGGCGTCTTTTAATTTTGTGACTGCTGTCACCATCTGCAGTGATCAAGGAGCCCAAGAAAGTAAAATCTCTCACTGCTTCCATTTCTTCCCCTTCTATTTGCCAGGAGGTGATGGGACCAGTGGCCATGATCTTGGTTTTTGTGATGTTGAGCTTCAGACCATATTTTGCGCTCTCCTCTTTCACCCTCATTAAAAGGTTCTTTAATTCCTCCTCGCTTTCTGCCATCAAGGTTGTGTCATCTGCATATCTGAGGTTGTTGATATTTCTTCCAGCAATCTTAATTCCGGTTTGGGATTCATCTAGTCCAGCCTTTCACATTAAATAAGCAGGGAGGGGAAAAAAGGTGGAACCCAGCTATTTCATCATTGGGTTTGAAGCTTGGGGGAGGAGGGAGATTGTTAGCCGCTTTGAGACTCCTTCGGGTAGTGATAAAGCGGGATATCAAATCCAAACTCCTCCTCCTCCTCCTCTTCTTCTTCTTCTTCTTCTTCTTCTTCTTCTTCTTCTTCTTCTTCTTCTTCTTCTTCTTCTTCTTCTTCTTCTTCTTCACTTCCAATCTATGCATGGCTAGATTATAATAAGTATATGGATATAGAATAATTTGCAACTGCCTATTTTTCACAGTTTTAAAAGCTAAATCAGTGTTTGCTATTTTAGGTCCTCCCCCCCCCCCGATATGCTAGAAATGCAGAACTGTCCTTGAATAGTTCTCTCAATAGATCAAAACCTACTTCATTGGCTGTGATGTGTGAAGTGGCAGCTTTCGATACATGGTTTCTTAATATTAATGTGCATGATTTGATACTATAGAGTAGGGCCCAATTCAGCACATCAGACCAGGCTTGACCTGGACCCTGAACTGAATTGGTAGCCTTGCAGAGCATGAAGTTTAAGTAAGTTTAATTCACCTGTGTTCCCTACCACCACCACATTATTAAGCATGGTTTAAAACTCTAATTAAATCTGTGGGTGGCAGTGAGAGGAGGAGAAGGATATGAGAGTTTGTGCCTGCACCTTCATCCCCTGCTCTCCTCAACATGGACTGCATGCTTAATTAGGGTTTAAAACCATGATTAAACATTTAGTTACTACCACTACTACTACTGCTACTATTAATAACCATCACTCCTTTTGACAGCCCTAGAATGCTTCAGGTGGACCCAACACAGCATGTGGAGACTTAGGAGTCCCAGTATTAAATAAGACTTACATTAGCAAGATATGTTGTGTACAAAATTTTGTAACTTTGATAAACCAGCTTTGCATGTAGTGACATAAAAAATCTATATATAGGTTTATACAGTCATATGTGGGTGTGGCAATTCTCTTTAATGATATAGAATATTATGGAGTTGGTGGCTTGTGGGATGACTGTTTTCGTGATCACCTCTTGTAAACAAACAGAAGCAAATGAGTTGGCATCATCTTATCTAAAGTTTTAAACTGAGTCACTAGAATGCCCCCTCTACGCCCCATTCTCCCTCTAGTTTCTTATTCACCAGAATATCCTCTTCTCTCCCCACCCCCAATTCTCATTCTTTTCTATCACACATTCTCACCATACCTCCATCTGGGCAGCAAGCTAGCCATCTGTAGCTTTACTTTTTGTTTTGTTCACCACCTGGATCCAAAAGCCTTTAGAGGTCCTTAAAAAATTGGCCAGGGCAGCAAAGTCAATGGCAGACTCCTCAATGGACACTTATTCCTCTCTTCCAGGGTTATGACTTCCAGTATTGTAACCTACAGGAATCTGTAGGTCAAACAATGGAATGTGGATCAAAAGTATAAGGCAAACATGTCTGCCAACCTTTTGCCAGGCAAACAGTTTGAGGATTCTCTCATGCCTGTATGAGATGTCTTGTAAAAGCCAGGTCCTCACTTCTCACAACGAGGGAACTGCCAGAAGGAGCTTGGAGCTGTATCTCAGTTTCTGGGCTGAACACTGGGGTGAAGATGCTCCTTCAGGTACACAGGGCCAAAACCGTTTAGGGCTTTAAAGTTCATCATTCCTGGTCATGGGTGAAAGGCATGCCAGACTCTGTCAGAGTTATACGACTCTTTAGAACCAAGAGCTCCCTATCCAGTTCAGCAACTATAACATTTGGTGGAATTCTGTACATGGATAAAATAATTTTATCCCAGGATTGGTGGAAGGGGAAAATAATATGAGAAATCCTGTCTCACAACTTGGCCGGCCTCACAAACCTCTCTCATCTTCAGGGTGCAATGACAGCATGTACAAACTCCGTATATCTTCATTCAAGGTCTCTCTTTCAATCCATTTCCCTGCTTTTCTGTCTTTCTTCATGAGATAGAGAAGACAGATAAAGAAGATTTTAATAATGTTTAATAACCACCTCTGGACTATTTTATTGCCTATACCAAAATATATATTTTACTGGATTTCAGTCTTATTATCATTTATACATGCAGTATACATTATGCATTTATATATGCATTTATACATATAGTTCCCCAGCATGGAACTATAGCTCTTCACTTTTCTTTCTCTTTAGCCATATATCTTACGCTAGATTACTGAGTTACTGAGTACGTGGAATCTCTTCGTAATTGAGTCAGTCATTTTAAAACACTCTCAGCATTTTTGCCGAAGATGCTTAAAATATTTGCTGGATGTTACAATGCAGATTAATTGATATTAGTTGGCTTATTGATTTTTTGCCCCATTTCAATTCATTTCAGGAACTGACACCTCAGAAAGGCAACAAATTTAATTACCCCCTTTCTCATTTGGTGTGCTGTTATTTTCAGAGCGATATAGAAAGGACAACCTTCACAAATTCTTAAATTTAAACATAACTCCCATTACAAAAGAATCCATTATTCACATATTATAGGGCCTGAAGAAAGAACAAGGGAAATGGAGAAGCAGGTTGGTCCCACTGCTGTGGTACCAAGTGATAGAGCATACAGTATGGACTTTATCCTACCATTGCCACTGCTCTGTCGAGAGGGCTATTGTTTTCATTTGTTATTATGGTATGTATTGTTGAGTTTTTATATTGTAAATTGCCCTGTAATCTTTAGATGAAGGGTGGTATAGAAATAATAATAATAATAATAATAATAATAATAATAATAATAATAATAATAATATTAATGGATAGCTGCAATAATTGGGGGATAAACTTAAAAAGTAAAAGTAAAAGTAAGATCAGCTGTAAATTCAACCTGCTTAACACAACCTGCAATTCTGCCTCAAGGAGCAGACCCTCCCCCCAAAAGGAGGCACCATTCTACCCATGCAGGCACTCCAACCAAACCATCATGTTTCACCGCAAGGGCCTGGGCATGCAGATGCAGTGGTGGGATTCTGTTATACTTCCATGGCATCACAAAGCCTCTGAAGAAAATCCCACTCAGGCCATTTTATTCCCTTGACAGCATGCCTGGAGCCCGCTAGTGGCACCTACAGCTTTACCTGAGGGTGGTAGGCAGGTCTGGGCAACTGCATCATGTGATGGCCATACACAGACCCTCTAAGTCTCCCTATTTTCCTGGGACAGTCCCAGATTCATGGAAGTCGCCCTGGTTTCTGATTTGATCCCAGAATGCCTTCTTTTCCTTAGGACATCCCTATTTTCATCAGAGAGATGTTATGGAGTTATCTGACCTCCGAGCCCTCTGAAGGCAGCCCTGTATAGGGAAGTTTTCTTTAATGTTTAATGTTTTATTATTATTTTATATATGTTAGAAGCCACCCAGAGTGGCCGAGGCAACCCAGTCATATGGGTGGGGAAGAAGAAGAAGAAGAAGAAGAAGAAGAAGAAGAAGAAGAAGAAGAAGAAGAAGAAGAAGAAGAAGAAGAAGAAGAAGAAGAAGAAGAAGAAGAAGAAGAAGAAGAAGAAGAAGAAGAGTGGAATAGGATTTCCCTATTTTCATCAGAAAAATGTTGAAGGGTACACACTGGTACACACACTGGGCAGGCAAAACCCAGCATGGAACAATGCTGCTTATACAGTGTCTAAACAGTACACCCCCAAAAGGCCCCCACAAATTCAGCTGTTGGGGAGAATGCTTATAATGTACCATTAATTTATTGTGTTTGAGGGAAGGGGCAACAAGGCCTCAAAGCAGCTTAAACACAGTCACACTGAATCAAACATGACCATCTGCCAACTGGGGGGGGGAGGCCACAAGTGACCTATTTCCCATCACACACAAACAGGTATTGCTTGCTCAATTAAAGCAGACAGGCCATAGCATCATTCCTAGCCTGCTATACTTGCTGAAGTGCAATCCACTCGACCACCAGAAAAAAGGCAGAGAAGCAGCCACAGAAGTTAAACATGGAAACACATTCCACACACAAGCACAGCAAGGACCAAAGTCCTTCTTCATGCTAGCCAGCTCCTAATTGGGCAAGATAGTTCCTACTGAACCCTACTGAACCCTACTGAACCCTACTGAACTCTCCTGAACCCTACTGAACCCTACTGAATCCTACTGAACTGAACGGTGGTGCATCACCGCTCGAGGTGAAATGGGAAGTGCCATTTTGCCTGCTTCTGCTGTCGCTCACACTAACACCTGCTATCATAGTCTTGTGCTGAACAACAATGAGTAGCAGAGTTCAGTGGAGTGGGAGGCTGGATAACCAGCGGAGTCTCTGAGGTGTACTTGCCTGGAGGCAGAGTCAGTATCCAGAGTCAGGTCCAGCCCTAGGGGCAGGTGAACAGCAATCCACATGGTGCAGGGAATCTGATGGTCAAGGGTCAAGACAAGCAGGAAGCAACACGGTAGGGCCAGCATCTGCCTGCTGCTGCTGCCTGCTCCACCACATCCACCACTGGTGGAGAAGCACCACCCCCATGGGCACTGATTTTGGGTAAGATCACACCAGTTTCGTTTTTCTTTCTAAAAATATTTTTATTGGTTTTTCCGTATACTGTATTTCTCTAACAGTTTTCCGTATTTTCCTACCCCCTCCCCTGGACTTCCCTCATACTCCCATTTTGTTTTATTTCCATATCGTTCACCCTGCATATTCCCCCACCCCACCCCCCAATTCTCCCAATACATATTATCTTCATTTTTTATTATACACAATTGTGATTATTTACTCAAATTCTGCCAATGAGGCCAGTTCTTTATGTTGTCTCTTCATATATATTGTAAATGGTTCCCATTCTCTTTTTAAAGTCTTTGTTGTCCTTTTCATGTAGTTTATCTGTTAGTTTTGCCAGTTCTGCATATTCCACAGGTTTCCCTTGCCATTGTTCTTTCATTGGTATTTCTTCTGTCTTCCAAGCTTGTGCTAATATAATTCTTGCCACTGTTGTTGCGTACATAAATAATTTCCAATTTTCTTTTTTTTTTAATATCTTGATCTAAAATTCCTAGGAGGAATGCTTCTGCTTTCTTTACAAAAGTCTTTTAAAACATTTTTTCAATTCTTTTTTCCCTCCAATATTTTTTATTTCCCCCCCAAATATCTTAAACACAATACAGCTTAATAGTCTCCTTAAAATCTATATCTTATCCGAATTAACTTCCCTCCACCCCTCTTCTGGCTTCTCTACATTGCTCTTACTTAAGCGTGTTTACTATATATACATTCTATAAATGTCTATGATTCCTTAATAATTCTTTGTTTTATACTTTAAACATACAATCCTTATTATATTACAGCATTACATCTTATGGTCTAACCAAATGTTAACAATAAAAATTATGAGTTTTATTACAGTCCTGTGAGTGGCTTTATTTATGTACATTTTTATCTAAGTATACCATAAATTTGGACCATTTTTTTTGAATTTCTCATCGTCCTGCTTTCAGATTCTTCCAGTTAGCATACTCCAATACTTTCTGTTGCCATTCTTCAATTTTTGGAATATCCTGTTGTCACAGGGTCCTGAGTGGCTACTCTAGAGTAACGACGCCTCACAGTTCTGCATTTTATCCTTTTATTGGTGCAATCTATTTACAGTGCTAAATCAGTGCTATATACAGGTTGTCGGTACATATTCATCAGTCGGGCACAGAACCTCCGAATGGCGATTCCCGCGTTTTCCTCCAGCAAAGTAATCTTGGCATACTGAATCTCCTCCCTCTGCGCTTTTTACGCAATTCCGGGGTGGCTGGGATCGGTCTTTTTCCCACGGTCTCTTTGCTTCCCCTTTCCATTCCCAGGCGGTGCCTGGGCTCCGCTATCCTACTAGAGCTCATGTTTCTACTTCCTGAATCCCCGCTGGAACTATCCCCCTCCCTTCTCCCACTCTCGCTAGGCGAGGAGCTCGTGTTCAAGATGGGAGGGGGCTGTCTGTAGCTCTTTTCCCTCACACCTGTTGTTTCAATCTCCATGCGAGGAGTAGTCTTCCTGCTGTTGTGGCATACAGGAGGAATTTCTGATCTTCCTTTTTAATGTCCTCTCCAGCCATTCCAAGCAAAAATGCCTCTGGTTTGTTTGTTTTTTATAAAAGGTGTACCTAAATATATTTTTTAACTTATACACAATATCAGCTCCATCTGGTACGCAGGCTGAGACCCTACCTGCCCGCAGACTGTCTCTCCAGAGTGGTGCATGCTCTAGTTACCTCTCGCTTGGACTACTGCAACACGCTCTATGTGGGGCTACCTTTGAAGGTGACCTGGAAACTACAACTAATCCAGAATGCGGCAGCTAGACTGGTGACTGGGAGCGGCCGCCGAGACCACATAACACCGGTCCTGAAAGACCTACATTGGCTCCCAGTACGTTTCCGAGCACAATTCAAAGTGTTGGTGCTGACCTTTAAAGCCCTAAACGGCCTTGGTCCAGTATACTTGAAGGAGCGTCTCCACCCCCACCATTCTGCCCGGACACTGAGATCCAGCGCCGAGGGCCTTCTGGCGGTTCCCTCACTACGAGAAGCCAAGTTACAGGGAACCAAGCAGAGGGCCTTCTCGGTAGTGGCACCCGCCCTGTGGAATACCCTCCCACCAGAGGTCAAAGAGAACAACAATTACCAGACCTTTAGAAGGCATCTTAAGGCAGCCCTGTTTAGGGAAGCTTTTAATGTTTGATGGATTTCTGTATTTTAATATTTTGTTGGAAGCCACCCAGAGTGGCTGGGGGAACCTGGCCAGATGGGCGGGGTATAAATAATAAATTATTATTATTATTATTATTATTATTATTATTATTAATTAATTAACATCATCTCCCAATAATTTCTGACCTTTTTGCATTCCCACCACATATGACAAAATGTGCCGCCTTTTTCTTTAGATCACACCAGTGTCAAGCAAGATCTCACCCCAAATGGATGGGATCTTCCCCAATATTGACACAGATGGTGACTGGGCTATTCCATCACTGGCGGAGGTGGGCAGGGCAGCCAGAGCACCCATGGGCATGCTGCCAGGGGGCTTTTGCTGCATGAAACAGCCAGCTCACCCTGCCTAATGGCTGGGTCAGCTCTGATCATGATGCAAAAAGAAAAAGGGGAAAGACAGATTGATTAAGTGCACTAGATGTAGCAGGTTAAGCATGCCTTGCCATGCTGAATGAGTTTAACAGAGGAGGTGGCTGGTGTTTGTTTATAGCAGCACTTACACCTCCTACTCCCAGTGCAGCCTCCCAAGCATCAGGACAGAAACATGCACGCAATCTCTATTCGGGCATCACATGAGGAGAGGCCAATCTGCTCTTCACGAAATGCAGTGGAGCGGCTTCATTCTCCGTAATTACGGTCAGAGGCCGTTGCAAGCATCTTGAAATGCATAGGTTTTATGCCAGTTAATCATTCGGTAACAACAAGCGAGTTGAACCCTGAAGAATCACCTTAGATATTCTTCACAGTGAATGTGGATTTTAGTTTAAGTTGACAGCAAGGTTCCTAATGAAAACTTTTATTTGATTGGGCACTGGCAGTTCGTACTAACGTTGCTTGTGACATGACATCTCTCCCTTTAATACTGATTTCATGCAGAGGCTGAAGGTATCCAGAGACCTAGAAGAACACTAGTTTTTTTCTGAAAGGGAAATATATATTATCTTCCTCTTATACCATCTGCATTTTTTTTTGTTACTTCAGCCCTTGTTGTTGTTTTTGTTTATTCGTTTAGTCGTGTCCGACTCTTTGTGACTCCATGGACCAGAGCACGCCAAGCACTCCTGTCTTCCACTGCCTCCTGCAGTTTGGTCAGACTCATGTTGGAAGCTTCGAGAACACTGTCCAACCATCCCATCCTCTGTCGTCCCCTTCTCCTAGTGCCCTCAATCTTTCCCAACATCAGGGTCTTTTCCAGGGAGTCTTCTCTTCTCAGGAGGTGGCCAAAGTATTGGAGCCTCAGCTTCAGAATCTGTCCTTCCAGTGAGCACTCAGGGCTGATTTCCTTCAGAATGGAGAGGTTTGATCTTCTTGCAGTCCATGGGACTCTCAAGAGTCTCCTCCAGCACCATAATTCAAAAGCATCAATTCTTCGGCGATCAGCCTTCTTTATGGTCCTGCTCTCACTTCCATACATCACTACTGGGAAAACCATAGCTTATACAGGCTTAATTGTAGGGAGCAACTCTCCCTTTGTAGATAGCAAAGCGTTTAGCATCGTAGTAGTGCTTCACACTATCATTGTCATTTTACGAACATATGGTGGCAAATTTGTAATCCCCTCAAAGGTGCTTGATTTTGGGAAATGGCACATTACATTTGAAGCATTACAACCTTGAACCTAAGCTTTGATTTGAAAGGAAGGCTTGCTTCTCTAAAAGTCACTTTTAACAAGCTGAAAAATAACAATTCACATTGCAGGTTGAATTCAAATGACCGCTATGTTATATGGTGAATTCATCAACTTTATGAATTTTTATGCACTTTCTTCTAAATATTTATCTGAAGAAGTGTGCATGCACACGAAAGCTCATACCAAAATAAAAACTTAGTTGGTCTTTAAGGTGCTACTGAAGGAATTTTTTTATTTTACTTCGACCCAGACCAACACGGCTACCTACCTGTATTCTAAATATTTGTTTTGGTATTAATATTTATTGAAAATTTCCTCCAAGTATTGCCAATGGAGACATTATTTAAAAGTTTGTTTTTGTTGTGATTGCTGGAATTGTTGCAATAAAGAGCATGATCAAAACCATGACATAAATTAATAAATGAAATGAAATAAAATAAAAATAACAAGGAAAATCCCACACACATTACTTAACACAGCTTGACAATGTATACCAAGGGGGCCATGGATTATTTTAAGGGGTGTTGTAAATATCCAGTGATGAGAATGACTGCTCCCCACCTCAAATGGGGGGGGCGCTTTTTGCTGGGTCACGTGCAGCCCCTTGATCCTACACGATCCCCAGCAATTTAGCCTGGGTTTGCCTCCCCAAGCTGGATACCTGGAGGTTCCCACCTAACCTCAGACAGTTAGCCAATCCCAGCTGGGGAGGTGTTGCAAGGGGAGTTGACCAGGTAGGGTTAGGACCGCCCTGCACACACAATAGAGGGTGGATCTTAGCTGGGAGTGCTCAGTCGGCTCCAGAGAATGCAATTTTCACTTTTATGAGATGATGATACAACAGCATATTCAAAGTAGGTGTTAATATTTTTAACTGGAATACCAGATTAATTCGCAACATGCAGTGTTCTTAAAGCAATTCTACTTATTTTCAGTGGGACTTCACTAATTTAGCAACTGTTCAATTAATTATGCTAACCGGTGTGCATTATTTAGATTACAATTTTGTTGTTGTGCTGTTGTTTTAAACTCTTATATTTACAGTCGTACCTTGGCTCCCAAACGCCTTGGGAGTCGAACGTTCTGGCTCCTGAACGATCGAAAACAGGAAGTGAGTGTTCCGGTTTTCGAATGTTCTTTTGGAAGCTGGACGTCCGGCGCAGCTCCCGCTATTCTTTCCGGCGCATCTGCACAATCGGAAACCAATTGGAAGCTGCGCCTTGGTTTCTGAACGTTTTGGAAGTTGAACGGACTTCCGGAACAGATTCTGTTCGACTTCTGTGGTACGACTGTATAACTTTTTTTAAAAAGAGCTTTTGTATATGCAGTTGTTTTAATTATTTATATATGTGCCTTTTGTATGTGTTCTTACATTGTAAATTGCTTTGGGGCGCCTTAAGGGAAGCAATTCATAAATGAAATAAACATCTGCATTTGCATCCTCTTTTTACGGCCTCCCCCTCATATATTTCCTCCTGATTATCCTTTCAGTAGCTGCCTTTCAAGTCTGTAAGTTATTGCAACTCAAGGAAAATGCCTAGGAGCTTTTGTGCAATTTTAACTCATTTTATAAAATGATTAAAAAAGGTTTGAAAAACACCTTTATTTCTTATTTTATTGAAGATTTTCTTGATTTACAAAAGTACGTGCAATGTCTCTCACAACATTTTTACAGATCAGTTTCATTTGAAAAACACCTTTGAGAAATTACAGGAATTTGTCCCACTTTGAAATGTAGAGAAGTGTTAATGTTTGTTACATATTTTCTAACCATTGTACTGCATAAAATATACTTTTACACTGATCCATAGCTCCTGTTGTTCACGTAATGGCTACACATGCAGTAATTGGTTCTTCACTTTCCAGTGACTGTGCTCGTTGATCTCTCACACACCCCTCCATCTCCTTTTCCGCATAAAATTCCCCTTATTGTACATTGAAGATGAATATGAATTAAATGAAGATGGAGGGGGAGAGAGAGAGAGAATTGTGGTTTTGGGCTTAGGAAACAGGAAAGTTTGAATTGAAAATGTTAGATTTCCAGATAAGTTTATATAGGATTTCAGGTTTTGTTGATCTAATCCAATAATATGTAATGACCAAAGGATATATTTTCACTGAAAGTTCTGGGGGATTTTAAAAGCTAAAGTGAAAATTAGATTGTCTGGTTCTGTGTAGATCGTTCATTCCAGGGAAAGGAAGAAGAAAATGTTTAACATTCACTCTTGGTACTTATTCCTCCCATTCTTTGTGGCTGGCAGCCTATTTCTATTCAAATCATGGTATGTCTGCCAGCCTTTAAGAGAACTGGGAAGGAAGGTGGCCAGCAAATTCATATCTTCCCTTCTCCGTAGTAATTTCAAAATGTTGCATAGGTAAAAGCTGGTCTGCCAAAACATAGTATAAGGACAAGAAAGCTTTTTTTAGGTACAGTTTTGTCTTCCTTACGACTGAGCATTTTGGTTCTTCTCCTTTGTCATCTGTCAGGTCAAACAGCCTCACTAGAGATGTTTACACAGGCACATCCACTATTATTGATATTATCAATTTATGCTCCAGCAGCTGTATTTATCTTCACGTCTGTTCCATTTTTATTAATTTTGTACTGGTTGTTTTATATGATTGCTTTTGGTTTTTTTCAGCCACCTGAAATGTCAATTTTTTGTCGGAGAGGAAGAATATGCATTCAGTGGTGATACTTTTTATTGTATTATAAGTTTAATTAAGGTATTTTTAGGCTACCTCTTAGGGTGAAGCTTTCACAGTGTGGCTTAATCATATAAAATATAATGCCACATTGCTGCAACCTCTAAAATATATTGACAATAGGGGAAGGGCCACTAGCTCAAAGGTAGAGCAAGTGTTCTGCTTGCAAAAGGTCCCATGTTCAGTCCTTGGCATTTCCAGTAGGACTGGGGAAAACATCTGATTGATACCCTCCTGCTGCCAGTCAGTGTCACATCTGTTGTTGTTGTTGTTTAGTCATTTAGTCATGTCCGACTCTTCATGACCCCATGGACCATAGCACGCCAGGCACTACTCTCTTGCACTGCCTCCCGCAGTTTGGTCAAACTCATGTTGGTAGCTTCGAGAACACTGTCCAACCATCTCGTCCTCTGTCGTCCCCTTCTCCTTGTGCCCTCAATCTTTCCCAACATCAGGGTCTTTTCCAGGGAGTATTCTCTTCTCATGAGGTGGCCAAAGTATTGGAGCCTCAGCTTCAGGATCTGTCCTTCCAGTGAGCACTCAGGGCTGATTTCCTTAAGAATAGATAGGTTTGATCTTCTTGCAGTCCATGGGACTCTCAAGAGTCTCCTCCAGCACCATAGTTCAAAAGCATCAATTCTTTGGTGATCAGCCTTCTTTATGGTCCAGCTCTCACTTCCATACATCACTACTGGGAAAATCATAGCTTTAATTATACGGACCTTTGTTGGCAAGGTGATGTCTCTGCTTTTTAAGATGCTGTCTAGGTTTGTCATTACTTTTCTCCCAAGAAGCAGGCGTCTTTTAATTTCGTGATTGCTGTCACCATCTGCAGTGATCAAGGAGCCCAAGAAAGTAAAATCTCTCACTGCCTCCATTTCTTCCCCTTCTATTTGCCAGGAGGTGATGGGACCAGTGGCCATGATCTTGGGTTTTTTGATGTTGAGCTTCAGACCATATTTTGCGCTCTCCTCTTTCACTCTCATTAAAAGGTTCTTTAATTCCTCCTCACTTTCTGCCATCAAGGTTGTGTCATCTGCATATCTGAGGTTGTTGATATTTCTTCCGGCAATCTTAATTCCGGTTTGGGATTCATCTAGTCCTGTAGCTTGACTATTTGGGGGGGGGGTCACATCTACTGTGCTGGATTAATAGTCCTAATTGCCACAGGCATGTCCAAAGTCCATTTCGGGGGCCTAATCTGGCCTGCCGGTCGGTTTAATCCAGCCCCTGTGGCAGTTTATTTCCTGGGGTAAAACCCTAAAATAAGCTCAACAACTTCAATCCTAAAAGCTCAACAATTTTGGTTAGCCATTTGATCGGCCCCCCACGGCCCTTCACTTCATCAAATCTTGCCCTCTTTGAAGAAAGTTTCGACACCATTGGGCCATACTATAAGGCAACTTCCTATATTCCTTCAGGTGTCTGAGAGTGACTTAAGATAGGCGTTGGAAGTCCTGAACGGAAGGAGTAATGTGTCAGATTGTAGGACTTAGTAGTATTTAGTAAATTAAGGGGACAATTAATGTGGTCTATTACTAACAGGGCTGAACTTCCGTGGAAGTGTTTCAAATATTACTTTTAAAACGGCATGCCAAACAGATGACAACAACAAATAACACTCTTTCATTTGTGCATTACTATGCAATCTAGGTGGGAACTAATACCATGTGGCTTATTCTCTTACAATACAGTGGTACCTTGGAAGTCGAACGGAATCCATTCCAGAAGTACGCTCGACTTTCAAAATGTTCAGAAACCAAGGCACGGCTTCCGATTGGCTGCAGGAAGCTCCTGCAGCCAATCAGAAGCAGTGTAAGCCGCGTCAGATGTTTGGGTTCCAAAGAACATTTGCAAACTGGAACACTCACTTCCGGGTTTGCAGCATTTGAGAGCCAAAACGTTCGACTCGCAAGGCGTTCACGAACCAAGCTATGACTCTATATATCTAGATAAAGAGAGAGGATATGTTTGAGGGCAGTTAGCAGTTTTCAGCTTGGTTCCATTTCTCCTCCGTTATATTTCTTATAAGCGAAAAATTGTAGTGCCTCCTAAGATAGAGAAAGTTGACAAGCAACCCAATATTGTGATAGAATCATAGAATTGTAAAGTTGGCAGGGACAATAAGGACCATCTAGTGTCGAACCCCCTGCAATGCAGAAATCTTTCAGTGGGAACAACTGATCGGAAATGATGTTAAACAGCATCACTCTCTAAACCAGGGTTCCCAAACTAAGGCCCGGGGGCCAGATGTGGCCCAATCGCCTTCTAAATCCGGCCCGCGGACAGTCCGGGAATCAGCATGTTTTTATGTGTCCTTTTATTTAAAATGCATCTCTGGGTTATTTGTGGGGCCTGCCTGGTGTTTTTTACATGAGTAGAAAGTGTTCTTTTATTTAAATTATACTTCAAGAAACATTTTGATAAGCAGGTTTTATTTTTGAGGCAGATTTTGCGGTTCTGTGATGTGTACCATTTCACCTTCTTCATTTCAAAAGAGGAAAATAAGGACTGCAGGGTTTGGGGGGGTATGTTTGCTTTTTATGCTTCTTGGTTCCTAAAGAATGAGAAAGTGCATTTGGATGTGTATCCTGTTGAAAGCAACGAACAGCGTATGTGTGTTTGGATTTTGTATCCGATTTTCATTTGCAGCTCCTATCAACAAGAAGTTCCATCCTGTTCCATGGGAGGGAAAAGTAGAAAACTGTAGAAATAAAGGAACATATTTTATATTTCCCTAGTTACTGACCATATAGAATGCCCACCTCTTCTAAGCAAGATCTCAACTAGGCATAAATGGTGTTCAGACATACACTGAGTAATAACTGACTGAGCAAAAAGGGTTTATGTCTGTCGTCTAAGAGCTCTGAAATGTATTACTTGCCGGGGGGGGGGGTATATAAGTTATTTTCCCTGTTGAGTTCTAGGAATGCAGTGAAGTGCATCTGTTCTGGGAGACTTTGGGACCGAGAAGTTTTAATTAGTGATGGAACTGTTTATTTTATATGGCAACCTCCCCCCCCCCTATATTTATATCATTTTTAATTTTGCAATTGCAAAATGTGTCAACCAATTTTAGTAGCCTGGAATATGATGCAGATATTCTAATAGTTACAGAGGAGAGGAGAAAAATGGAAAACTAATGGAGCTTTAATTCAGCAGAGTTAAAACTATAGCATAAAATACGCAAGAAGAACATAGTTATTCAGGCTTGGTGTCTATTACGATATGCCTCTCCTTGGATATCAGAATCAATTTACATTTAGCACTAGGGACTGACAATATTAGGCTGCACCTGAAACCCTAAATTTAGAAGATTTGTCTAAGATCACATCCTGGGTTTTCATTCATATCTCTACTCCCATTCCCAACTTCTTTGCTTTCTTATGGTCAAAATGTCACCACAAGGTGGAGTTCTGGAACAATTTATTTAGACTCTAAAGGTTTAGACTCAGGTTGTTGATGGACATACCTTTAAGTAGATAAAACCCAAGTAGTTTTAAGCTCTCCTCTTTCAGTTGTGCCATGAACTTATCAGGGATGCAGTTCAGCATGAAATATTAGCATCTAAGGCAAGCAGGCTGAATCTTCAGAGCTCTTGTTAGAAGGTCAAGCTAGCATCTTAACACGTATTTAGACTTGGCATTAAGCCTGGACTTTTCATCTCTTACTTGTCAGATACAAACCTAGTGAAGCTCTGAAGCCCAGGACAGATTTTGATTTAGCTTTGCTCTCTGATCCTAGATGCTGCATGGCTCCCCAGTTCTTGGATTGCCAAGGAGGGACTGAACTTTCCTGGTGTTAACACAA
This sequence comes from Zootoca vivipara, assembly GCF_963506605.1. NCBI lineage: Eukaryota > Metazoa > Chordata > Lepidosauria > Squamata > Lacertidae > Zootoca > Zootoca vivipara. Next base: position 10,341,661 of record NC_083285.1, read on the forward strand.
ACGGCAAAGTTGGGGGGGGGGGGCTTTATAGGCAAGGCATACTAACGCGCAAAACTTTATTCTGGCTAACATGCACAGGTTCTTTAATCTTGGCTAAAATTCTAGAAACAAGATTCTAATTGAAAATCTAGAAACAAGATTCTAATTGAAAATCTAGAAACAAGATTCTAATTGAAAATCTAGAAACAAGATTCTAATTGAAAATCTAGAAACAAGATTCTAATTGAAAATCTAGAAACAAGATTCTAATTGAAAATCTAGAAACAAGATTCTAATTGAAAATCTAGAAACAAGATAATATGGAAACAAGGCAGATGCTTGGTTTTCTACCTGCGAGTTAAGAGTGCTATTTTTCTGCTCAGCTTGAAGCATCTGATGATAAACTGCAGAGTCTGGAAGCAATGCAATACGCCTATATCAGCCGTTTATTTCTGGTAGAAGTGAGAGCATAGTATGGAGAATTGGGTTTGGACTAGTTTGCCCCAGTTCCGTTGGCTCAGGGTTTCCTTTGCACAGAATGACCGCTCCCCACATCAAATGGGGGGTGAATTTTGCGTGGTCGCGCACAGCCCCCCGGATCCCAGTGTGGCTCCTGGTAGTTCAGGGCTGGCTTCATCCTCCCCAGGCTGAATACCTGGGGTCTCTGCCTGCCTCAGTCAACCACCCAATCCTGCCTGGGGAGGCGTTGCCAGGGGATTGGCCAGGTAAGGAGAGGGACCGCCCTGCCCACACAACAGAAGGTGTAGCTTACTTGGGAAGTGTCAGTTGGCTCCTCCCCTCCCTCAATTAAGTCCTTTTTTTGCAGGTTAACCTCTTCTCCACAGGTACGCAGGCACTGCCACGTCAAGGCCGCTTTTGAAGGGCCGGAAAGGAATTTTCCTGCATTGGCAGGTTTCACCTTTCCCATAGCGAAACGTCACAACTTTGGCGGTTACAGGCCTTGGGCAGAATCCTTTAGTCTATCTTCCTAAAGGGGGGGCATGAAGCAGTGACCCACACTCCCTTTTGCGGCGGTGATACCAGGGTTCCCCCTTAAAGGAGTCTTGAGGGGAGGCATTGGCCATACACCAAGAGGTTGTCATTGCTCTCCCCTCCAGCAGCGGCGAACAGAAAGAAGGCTCTCTGCTTGAACATATGTTCTCCAGAGCCAACCCAGAGCCAACACATTCTGGATAACCCTGATGTCCCCCAGATCCCCAGCTGGGGACTGGGAAGGATAAACACCAAATGCCTGAGCATTGAAAAATTGGGTTCCCTACAACTGAATCTTAATAAAGTTGTGGCCAATTTTAATCCCATAGCAAGTTGTCCTGAGTCATTGTTCTGCTCAGGAGTCGCCTGGGGTTTGGGGGACTCCGCCTGTCCACGCAAATATGGAGAAATGAAGGGTATGTGTTGTGTGTACGTAGGTTCTTGGTGGCCCCTTTAATTCATGGAGGGGCCAGTGGATACAGCTTGAATCTGTCCTCCACCACAACCTATTCATTTCAGCCTTTGATGACTGAGAGTGTGGTACAGTGGTTAGAGCAGGGGGTCCCCAAACTAAGGCCCGGGGGCTGGATACGGCCCAATCGTCTTTTAAATCCGGCCCACGGACAGTCCGGGAATCAGCATGTTTTTACATGAGTAGAATGTGTCCTTTTATTTAAAATGCATCTCTGGGTTATTTGTGGGGCATAGGAATTCGTTCACCCCCCCCCCCCAAAAAAAATATATAGTCCGGCCCCCCACAAGATCTGAGGGACAGTGAACCGGCCCCCTGCTGAAAAAGTTTGCTGATTCCTGGGTTAGAGTATTAGACTAAGGAGGCCAGGGTTCAAATTCCCACACAGCCATGTAGTTCACTGGGAGAACTTGGGCTAGTCACTGCCTCTCAGCCTAAACTACCTCACAGGGATGTTGTGCAGATAAAATGAGGAGGGAGAACCTTAGATGAAGGGTGGGTTGCAAATGTAGTAAAAAAGGAAGTACTGTTTTGAATATATATATTATTATTTTTCTTAGCCTTTTTTTATTACGGCCTTTGCATAATGCATAAACTTTTTCCCCCTTTGGATTCCTTTGGCCCATGATATTATATTGGTTTTCAGTGCCCCGTATCTTATTGGATTTTGTATTAAGCTCTTTTTAGACATGTATTGGGAAGGATTTCAATGAATTCATTATCTAACAGCACAGTCCTAACCATGTGTACTCAAAAGTAAGTCCTATTGAATTCACAGGGCCTTATTCCCAGGTACGTTGGATTAGAATTGCAGGCTCTGTGTGCTGGTTTTTCAGTTTAAGGCTCTCTTAAAGTTCTTAACCATATTATTCCTAGCAAATAAGATGATACACATTTGGTTGGAATTGTTTTTATTAGGATCTTCCTTATTGCTTTGGAAACACAGATACAAAAAAACTAAACATGTTGGTATAGTTAACATACCAGAGTTATGTGCACTTTTCATTGTGCAATCTATATTGATTTATTCCAACATAAAGTTTCTATTTTACTTTTGCTTTTATGTCACTTATTCACAGTACCCCCTTGTTATGTATTAGTGTATATAGTTTGCCCTCAGGTCCTTGACAGTTGTTTTAGGAGGGAACTTTAGGAGGGAACTTTGAATTATGTTTGATACATTTTTTGAGCCAGCCTCTATAAAAGCAGGCCAGCTCGGCAATGCAGTTCAGTTCTGTTCTGGCGCCACTATTTAATACCCCTGAAGATGATTTTTAAATACGCTGTGCATATTATATATTTAGTTAATTAAAACATGCATATCCCACCCTCTTATTGCATAAGCACGGCACAGGGCAACTTATAACATTTAAAGTTAATTTTTATTAAAGATTTTCCATTTAAACATTTCTCCTAAATTGATATACATTACATAGACATTTAACCAGGAAAAAAAAAGATACCAATGGCACAACAGAAAAAATAGGAAAAAAAGAGAAAAAAAAAACAGAAGAAAAGCAAAACAAGAATTATTCAATCTTATCTAATATTCCATTACATATCTTGGACTTCCCCGTTCCTCCCCTCCCGAGTCCATCTTAAACCCAGCTTCAGCAGTTTTCCCATTTTACGTATTTCTCTTATATCACAATCTAAATTATAACATAATTAATTGATTTCACATCCAACTTAATTCTCTTAAAACAGAAGAAAAAAGAAAAATATCTAATCTACAAAAACCCCTTAGCCTCTTATTTCCCTTAAAAATGTTCCCAATTAATTATCTAAAAAAATTCCCTATTAATTTAATTTTCCATACTTTTTAACACCCCCCTCCTTCCCCTGATTGGCAATTCCCTGTAAACATCGGCCAGCTCCTTATAACAATCCGTTTTCATACCAATTAATCCATTTTATGAAATTAAGTTACAATTTCATAAAGACAGCAATATAAAACAAGCAACCCAGGAGACAGGAACAGGAGGTGTTGACCCTCATTTTCTCCTGCTTGTAGGGTTAAGCATGATTCCTGGAAAAAAGTATCACTGAAGTCAATGGAGCATGCCTCCAGATGAATGTGTTCTGGCTCAGCATGCTAGGAATCACACTGCTCACTGCTGCAGGTCTAGTATGGCATCATTGTGATGCCGGAATGACAGCATACAAGTGCAACACAGAGAGCCCATGATAAAATATTGAGACAAGGCAGCTAGACTGGAGTCTCTGTTCAGAATGTTCCTTGTTCCACCTGACAGGAAGCAAACCGATCAGATAATACAAGAGGCTAGAATTAATCTATATAAAATGTTCAAATGGCTGTTCCAGCTTTATAAACTCTAGCTGCTAATATGGAAAACAGGAACACTGTTCTGGTACTTATATAATGTGACCACCATAGCATTTTCTTTTAACAATGTATTTCTTATTATTCTTGACACCCATGCCATCTTATGGAGGCATTTTCTCACTGGAGACACAAGGCTGTTTCTATTCATAGAATCATAGAGTTGGAAGAGACCACATGGGCCATCCAGTCCAACCCCCTGCCAAGCAGGAAACACCATCAAAGCATTCCTGACAGATGGCTGTCAAGCCTCTGCTTAAAAACCTCCAAAGAAGGAGACTCCACCACACTCCTTGGCAGCAATTTCAACTGTCGAACAGCTCTTACTGTCAGGAAGTTCTTCCTAATGTTTAGGTGGAATCTTCTTTCTTGTAGTTTGAATCCATTGCTCCGTGTCCGCTTCTCTGGAGCAGCAGAAAACAACCTTTCTCCCTCCTCTATATGACATCCTTTTATATATTTGAACCTGGCTATCATATCACCCCTTAACCTTCTCTTCTGCAGGCTAAACATACCCAGCTCCCTAAGCCGTTCCTCATAAGGCATCGTTTCAGGCCTTTGACCATTTTGGTTGCCCTCCTCTAGACACATTCCAGCTTGTCAGTATCCTTCTTGAACTGTGGTGCCCATAACTGGACACAGCACTCCAGGTGAGGTCTGACCAGAGCGGAATACTGTACAGTGGTACTATTACTTCCCTTGATCTAGATGCTATACTCCTATTGATGCAGCCCAGAATTGCATTGGCTTTTTTAGCTGCTGCATCACACTGTTGACTCAATTAATAACTATGTGAAAGCTTGAAACGAAGTTATAAATTTTAATATTTTTATTGGCATATGTAAACATATGGAACATAAATTTATTTAAATGGAGCAGTTATCTAGACCTGTGCATTTGTTCTGGTTTTTTTTTGGGGGGGGGCTGTTGTGAAATCAAATATATATATATATTATATGAAACAACTGCCTTTAAAAACATGAGTTAATCCTGTTTTTAAATTAAAGGTTCCTACTATAGTTATCCTTTGATAGTGTACAAACTGAATAGCAGAAGGTGGTCTTCTCATCCAGCTAAAAGAATACTAAAGTAAATTCATTCAAGTTCTCTTCATTTGCCAAATCAGATATATTCATTTGTCAAAGCCACATGAAGTACTGCAAGTTCCCATTTCTCTAGCCATCCTGCTGTACAATCTTATATCCATTATTCTTCAAAAAGGGAAGAAAAGAATCCAGGGGACTACTGAATGGACAGATTGGCGTCACTGCCTAAAAACAACATCTAGAGTGAATAATTAATCATTCAGTCTGCACACAGTTAGGAAAACAAACAAACCATAGATATCACAAATATCCAGCATTGATCTCTTAGGGCTAACAAAGATGATCATGCCATGATGGAGAACTGGGCAAAAGATTAAAATGAACCTTAAAATGAATTTCAGGAGAGAAGTGTGTACAGCTCTGTTTTGGGTAGGAAGAATCAGATGCCCAAATACAGGATGGTTGACAAGATACCTCAGCTGAAAGCAGTACAGGTGAAAAGGATCCAGAGGTTTTAGTAATCAGAAACTAAACATATATCACCAGCGCAATGCAGCATCTAAAATGGCAACTGCAGCTCTAAGTCACATCAACAGATGCATAGTGTCCAGATTGCAAGAGGTAAGAGTGCTGCTCTATTCTGCTTTGACCAGACCTCATCAGGAACACTGCAGTCCTCTGATGAAACATTGAAGCCGTTGGATATATGTAGCCTGGAGAATATTTTATTATGCGGCAGTGGAATAGCTTTTGGCATCCATCTGTCTTGAGAGACAATGGAGCACACCTCTTGGGGTGAAGTCAAACTGCTGCGTGAGCAGCACTGAAGTGACCTCCCTGCGGAACATGCCTGGACAGTGTGTATGGAGGTCCTAGGCTGCCCAGAAGACAAGACTGATGTGGTCCAAAGGAAAGCAGAGCGATACATTTGTTGGCACCAGCTTGACAGCAGGAGTTGCCAACTGTCTTATGGACTACACCAGGGGTGTCCAAACTTTTTTCAAAGAGGGCCAGATTTGATGAAGTGAACATGCATGAGGGCTGACCAAAGTTGTTGACCTTTTTTTAGGATTGAAGTGGTTGAGCTTTCTTTAAGATTAAGGTGTTTTTTTAAAGGATTTTACATCCCAGGTGAACAAAGACATAGGATTCTTATCTCATTATGCATGATCAAGCTTTCTTTAGCGCCTCAGCCCTTGCTTTTCCCCCGCAGGACCTATTGCAGTCACCAGCAGTCATTAACAGCCATCAACAGGTTTACCACTCCTATCAGCCCATCACCCATTCCCTCCCACCCACCCCCACCACCCTCTGAATATACATAAGGGTCTGACTCTTCTGTTTCACTGTATCTGAAGAAGTGTGCATGCACACGAAAGCTCATACCAAAATAAAAACTTAGTTGGTCTTTAAGGTGCTACTGAAGGAATATCAAAAGTAGTTATCAACAATAAAAAAAATCAGAAAGTACGCAACAAAATTGAACGAGATAGAAAACAAACATACAAAATATTAACAGTAATAACAACAACCCTGTCCGACAAAACTCGTATTAGCAATACCCCCAGCCCAAGTAATGAACACAACTGGCAAACCTGGTCTGTAGTGACAAAATGGATACTATAGCAATTCCCTCAAACCACAGATCTGCTCTTCGGGGGAGTGCAACCGCATCTAGAACAGGTGAACCCACTTTTTCAAGGAATTACATCCCTTGACACAGAAACTATCTACCAACAGTAAATCTAATTTACCATGCTCTATGGATGTCAGTGAGAAAATTCTGGAATAGAATAAGTGTGTTGTGCACCAAATACCAATTTAACTTTATTAATTTCCTTAGTGATGCCATGCATTTGTTATATTGTTCAAGCAATCTAACGACAAAGCACTTAGAAATAAACATGCCCTGCTAAGAACTGATTGCATTGCCTTTGGTGAAGCATTGAGATTGAAAGTTTTTCATAGCAGAATGTTTGTACATAAATAGATTTGCTAGTGATAGGGTTAAGTTTATTTTAAGAATGCTGTTTGGTGTGTCTCCTCAGAATGATGTAGAATAGCATTTCCAAAATCAATTGGAAATGGATTTCCACAGTTTCACATGTTGGAATGAGAGAGGCCACCTGGGTCATTTTTAGTTCAAATGTTTCCATGGAGAAGGGTTTACCTCTTTATTTAGAAGACTATTCTTCTAAATACTATTCTTATATTACATTTGGGGTTGGGAGGTGGAGGATATATGCTGCCATTATGGTGATATAATAGCTACCCTATCCCATACATGCTCAGCCTGGGAAGGGAGGGGAAAACACCCAACACAGAAAATACAAAAAGGGGGGATACTAAATATAGATATGCCTTGGAAAAACTGCCAGTGCCCTCCAACCAGCTGTGGGATGTGATACATAAGAAGCAGTCAAGTACAACATTCCTTGTTTTCCTAGAGTGGTCATGCGGGAGAATGTTTGGTCCAGCCAGTCAAAAACTTCCTGTTTCCTCCTGGCTAGAACATCCTTCATTTGCATGTGACTGAATATGGGCATGACCTCACCTGTCCAGGCAGCAAAAGGACAAGACACGCAGCACATTCTCTCTTTTTTACTTCCTCCATCGTTGGAGCAGCTTTTTAGCTAGAAATGCCCTGTTGGCTTTCAGTCAACAGTGGACACTGGGATTATCCCCATATAGGATAGGTCCACATCTGTAACTAAGTCTAACTTCAGGGATCCCACTGTGAACTGATGTGAGTAAACTTTTTTTATATACTAAACAAGATTGTGACGTTTTTATTCTTTTAAGAGGGATATAAGGGAAGTTACCAGGAACCTAATAGTGAGAGGCTTACACAAGCCTGCAACCAGCTATCCTCTGTGCTTTTAAAAGGGGAATGTAAAACTCTGCTAAGTAAAAGAACTTGCTAGCGCAAGTTAGGAAGGATATTAATAAACAATATATCCTCTCCTGCCTCCCTGGACATTCTGACACCAGCGACTACGTTGGTACCTCCAAGGAGATTGGATTCATGATGATGGGGACACTGGTCTCCCCACTACTGCAAGTCCACAAACATCCCTATAGGCTGGGGCTTGGACCACTTTATGCTTCTCACAAGCACTCGAAAGAGATCACATCACATCACAGAGCACCTGAAAAGCTCTCCAGGGAGGACATTTGTAGAGTAAAGAATACACACAGTCCTTGCTGACACAAGGATCCAAGACTCAGCCGTGGAGGAAAAAGCCCTTTTGATAAATAGGTACAGTGACCTTCAAAAAAAACCCTGCAGCCACACACTTGCTAGAGCAGCCTCCAGTGGCTCACCCCATAGGCACAGCGTTGGAACACAAGAAATGGAAGTTCAAACCCACACTGCAAATATCGCAGATTAGCTCCCATTCCATCCAGCCCCAGCAATACATAGGCATCAGACACATCATGGGTCATTTGTCTTTCCCCATCCCCAATCCTAAACACCAGGAACACAGAGGAAGCAGAAAGAGACACAGCTGTGTGGACTAGCTCTTTTATTACATGGAGGGGAGGACAGAGAGGGGGATCTCCCAGTTGCGAATCCAGGATATAACCACACAATAGGAAATAGAAAGGTGCCCCCACATCCGGGTGGAGCCAAGTCATTGGAAAAGCACTGCAAGAACCAACGCCATAGCTTCTATATGCACCAAGTAGCTCTCCCCTGCCCTCTGGAACCCCATGTGACCCTCCCTTTCCCTCTCTGTTGCCAGACCTCCAATAAAGGGAAGCCAATCACTGAAAAAAAGACTGATCTTGGTCAATGGCAATCTAAACTCCTGAAGCCAGGGATGGTGAGCTCTTCATCAGTTGCTGGGCTATAAATGCCTCCATCCCTGACCATTGGTCATACTGGTTAGGATCAGTGGGAGCTGGGAGTTCCAAAAGATCTGCAGAGCCACACGGTCTCTACTCCAGCCTTACTGATGGGGCACAGATTGGGGTATATAAACATAACTTAATTTTTCAGCAACCTTTCTTCTCTCTCTCTCTCTCTCTCTCTCTCTCTCTCTCTGGCCACTGCTCAGGAAATTTCCACAAGTTCAGGTTTAGTTCCCCTTGGATGAGAACTGGAGACTGCCTTTTATATTTGTTTTGAGTTAAATGTCGTGTTTGAGGAGGGACACTGGTTTGCAATGCTTGCCAAATACCTAGTGCTTTCAGGTAAAGATTCTCACCTTCCTAAATTCGAGGTTGTGGAATTACTTTAAGGAGAGCTAGCCTTTCTTATTTTTTTAGGACCAGGTATGTCACCCACATCTTTGACTCCTATGGCTTGAATTCTCCTTGGTTTTCAGATTCTAATATGTTATTATGAAGGGTGTTCTATAAATGTCTCAAATAAAAATAAATGTGCATCAGAAGTGCAGCATGAGAACAATGTTGCATTTTTGTTTTGTGTGTGTGTTTGTTTGTTTGTGCTCGAGCACACATGCACACACAGTTTTCAGTCAAATGGTGCAGTAGAAACGGTCAAAAGCCTCTTTCTCTTTTCACCTCCTCACTAAGGCTTCTGATAGACTTCCTTGGTTACTTATGTTTTGAAGTATCATGTGCAATACAATCTCAAAATACAGTGGCACCCCCTCCTCCATGATGGGCTTCTAACTTTGTGCAGTTGTTCTGCTTTTAATTTGTAAGGTGTCTTTTGCATCCGTTTTAGGTTGAAAAGTCTACTGGCCTCAATGCAGAAACGTTTCTTAACATTATTAATTTCAGTTATTTAGGACACTCTTAATTATGGTAATTATAGCTTGTTCTTCTGTTAGTTTCCAGGCACATATTCACATGTCTATAGCCAACATCAGAATTCAGCTTAACTGTTGCTCCTTAAAAGCTTGGATATGGCAATTGTAAGGAGCACTTTAACAAATAATTTACAAAAATCAAGCTATGTTGTCTTTCCGCGATGTTCATGCCAGTCATTTTGCTAAACAATTTTTAATCCACCTGCACCATAAACAACTCCTCTATTCCAAAGGGGGAAACAATGTGTGGAGGGAAGACTTTTGTAGTATGAATAAAACAACACACACACACACACACACACACATTAAATGGAAAAATGTACCTTCTGGGATATCGCTTCTTATCTTCAAAGAAAGCTATTTAACATTTTAGGTCAGTTTCCTTGAATGTGCTATATTCATTCACATAGCTATAGATGGTAATATAAACAGAATATTAATGCATTTGAACAAGCCATTTACAAAACTCGGCACACCTTTTCACAAAAAAAACCCCTCACAGTTCTGTTAACCAGCCTATCAGGAAAGAAATGGATGCAAATAAAAACTGAATATTTTTAGTACCAATGTAAATTATTCCGGGGGGGGGGGGGGGGAGTTACTATCAGCCATAATTGCAGTTTGTACACATGCCTTTATATTTTGAGATCATACCGCACATTATATTTGAAAGTATAAGTAACCACCAGATGCCTTAGTGAGAAGGTGAAAAGAGTTTCTTATTGCAAGGTAAATTGCTGTAATTTCTCATAGTCAGAGGGTCAGGAGCTCAGATACTGATCTCATCCACTTACTCAGATAGGACAGCGTTATTGATAAACACCTTGGTACTTGCGGTGTCTGCTGAGAATTGATGCCAGTCTCGCATGCTTACATCAACAGAACAGCCTCTTTCTTGCTAATCTCCTCGCTAACCTTTATACCTCAAGCAATACTCTTCAATATCGAATTAATCACAGTTTTGCCAATACGACCTGATACTTCAATTTACTACCTGACATTTTCTTTTATTCTAGAAAGGCAGACTCAGAACAAAATAAAAGTTAAGTTTCCATTTAAGTGAGGCTCGCATAACTTCAATGGCAAATTAAAAGGAACCGTCATTGTTCTGACCTGCTAAGCATATTATGAAACAAAAAAGAACCATCATATCTCCTAAACTAGCAAAGCTCCACTTTGAGTTCTATGAAATTTCCTCCTGGGTTCGTACTAATAATTAAAAAAAACAGCAGGTCATGGGTAGATTACAACGATTTAAATACAATGTTGAAAGCAGTTAAAATAAATTACAATCACAGGACTAAGGTGGGCGTTGAAAACAGACATGGCAGGTGTCAGAGGCCAGAATAAAGAGTAAAGTCTTTAACATTCACTGAAAACTGTATATCCTTCTTTGGGATTTTGGGGCTGCCACAGAAAATGCCCTTTCCCAGTGGTCACCACCACCCAGAGCTTCTGAGGGTGGTGGAACTAAAAGAGGACTTGTTTTGTTGATCTTAACACCTAAGAGGGTATGTGGGGAAAGATATTTTTGCGACCAGAGGTTTTTTAGGGCTTTAAGATTAGCCCCAAAATGAACTAGAAACAAATGCAGGTGGCGCTGTGGTCTAAACCACTGAGCCTAGGGCTTGCCGGTCGGAAGGTCGGCAGTTCGAATCCCCGCGACGGGGTGAGCTCCCATTGTTCGGTCCTAGCTCCTGCCCACCTAGCAGTTTGAAAGCATGTCAAAGTGCAAGTAGATAAATAGGTACCACTCCGGCGAGAAGGTAAACGGCGTTTCCGTGTGCTGCTCTGGTTTCGCCAGAAGTGGCTTAGTCATACAGGTCACATGTCCCGGAAGCTGTCTGCAGACAAACACCGGCTCCCTCGGCCTATAGAGCGAGTTGAGCGCGCAACCCCAGAGTTGCAACTGGACCTAACGGTCAGGGGTACCTTTACCTTTACCTAAATTTAGCCCCAAAATGAACTAGAAACAAATGCAGCTGCTTGGAACCGGTATCATATGATTTCTAAAGGCAACAAGAAAGGAGATTCTGACTGAATATTGGGAAGAACTTTCTAATGGTAAGAGCTTTTCAACACAAAAGACTCAGAAGCTGGTGGACTCTCCTTCACTGGAGGTTTCTAAGCAGAGGTTGGATGGCCACCCGTCATAGATGCTTTAGTTGAGGTTCCTTCATTGCAGGGGGTGGAACTAGATGACCCTCAGGATCACTTCCAACTCTCTAATTCTATGACTCATTAATTCTGACCCCAGTCAGTAATCTGGCTGCTGCCTTTTGAACCAGCTGAAGTTTATGAGCTATAGAATTGCAGCATGAGACCCACCAAAGACAGAAATTTAACCTATCAATTGTCCTAACACTTTTTGACAGAGCTGGATTTAGGTTTGATGAGGCCCTAAGCTACTGAAGGTAATGGCGCCCTTTATATATGTCCAGCTGTCCTTTGTCAACAACAAATTGCCACTGTTTTTTGTGTGTTGAATATATGCTATATGGTAATTTAGGGACCTAACACATATCTAAAGCTATTTGCACATGACAAATAGGAGCCTATACAACCCAAAACACTGTTGCTGTATGTAGGTTTTATTTTATTTGTTTTTTATATTGTATTTTGGAAATGTACGTCCAGGTTTTTTGCCCCCTTTAATTTTTTTGTGGCCCCCAAGAGAGTGGGGCCCTAACCTATAGCTTGTTTAGCTTATACGTCAACCTGGCACTGCTTTTTGATGTCATTTTTAGCAAAGAAAGAAGAATTCATTATTTCAATCTTTGACGGCAGCATGACCTTGAGATTTCCTGAAAAAGTGCACACCGTGAGCAGTTAAGCAGTTTGCAGAACTGTCTACCAGTTTGTTTTGTATTTTGAGAGATAAAAGAAGGAATGCTGTATAGTACTGTATAGTACTTTCATTTTAGGAATATTAAAAAAAAAGATATTTCCCAATCTTCAGGATAAAAAATGGAAGGCACCCTCCCAAAAAACCCATTAAGGATTGTCCTTGCTCAGTGGCCATGGAATGTTGAATGTTTGGAAGAGGAGAGGAAATGGAATTTAGTGTCCAGGAAAAAAGCATGGGCTGGTTGATAGGAATGCTCCATACTGCAATATTCTGCTGTTAGTTCCACTTGCATATTTATGCCTCTCTAAATTTTCACACCCACCCAAAAAAAAGAGAGAAATTCACCAAATCTTTTTATGCAACCACCTTTCTCAGTATAGAGGCTACTGCCATTGCCTGGCTGTGATTAACTGAGGCTGTGCAATGACAGCACTTGCCAGTTATAACTATTTTTCTTTTCTTTTTTTTTGAGACAATAAGAATCAAATGTATGCATACTGTTCTGGTCCACTGCTGTACTTCTGTCTTAACAAGGAAGAGGGATAAACACTGACTGTCTGAAACGTTTAATCCTGTATCTTCACATGTATTGTCGCCTTGTGAGATGCGTCAGACAACAGGGCACTTGGTTCGGTTATGTTTTCATTTCCTTGTGCATTTTCAAGAGTGATTCTGATTGAATCATGTATTCAAGATATAGTAGCAATTTTGAAATAGATAACTCCCAGTAGGTTCTTGCATTACATTGCCTGAGGTGTTTTGGGGTGGGTTAAGAACTTCACTGAGCCTTGACATATACTCACAATTTTGTGCTGTGGATTAAAATTTCACAAAACCTGTTCAAAATCTCCCAGTGATCCATTATTTCAGGATCATTGACACAATAGGTCAATTGGTGGTGTAAAATGAGTTTGTACTCAGGGGGTTCATCTGATGTATCAAATGCAGACCTTGTATCACAGGAAAATGGAATTGTGGAAATAAATCAAAAGGGATTGTTGGTCTTTGTATAAAATTCAATAATAAAAGCCGTGGACTGTGATTTGAATTGCCCTTAAGTATCTAAAAAAAAAAAAATGGTGAATTGCATCAAAACTGGGATACAGAATACTCATAGGCAGAACCTACAGCGAGTATTTGGTTTACTGAAATCTGATTGATCTGAACTTCCCCTCAAAAATAAAGTGGGAGGAATTGGGAACACTAAATCTTTCAACTTCAGAAACAGATGCCCACACCTCCCATTTTAGCCATGCCATTAGTTTAAAAGGAATCCTTTTAGAAAACTAGAAACTTCATTGAAGCCCAAATTCTAGGGGTCATATAATTATGTATATATTAATACAAAGTGTCCAATGTGGGTTGAGCTATCATAATATGAAGTCTTGGGGTGTTTTCTTTTTCTTAAAAAAAAAAATCAGGGCTGACTAGTTATTGACAACTATGTGCACTTGCTTAGAAATTGATTGGTTTTGGAATAATTTTCACTAGTGCTTTAATTCAGGGATTGCCGAGCAGTGAGTTCATCCTTTGACCTTCTCCAGTTATAGCAACTCTGAGACAAATCTTTGTTATTGTAACTGAAAAGTAGATAAGAATTAGGATGTATTGCAATAAATTGACTTAAGTAAAACATACAGGATGGAGCCAAACTTAAGTCTTGCTTAGAGAAGACCCGTTGAAATAATTGTGTCTGTTCTATGCATAACTAAATCCTGATTCAACTCACAGCAGCAAAAATAAGAACGGGAAAGCAAGTTCAAGATAGGGGACACACAGCTAGAAAAGTTGCTGGCTAACTTTATGAATGTGCTGTTGTAGAGTACTGGTATGTCATATGTCTATATCTATACTATACTATCTTTGCAAGTTGTGGCTTAATTGTACTGCATTATACCATCCTATTTGAACATGAATGGCATTTTGAAACATTCATTTCTTTAAAAATATTCTAACCATTTATTTTTTAAAAAAATATTCCAACTTGGCATATCAAAGGGATTTATTTCTAAGTAATATGGAGAGCTTAGGTAATGTGTTTGCAGTTATATTTTTCTGAACTTCAAAATCTTAGATTTCAGGGAGATGAATGTATATATTAAGTCGTACTGTTAGTACTATATTGTGAGAAACTAAAGGTGGCAAATTTAGCAAAGTGGTCTTATGTAACGATGTACTAACTGGGGCTCTTATTGCAAGTGATGTCTGCAATTACAGAATGGTGGTGCACATACAACATAGAGGGGGCAAAATATGTATTGGAGGGTCAGCAGTAGAGAGATGGTAATGACCCCTAATCTTCATATTACTCTACCATAAGAGAGTTCTTAAGAGCATTAAAATAATTCCTTAGAGCACAGAGGACTGAAATGATCCCCAGATTATCTCCCTGTAATCCATTTCATCCTGTTGGACAGAAGAAGCCGTAATTCACCGTAAGGCCTAGTCAATGAAACTTTTGGTTTTATTTATAAAAAGAACAACCCAAAGCTTCTAAACGATATTCCATGTAGCTTGCTTGTAAACTTTAGCACATTGCCATTCAGAATTGCACATGCAGTTACTAAAGTATTTGAAGTGTAGTTGCCTTTTTTTTCCATTGTGGAAAGGAAGATCTTCGCATTACAGTTCTGTTTCATCCGACTAATGGGTTAGAACAGCATGCTTATATTGAAATAGTTTTCAAAAAATATTTTTCAGTTCACATGGTCAGGATTTTATCCATGTTATGCACCCTTTTTATCAAGCAACATCCTCTCTTAAAGATGTGGGGTCTCCATCTATTCTGTAGGGGCAGTTACAAAAATTAAATAAAAATATTGCAATCTACAGTACTCTGCCCTCCTCTTCCCCCTTCACAGAACACTTGGTTTTAAAAATTATGGAATCTACCCTGTTCCTTAGGTCAACTAATACATTCTAAGGGTGTTTCTTCACAATGTGGTGGGGGGGTGGAAGCAAAGACCATGAGATGAGCTTGATGTAGCAGTTCTGTTCTTGGCTAACCTTGAGGAAACTGGAGCAGTTATTATGTTTTGTTTTTGGAGGACTTGCTTAGATAAAACAACAACAGCAGAAGCTGAACCATTCTGACCAGGAAAATTCTGTGTCAAACTAGAAATCTGTTCCATCAACACCAGAACTACTGGTTTATAGGGCTTGTACAAAATTAGACAGACGTGGAGATAGCTTGAGACACTATTTGAGTGCCCTGCATCAACTTCATACTTCAGCTACATGTCTACGCCACAAGCACATTGATTTTATGGGAGCATGGTTCACCTGCCATGGTTCACCTGTTGAATTCTGCTACCGATCCCAATCTTCTTTCATTGCATCACAGTCAGAAACTTTAAAACTAGAGTAAATCTGTGGTGAAGATTTGTCCTGAGTATCATAAGCAACCAGTCTTCCACTCAGATCCTACATATTCGGAAGACAAACCATTCTGTTAAGCAAAAATGGACTTTCAAATAAGTTGTATAGGATTCCAGTCTTACACATAGCTGCCAAGTCATCCCTTTTTTACAGGGATTTTCCCTTATGCTGAATAGACTTCCTCGCGAGAAAAGCGAAAACTTGGCAGCTATGGTCTTACAGCACTATGCTTACCTACATAGGTTCAGTGAGTTCAGTGGGGCTCTTTGTAAGTTTTTGCAACACTGAATAAACCATATACTCTTTTTTTCTAGCCTCTAAATGCAATTCACATTTTCTGACTCTTTCTGCACCAAAACTGCTCCGCAGTCCTGCTGGGCACAGCAGCACCCGCTGAAATAAGATCTTAATTATATCTAAACAGACTGAATACTGACTGCTTTGATACCATTGAACCTTCATTTACTGTTTGTTGTAGGGGTGGTACTAGTACTGGACAAGCACTAAGTCTATTTTGGAAGATGGGTCAAGAGTATATTAAAAATTGCATGTATGCATATAAAATAACAGAGCACAATGATTTTTTTTTTTTGCAATATTTGCTTAGGCAATGGAATTGGCGAAAATGGTTAGGCAAGTCCCATTAATTTCAATGAAGTAAGCCCTATTGATTTTAGTGACACTTGCTGCCAGGTAGATAGCTTGCAGTGTAAGGAATTATGATAAGGAGATGCAATGCCAATAGTAACACCCCCGGGGAGCTGCTGGATGTCAATAGGTAGTTATCAGAAAAACAGGTGGTATGCCTTGAGAGGGAAACTACCAGCAAGGCTGCAGATGGCACAGTGACATTATTGGCAGAAAAGAAAAGTAATGTAAGTGTGATCTGCAGAGAAGTAAACGAAAGGGAGTGCTAAATAGCAAAAAGCAGCCTCTAGCTCCTCTTCTGTATTTCCCGTACCGTTCCATGTGGCCCATGCTGCTTCCTAAATGGTCCTCTTTCCCCGTGGCATCACTTACATCACACTTCTCAGCACACAGCAAGCGCCCTGTCTGGGATCTCTTGCCGGTCCCTCTGGTACTGTAAATCACACCACCTCCTCGTCCCCCTACGCCCCTGCAGCTTCCTTGCCTTTCTGTAAAAATCGCTACAACCTACTGACATTCAAGCGGCTCTGCTGGCATTCTGCTGGGTGGCTGAGCAGAAGCCTCCAATCTGTCACTCTGATTTTAACAAATATCACCCACATCAAAGCCCGCATTTCGAGGCGGGGTGGAAAAGGTAGCTCTGGCATTCGGAGAGGCTCCTGCCCGGCTCTGGCCACCTTTCCTCCTCTGCTCATGCCTTGCGCTTTGGTGTCTCCCTCTCCACCCCTTTCCTGCCGCCAAGCTTCCAGCGGCGCAGTTCCAGCTCGGCGCGGCCAGACTGCCTACCTCCCCGCTTCGCTTGTTTGTCGTAGGGAGCTGCCTGTCGGAGCCCGAGCAGCTTGCCGGAGGGGGTTCGCTTGCGCCCAGCGCGCACGCTCGCCTCTCGGGCATGCTCCTTAACAAGCGGGCGAGCCCAGCCTGCCGGGGACCGAGGCGCCGCGAAAGTTGCTCCATGGCGCGCTAGGAGTCTTGCAATAAGACGCTGCTGGGGGAGAGCGCGCCCTAGGCGCTGCTTTCGCCGCCATCCAACGAACGCACGCAGCCAGCCAGCATTCCTGCCTCTCCGCGCTGCGAGGGGGTGGGGGGTGGGAAGAAGCAGCAGCCCCGAGGGAGGCTGGGTCCCTGGAGTCCGTGCAGAATTGGCTCTGCCGCCTTGGCAGACGAGGAGGCACTTCGGAGCCCGAGCTGCCTTCTCCAGCCTGCAGCCGAGAAGGGAAGATTGCAGCCCCAGCGACACCCACCAGCACCCCCCGCCAGAAGAGGAGAAGGGGAAAGCTCCAGGAGAAGCCGAGGCGGCCGTCCCCGCCGTGTGCCAGTGCACCTCGAGCAAAGCCTCACCAAAACCCCCTCGCTGCCTGCAGCCAGCGAGCTTTCGCGAGCGGGGCTGGGGCTCCCTGCAGAAGCAACCTTCCTCCCGCCACCAGGACCGAGGAGCAGCCGCGTCTCTCCGCCCGATCCCTTCCGCAGCGGCGGCGGCGGCAGCGGCGTCGCAGCCTGGGCACCGAAATCCGCGGAGGGGGGGGGGGGCAACGCTGCGATGGAGGTGTCAACCTGTGGTCTGCTGCTGCTGCGACCCCTCTCCTAAACCGCGAAGCGGCGCCGCTTGCTCGTTTGCCCCAAGACGCTCTGCGGGTGCCGCGGCGGGGGGTGCTCGGGTGCGCGCGTGTGTGCGCGGAGGAGAAGGCGAGGCGAAGGCGCACGGGGCGCGCCAGGGAAGAAGAGCGAGCCAGCCTTTCCCCGGCCAGGTTGGGAGGCGACGGGAAGGTGGCGGCGAGCAGAGGGGAGGCGGGAAGCCCCCCGCGCCCTTCCCGGCTTCGCCCAGCAGCAAGCGCGCAAGAGATGCCCCAGCCGCCGCCAGCTGGCACCTGCGCTGCCCTGCGATGAAAGGATTAATTGAGTTGCTTTGAACCGCGGAGGGGAAGCGGCCGGCTCTGGGGACCGAGCAAGGGAAGCCGTCGGAGGGAAGTTGGACAACGAGGCAGCCTCCTTTGCACCCTCCCTCCTTTGCAGCCCATCCTTCTTCTTTTTTACAGGGTCGTGCCAAGCAAGCCCAGCGAGCGGAATCTGCAGGAGCTTCGTGCCCATAGGGCAACATCAGCGCTGAGAGGACCGGCTTGTCTCCCGCATTGCTCTCCCTGCTGAACCGAAGCCGTCGCTGAGCAGCAGCAGCAGCAGCAGCAGCAGCAGCAGCAGCAGCAGCAGCGAAAAAACAAGCTCATCAGAGCAGGGGGAGCGATTGCGCAATTCTGCCCAGATTGTCTTCCCTCCCCTTCCTCTCAACTCCCCCCCCCCTACTCCATCCCAACCCCCAATGCTGCTCAACTCCCGAGGAAACAGAAAGCTGATTCATGGAGCCCAGACCCAGCTTCCTCTGTGCTGCTCTCCTTTTGAAGATCAGGATGCTTGCTCTTGCTGCTTGAGACTTTGCGTTAACCCCCTTGCTTTTCCCTCCCCCCAAGCCGAGGGGAGCGAGGGGGAGGAAAAAGGCTCTCTGCGATCTCTAGCCTCTTCTCTGTTTTGGAAGTGTGGTTACTGGCTGGCTCAAACCTGGGAAACATTGATGCATCGCTTTGGAAATTCATTGTGTGACTTTCTGGGTATTTGCTGAGTTCCCACCCGAGATGCAGCTCTTGAAAGCTTTATGGGCAATAGCAGGAGCAGCTATCTGCTGTTTTCTTATATTTGTCATCCACTCCCAGTTCCTTAAAGAAGGTAATTATATCTGCATGCCTCCATACACTGGTGTTTCCCACCCCCCACCCCTTCCTGCTTCCGAATGCTGAGATATTCCTTATTTTCTTTTTATTTATTTGCAGTATGTCCTAGTTCCACAGATCTCTCTTATCTACATTGGTACGTTATTGCCAAAACAGGGTTTTTCTTTTTCTTTTTTAACTTTATTTCATATGCAAAGAAGAGACACAGGGTTTATATTCCTGCTGAGTGCATTCTATGTAGGCAGTGTTGAAATCCCTAGCCTTAGTTCATACATTTATAAACTGAAAACTGTTGTTTTCTTCTTGATGAATGACCTGCTCTGCTGCTATTTAGAACTTGAAATAAAACCAAGCCACTGGTAAGTGTATTAATACACTATAAATCCCAATAAGTAAAAAATATGGACCATATATATATATATATATATATATATATATATATATATATATATACACTCACCAGTCATCCTCTTCTTTTTCTCCTTTTTTTTTTTTTTTGAAAAAAAGCAAATTCAATACATTTTCAATAGATGGCACTAAAGTTCTATGATCAGGGCAAGGAAGAGTAGAGATTGGGCAGGAGGCTCATTCCTCCATCCTTCTTTCCTAGGAGTGGAAGAGGCCTTTCTGCCTGATTTTAGGGATTTTTTTCATTAAGTGTTCAAATAATTTTTGTCTCAGAACAAGCAAACAAATAAGCAGACAGCCAAAGCAAAACAAACATAATGATTATATTTCATGTCGGTGGTGGTGGTGGTGGGGAGAATCTGATGCATTTCGTAGTTGAACATAAGATTGTTATTATTATTATTTTTTCTTAAGCCTTTTAGGGGTGTGGGTTTTTTTGCCACCTTACAGAGAATATTAGCGGTTAGTCCTTCGAGAAGGTTGATTTAATTAATTGAATCCTTTACAAGCCACTGCCCAAGGTGAAAGTTTAGCATGTTGTTGATTGAATATGTGTGTGTTCAGGTGTGAGAAAAGGTGTAGCTATATTTTTTTTAAAAGAAATGCAGCAAAGGTTTATAGTGACACCTTTTACTACCAGTAGGTTAAATGCAGATGGCAAGTTAGTTGCACTAAGGTCCCATTGAAATCAATGGAGAAAATGAGTCGTGGTTTAAGTCAGGTCACATTGATTTCAGTGGGAATGAAGAGCAGCTAACTTCATCTGGACCTCATCCAATACTAGCAAAAAAAGAAAAGAAAAAGAAAAAGAAGAAAAAGTATTCAGATGTCTCAGGATCCATATTATTAAAAGTAAACCCTCAGGATGATATCAACTCTTGGAAATATGCAATAACTTTCAGTGCATCCTTGGCAAAGTGTTCTCCCCAATTGGCCACCGTAGTCTCTATATATGTCAGCTGCTCGAGAACTTTAAATATGTAAGTCATCTATCAAAAATATTGTTATGTATCTAAAAGTATTTAGCATTTTTTTATATATAAAAAACCCCTTTGTGTACCAGATACATGGAATGCCTTGCTAGTGTTTCCTAGGAGCTCATTGATTTTAAGATTGTTGTTAATGATAATGCTGCTAACAACAGTATTCTTAGTGCCTTTCCAGTTTTAAGAATTGTATATAAGTAGATATATTAACATCAGGAAAAAACAGAGTAATCTCCCTAATAAGAATTTTCAAATTTATAGACTTCCCTGATGCATCCAGGAAGTAGTCCTCTTAAAACACTATAGGGATTAGCAATCTGGTTTTACAAGAAGACGAATTAAATCTCAGCTGTTTACTTTTTTTTTGAGAACAAGAGAATCATGCCTATTTATTTCTTATTTTATATCTAGAGTGTGGTTACTCTGGAAGTTGGTTGAGAGAATTTGTCCTAAGCTTCCTGTGTAGCTAGGCAACTTGAAGCTTAGTCTATTTTAGCATTTTGACTGATATTTTTTAAGGCCATCATTCACAGTTATTGTTGTACTTTAGCTTCTACAGAAACATCGCACAATTAAATAGCTTTGGAGGGAATTCCATATTGTTTATTCCTCCATGTGCTTCAAAACACATTTTTATTGGATCTGTTTTTATATTTGAGTGTAGTGATTTTCATATACTGTTCTAAGGTTTTTTTTGGTAAAGTATATCTATGATGCACTCATTTTTAAATAGTGGGGAACTGAATTTTAACTTTTTCTTTAGTTCAGTATTGGATGATGGGGTTGTATGTGTTCCCACTTGTAACTCTCTTGATAAGTCAGCTTGCTTGTATATTAGACTTACATCATCAGCATAAATGTGGGAAGCAGCCATTTCTTATTGTCATATGTTTGGACCTTGTAATTGATAGCTTTTGGGTGTTAGTTCGTTGACTGGCGGATAAACTCCATTGTTTCAGTGCACGGTTGAAGTTAGGGCACCTTGTCTTCCTTTTTGGTGGCCCCATTGCATAGCCTTATTTCATGATAAAAACAAGAAATCTCCATTTAATAATCATTTTTTCCCAAGAAGATCTATTAGATGGACCCATAATATCAACCAAGTACCTTACAATTTGTTATCTTGATCAGATTTAATTGCCAGACCTAAGATATGATGATCTGTTCAAATAGCACCTGCTTCAACATTCTTTAGGCTAAGAACTGCTGGAAAATATTGTGCCCAGTTGGGTGTAATCTTTGGCTAAGTTTTAAGGCACTTACTCTGAAATGGTCTTAGTCATGCTAAGAGGTAGCAAGGCCTTTGCTTAAATCCTGATTAGCATGTATGTTGATTTGCTAACAAATGCTAGATCTATTTATTAACTAAATGTAGTAACTGTTCAGTTTGTTGTAGCTGTTAACTCCTCCCAGAACTATCATTTCCAGCACCAGAATTCCTGGTGTATGGATGTGCTTTAAATATATCGCGTGTGCACTGCCTATATTAACTGCAGCATAAACATAATATGTGTGCATTCTCAGTTTTTTGTGATCCTAGAGAATAAAGCAGGTAAGACTGGCTTTAATATTGAAAAAAAATCTAGCAAGGTCAGTTTCCTGTGTTGGCTCTCAAAGCTGTCCAGTTAAGTACAGAATAACTATTTTGTTGCTGTGGCAATGGGCTACTCTTGAAAAACGTACAGAATAGCTATTTTGTTGTGGCAATGGGCTACCCTTGGAAAATGTACAGAATCAATTCACATTAAAAGTAGTACTGCATTACTGTACGACTCATAAGTGGTAAGAAAACAGGCAACACTTGTTCTGAGATGAGTGAGAAAGAGCTGTTTAAATGGCTGTTTCCATTAATATGTGTGTTTTTTTTCCACCCAAGAAGTGAAGAATGGCTGGCACAAGAGTGCCATTTTTCCACACTTTGGCTTTTGTGTGGAAATACAGGTCGTCCTGTGGCTAATCCATTCCCCTACGTCCAATCTGTCTTTCATTGTTTCAAAAAGATGAATAGAGCTGTGAACCAAGAAAAGGCTATTGTGATATATAATTGCTGTCCCATGCCTGTCTGATCTTCATACAAAGCAGTTTAACATATTCGGGTAGGTTTTCCGTCAGCTTGAAGAGCTGTTAAAAATGAAAACACTTAGCAATTGCTATAGAAGATTAGAAGTAGACATGGGATATTGATTAGCTCTTGCTAATTCAAAATCTTCTATCACCTTTTAAATGTTATATTCAATGGAAGGCAGAGCTGTATAAATATTATAGGGTGCTCCAACCCTTTCCCAGCAAAACAGAACATCAAATAGTTTCCCCCATTGCAATCACTGAATAGTGTGTCGATGATGAAAGGGCATCTTGAATAGGTGGCTGTGTAAAGACTTTAAAGCAGCTGAATTGGATGGAAAACTTCACTGCTGTATACAAGGAGCAATATATAACCACTCTTTTCTTTATCTTAGAGAATGTTGTACAGCTTTGGAATCTCTGTTTCATAATATGGATGTAGACGTTGTAGTAGTGCATCCTTAGGAATCCTTGTTATGTAAATAGGAAGCAAACTTTTTATATATATAATAACTAGGATTTTGAATGCAGTGTTGGGTCAGAATAGAATGATGTGTCTCTGTCAAAGTTAAACTGTGAAAAGAAAACACTTGGAACATACCCAAAACCAATGGAAGTTAAGAACTACTGCCAACTCTTATTGGCCTGCTGGTTTTAGAATGAAAGTGTATTTTTGATTATTGTTGTTGTTGTTTCATATAGGTAGTGGTGTAATTCAGCCCAGTTTCTGTGTGATGAATCTCCCACCACCAATTTCTATCGTATTTAATAGTTTTGTTTTAATTCCTCATAGATCTTGATCCATTAAGGTCCAAGAACCCAAAATTTACCTGTCTAAGTGTCTTATTCTTGAAACTTGCTGTATTAACATGAAATGGGGTACACCAAAGCTATTCCTGCAAAATTCCTCAAAGCATAACATAGCTCAACATTGCAGAGATATTTCACTGCAGTTATAAGTACCAGCACTGGTTCAAAAAAGGACACAAGGCTATGGGTGAATTATCATTGTAGATGCAGGCTTGTTAGCGGCTTATGTTAGGACTTGTTGAGAAGATTAGTTTTTATTTTGTGACTGAGTGCCATTTGACAAATTTTTCAAAGTATATGTAAACGAGGCCTGAAAATTTCCTACTGTATCAGAGGGTAGTTTGCTTCATCAAACCACTATCTTTATGGAGACTCTCACAGGACCACAAAGGTTAGAACTGCACATAAAGGTAAAGGTAAAGGGACCCCTGACCATTAGGTCCAGTCGTGACCAACTCTGGGGTTGCGGCGCTCATCTCGCTTTATCGGCTGAGGGAGCCAGCGAACAGCTTCCAGGTCATGTGGCCAGCATGACTAAGCCACTTCTGGCGAACCAGAGCAGCGCACGGAAACGCTGTTTACCTTCCCGCCAGAGCGGTACCTATTTATCTACTTGCACTTTGACGTGCTTTCAAACTGCTAGGTTGGCAGGAGAACTGCACATAGTCACAGGTAAAACAAGCATTGTTTCACCGGAGCATTTGTCCTGCTCTGGGCTTCCCACAGGCAAACAATTGGCCACTGTGAGAACAGACTGCTAGACCCAATGGATTTTTGATCTGATCTAGCAGAAGTGTTATGTTCTTGTGAGGAGATTGTCATAAGTGTCCAATATGACGACATAGCAAAAGGTTTTATGCTAATATTATAGTATTTACGTGACCTACTTAAGTTCCGACTCTACGCTGTGGTATTGCTGGAGCATATGGAACTGGCAATAAGGACTCCCGAATCTAGAGAGAGAGGATACAGATATACAGATATGGGCGTGGTCTTGGCACCGTACTGTTGTAACCTTCACGTCTTTGCTGTTGCAGTGTAAAATGTGCAAGGTCACATACGGCAAGGGATGGAGATGAGGGCTGCTGTTCCCTTGGGCTGTTGAGCAGCTTTTTACTTGACAAGTCAAGCTCAGCAAGACTGGTTTTTGCTGCAGTACCTCAAATTCTTAAACGTGGTTTAAAGGATTCAAAATCTCAGTTTTGCATATTTCAATTGGGCTAATTCCAGAGTTGGTCTTTTTCAGTTGCAACCTTAAAAGTACATAAGGATACCGGTATATATGTGCATGCATATTTCTCCCCACAAATGTAGCTAATGCTCACTTGAGACAGGGGGCATCATTGCTATTTCTTTGTATTACAAATTTCCTCTATG
The DNA here is from genome assembly GCF_963506605.1 of Zootoca vivipara. NCBI lineage: Eukaryota > Metazoa > Chordata > Lepidosauria > Squamata > Lacertidae > Zootoca > Zootoca vivipara. The sequence goes on from NC_083285.1 coordinate 10,366,512, forward strand.
GAGCTGAAGTTGGTACGCACTGTTTTATCACCTATTTCATCTTCACAATAGCTTTGTAGGGTAAGTTCAGGTTGAAAGAGAGTAACTGGCTCAGGGTATCCCAGTGAGTTCCATGGCTGAATGGAGATTTGAACCTTTTGCTTCCTCAGTTCTAGTCTGACACTTGAACCACTGTTCCTCAGACTGAGGCTTATAAATGACGGATAAACATTTAGGAACATGATATATGTGCCAGCTATTAACCAACTGTGAGTTATATGAGGCTTCAAAATCTGTTGGAGCAGATCCTTCTTGCTTCAAGTTTCAGAATGCTCGTATGAGGCTGCCCCTGTGGTTTTTAGATCGTGGAACTTCCTTAATGGAATGAAGAACAACATATATTTATAGATGGATAAATATGTGCTATCTTTGGAGAGCAATGCATGTATTTCTGAGCAGACTAACAAGTCTTTTCTTTAGCTTTAAGTTTCATAAGTCCAGATTATTTTGCTTTCTGGAAAGGGGTAGTTTTTGCTTCTGTTACTATTTCTAGTTTTTAAAAAACCCATTTGTATTTTGGCCCTTACTGAATACCAATAGTACACCAGGTGCTAGATTGTGGCAAATGTTTGTGGCTACCCTGACCTGTCTTGTGGCCTGGAAGACACTGCATTTGAGCTCCCGGTCCCCATATTTCATTGTCTACTCATTGGCTTCCATCTTTTAATCAGCATAGAAATCATAATAGAATTGTCGAGTTGGAAGGGAGCCTGAGGATCATTTAGTTCAACCCCCTGCAATGCAGAAATATGCAGTTGTCCCATACAGGAATTGAACCTGCGACCTTGGTGTTATCAGTAAAAAAGTAAAAGTACCCCTGACCATTAGGTCCAGTCACGGGCGACTCTGGGGTTGCGGGCTCATCTTGCTCTATAGGCCGAGGGAGCTGGCATTTGTCTGCAGACAGCTTCCAGGTCATGTGGTCAGCATGACTAAGCCGCTTCTGGTGAACCAGAACAGCACACGGAAACGCCTTTACCTTCCCGCTGGAATGGTACCTATTTATCTACTTGCATTTTGACGTGCTTTCAAACTGCTAGGTGGGCAGGAGCTGGGACCGAACAACGGGAGCTCACCCCGTCGCAAGGTTCGAACCGCCGACCTTCCAATTGGCAAGCCCTTAGGCTCTGTGGTTTAGACCACAGCGCCACCCGCATCCCTTGGTGTTATCAGTACCACGCTCTAACCAACTGAGCTTTCTACCAGACTTTTGAGATTTTGAATATACTTTTTTTTAAAAAAATAGAAAGTTTCTAACTGCAAAACAATAGTTCTGTGCTGTTTGTAATCCAGTGAGAGGATTTCCACAAATAAAGGGTGCTGTTCTTTGTTTTCATTTTTGGCAAAATGTTTTGGAAAACTTTTTCAACCAGAGAGTATGCTATTGCTAAATTTTCTCAGAAAGCATCATTGTTGTTTCAGGTGCAGTGGTGAAAACAACTCTTACTCAGGTTGGAGTGAAGCATGAGAAATTTGAGTGAAAATTCCAGTATGTCTCGATTATAACTTGGAAATGGGAAGAAGTACACTGCATAAAAACAAGGAGGGGACTGCATAGAAACACTTTCATTAAGATAATGTTGTCGACTGTGTAGTTTATTAATTGTCATGCAGCAATTGTTGTTATGGTAACAACTAAGTATGGTTCTTTGCTATAGGATTAGGAAAGCACAGTAGCTGAAGCAGGAGGAATTAGTGCAGGAGAAAGCATGCAGTCTCATGTTCGAGATGAAGCCACATCAAAAGACCATTTTTTAAATTCAGCCATAAGCCAGAAGGCTTATGATGATGTACAGCCATTACCACTCCTTTCACCCAATTTAGCTATTAAGTTCAGACCACAGTCTTACTCGGAAGCAGAGAACTATTATGGACTGTGTCTGGAAAGCTTTATTCTTGCACAACCTGCTTTCTTGAACTAGGTTTCATACAATTGCCCAATGGGTGTTAAATTTACTAAGCAAAAGTGCATGTTCAGGGTCACCAAATAGTTAAGGCATAACTCATCGATTTCAACAATCAGGAGTTCTATAACTCCATCCTTATTTAGAGATAAACATATTGCTGGTTTTTCAGTAACTTCGGAGGTTCAAGGCATTAAGAGCAGGGACATCATTTGATGATCAGAAGTCTCTTTTGAACCACTTAGAAGCGACAGGGTTCCCCCCCCTCACTTTATTTAAGACATTTGAATACCATGAAATCATTAGTGTTTCTAAGTGGCATACTTAAAAGTAAACCATACAGAGAATAAAACAACAAAAATCCATCATAAAAATGAACATAACTTGGCATTTAATTAAACATGTATGTTCCCTAAACCTTTACTGTTATTTATGGTTATCAGTCATGAGAAATCTTAACCGGTGACTGTTTCAAAACAACCACAAGGAACACCCCTTTGCTTCTGTACCCCAGTTTTAGGAAACAAAGGGTTGTCTCCAGTGTTAATTGTTCTCAGAGTAGACCTATTGAAATTAAAGGGAATGACTGACTTGGGTCCAATAATCTTTTTTAGAACCACTCTGAATGAGACTTAGCTGTATAAAACACAAAAAGATCCTGAGAATGTACTCTTGCTTAAGAACAACTGTTGTTGGATAAGATCAAGATTACACTAGGCATTCTGCTTGCACATTTGCCCTTATTTTCAGCATTTTTGCTGCATCAAACAATGTTCCCCTCCCGACTGTGCTCTGTTGCACAAAACGTGGATGACTGAGCCAAAGTTGAGTAAATTTCCTATCTTTTATATATAGTTCTGCCACATGAGGAAATTGAATGTGCTTTTAGACATAGAATCATAGAATTGTAGAGTTGGAAGGGACTATGAGGGTCATTTTGTCCAACCCCATGAAGTACAGAATTTTTTTTTGCCCAACGTGGGTCTCAAACCCATTACCCTGAGATTAGGAGTCTCATGTTCTACCTTACTGAGGATGTAAACCCAGGATTTCAACCTTGAACATCCAAAAATTGTATCTGTGTGATTTGAGGTTCTTCATAATTTAAGTGCACACGATATCACACAGATACCGGTAGGTTATCTTATCTGTACTCTTGTGCACTTAAAACATGGGTAGGCAAACAAAGGCCCAGGGGCCAGATCCGGCCCAATCGCCTTCTAGATCCGGCCCACAGATGGTCCGGGAATCAGCGTGTTTTTACATGAGTAGAACATGTCCTTTTATTTAAAATCCATCTCTGGGTTATTTGTGGCGCCTGCCTGGTGTTTTTACATGAGCAGAATGTGTGCTTTTATTTAAAATGCATCTCTGGGTTATTTGTGGGGCATTGGAATTCATTCTTTTATTTATTTTTTCAAAATATAGTCCAGCCCCCCAGCAAGGTCTGAGGGACAGTGAAAAAGTTTGCTGGTCCCTGACTTAAAATATGAACAAGAGTGTTTCACAATCCATGCCCAGTGTGAAGCATATTGTGTTATTTCTGTTACTCTTTGGAGAAGTCAAGTCAATTGTAGATACAGTACTCTGGATTTTGTTGCTTGGTCTTCATAGCATAGGAAAATGTGCATTGCATGCACTTAATGACAGATGAATCAGTGTTTAGATTATACACTGACACAAGTAACCATATTTTTCTTACCTAGGCTTTCCGTGGTACTGAAGACCCAGGGACAATGTATTTATTTATTGCTGTATCCATCACAGTTATAATACTAGACAAAAATAAAATCTAACTTGCATCTGCATCATTATGCTAAATGTTTAACTAAAAATTTCTGGTATTTAGCATTCCAATTTGTAATTCCCTAATAATTCTTAGCTGATCAATGAAACAACCAGTTAAAAATACTTCAGATTACTGACCATGTCAATCTCAAAGCTGTCTCTTAATGCTTGTTAACATACCAATTTAGTTAGAATGGTTGTTTAAAATGCTTTTTGAATGTTTTTAAAATTATCTACTTAACAAATTCAATGTTTTAAGGTAATTTGTTTCGATTACAAAAGACTGTAGAACATAAGCAAGAAGCTATATGCATGATTGCATCAGTTGGCAGAGCCAGAAGTTGAAAAGACAAGAGTGGATTAAAAACTGTTCTTCCGTTGTTGAGATGTCTGCAAAAAGAAATCTCTTGATTGTTAATGTTTGTTTAATCACAGAGACTATCTAAGAGACAGAAGCAGAGAGGTTTGGATTTGAATAATAAGTAAAAATTGGCAGGTAAGAGGGTTGCATATGATGAAGGTTGCATATTGTGAATAAAGGTAAAGGTAAAGGACCCCTGACAGTTAAGTCCAGTTGCAGACGACTCTTGGGTTGCGGCACTCATCTCGCTTTACAGGCCAAGGGAGCTGGCATTTGTCCACAGACAGTTTTTCCGGGTCATGTGGCCCACATGACTAAGCCGATTCTGGTGCACTTTCATCAAGAGGTCCGGAGGATGGCAATACGAGAACGGGGCCTTCTCTGCAGTGGCTCCCCATCTGTGGAATGCTCTCCCCAAGGAAGTTTGCCTGGCGCCTTCATGATACACCTTTTGGTGCCAGGCAAAAAGGTTCCTTTTCGCCCAGGCCTTTGGTTGATCTTATTGACATTTTAGAATGTGGTTCTTTTGGGGGTTTGTTTATTGGGTTATTGCTTTGGGTTTGATTTTATACGTTGTGGTCTTGTTGTGAACCACCCTGAGACCTCCAGTTATAGGGCGGTGCATAAGTTGAATAAATTATTTTTATTAATAATAATAATAATAATAATTCATGTGCTGTGGATGGGCTTAAGTATGTTGGTGCAAAATGCAGTAGCTAGACTGATGTCTGGAGTCCGTCTTTGTTATTGTGTGACATATGGTTCATTCCTAGGCCATATTAGAATTTTTTGACCTTTTAAAACTCCAAACAGGGACACTGGATGTCTGAAGGACTATCTTCCCCCCAAAAGGAATTTTCCTCCATACTTTTGTGTTATCGGGACACTCTACTGTATTGTCCCCTTCCATCAAGATGTGGCCGTCAGCCATAAGCAACAGGGGCTTTTTAGCACTGGAATGTTTGCATGAGGAGTTTCCTGGCCCTTTCTCTATCCCTTCAGACTCCAGTCAAGAATGTTTCTTCCTTAGACATGGCTCCAGTGATAAATACCACAAAACGTATCTGTGGCTGTGATGCTTCCTGTTTATTTAGCTTTTTTGGGGGGGGGGAGTTGTTGGTGCTCAGATTTTACATATTGGGTTTTATTATTAAAAATAGGATAGTTATATCTCAAGGACTGTTTTTCTCCATATGAACCTACCCCGACCGTGAGATCGTCTTCTGAGGCCACCCCTTGTGTGCCCCCTCCTTGAGAGGTCTGGAGGGTGCCAACACAAGTAGAGGCCTTTTCTGTACTCCCCATTTGTGGAATGCTCTCCCCAGGGAGGTTAAACTGGCGCATTTAGGTGCCAGGCAAAAAATGTTTTGACATCCAATTCCCTTTTGAACAGGGTGGATTTGATTTAAATCAAACTGATTTAAATCACAATTTAAATCACAATTTAAATCACTAGTCAGTAAGGCTTGATTTAAATCATAGTTTTCTACATAAAGACTAATTCTTGCTGGTATAACTTTAATATGTAAGTAGATGAAGATTTTTAGAATAACAACTTTTCATATTAGTTTTTTATCCCCAGTTTAATAGGTTAATCATTCATATTTGGACAACTTTACTGTTGTACTTAGGAAGGAGAAAAATAATCATTACCTTAACAATAACAATTTAAATAGATTTATTCAACTGAAACAATAACATCACAGCATATGTTATTTGCTTAAACAAACATCCATGTTTGTTAACTAATTTGGCTAAACAAAACAAAAACTATATATATATAAACTTAGACTGTCAGCCCAGCCTACACATGAAAAACTTAAATACTGTCCACTCAAAACAATCAGGAAAATATTGTTTCTATTCTATTCACTGAACTTCTTGAAACTTAGCACTGAAGGGGTTGTTTCTGTATTCATAGGCTTGTAGAACAATAGGATTAAGGTCTTTTTCTCAACTCTGTTCATGTTATAACATTTTTGCTGTGAAGAAGAGGCATGTGATCTCTGTTGAGTCAAATTCAGTTTTGAGAACTGCAAAAGTAAACCTGTGATAATATCTTGTAGGCAGAGAAACTGCCCAATAATCTTACAATGGATTAATGGAATTTATTTACCCCCAAAATTAAAAATATACAACCTTATTCTACATAATTAAAAAAACTAATCTTTATTTCATGATGGAATAACCTTTGGATGGTAATATATTTTCCTCAAAAAGCATTTTATTTTTAAAAATCCAATTTAAATAAAAAAAATCGATTTAAATAAAAAAATCCGATTTAAAACAACAACAAAAAAATCCATTTTTTTAAAAAAAAATCATTGATTTTTATCCACCCTGCTTTTAAATGTGGCATGCACGAGTGTGTGTGTGTGTGTGTGTGTGTGTGTGTGTGTGTGGTATTAGTTTGTTGTTCTTATTTTTAGTATGTATTTTGCGGTTTTTATATTGTGATTTTTTTGTGAACCGCCCTGAGATCTGCGGATGAAGATTGGCATACAAATTTAATAAATAATCATAATAATTCTTGGCCAGCTATTGTGAAGTGGAAGATGCAAGATAAAAATGAATTAATAGAAGTTGCCGTTGCGATAAAATCTGAGTTAGAAATTTAACATTCCTGTCAGCAGCTCAGGGTTTCGTGGGAATGGCTTACACATCATTCCATGGAACAGTTGCATAGTTTTATGCAGGACAATCCAGAAAGAAGAAACCACTTTTATTTCTAGTACCTCTTGTGTCCCGTCCCGTCAAAGCCACTTCTTACATTGCGAAGCATGAGATATGTATTGGAGCAGAACATCAGTTGCGGTTGCTGCTACTGTTGGAAATAACTGTCATTTGGATTGATGAATGTTTGTTTAAAATGCCAGCACTTTCTCCTGGTGCTCCTTAGTTTCTTCCTATATCAGCATAGGAAGAGAAACTCTTAGCCTTCCTCAAAATCTCTGCACATACCAGAGTAGTTGGGGATAGATTGGTAGCAAAAACAAATAGAAGCTTGCTAGTTGGAATCTGTCTGTCTCAGGAGACATTGGAAGAATCCCCCTTTGCGGGGAAAGCAAAACTGTTGAAGAGTTGTAGCGCCTGCTCTTGCTGTAGGGACTGATACAGGAGAGACATGTTTTGTTGCAGGTGGGTCAGATGAAGGCGTCCACATTTTTGTTGCAGGTGCACTATGGTGCGTCTTCTCTCTGTGTTCCTCCCAGCAGTCATTCATCCTCTGGTCACTGCAGTGTATACACAACCTGTCTTGTCTGTCTCCAGGCACTGCAATCATCTGCAAGAGATTCCTATGTGGTGGAGTTAATGTTGCATTCTTCATGTCTCATTTGCAGACATCTTTGGTCTGGCAACAGGCCTAGTACCTGAAGCTAGCTCCTCATAGAGCATGTCCTTGGGATCCTGCCATCCTCTCTTCTGGGTACATGACCAAGCCAGCGTAGAAGTCATGTATCAAGCCTGAGACAGATGTGTGAACATACTGGGAATGTGGGCTTGGAAGAGCACATCTTTGTTTGAGACTCTGTCCTACCATTTGATGCCCCAAATCTTCCTGACGCAGCACATATGGAAGGCATTGAAGCAGTGTTTCTGGTGGGTGCACCTAGCCAGTATTTGTGGGCACCTACTGTATATTTAAGGGACGCGGGTGGCGCTGTGGTCTAAGCCACTGAGCCTAGGGCTTGGCGATTGGAAGGTCAGCGGTTCAAATCCCCGTGACGTGGTGAGCTCTTGTTGCTCGGTCCTAGCTCCCGCCAAGCTAGCAGTTCGAAAGCACGTCAAAGTGCAAGTAGATAAATAGGTATCGCTCTGGCGGGAAGGTAAACGGCGTTTCCGTGCTCTGCTCTGGTTTCGCCAGAAGCGTCTTAGTCATGCTGGCCACATGACCCGGAAAAACTGTCTGTGGACAAACGTCGGCTCCTTTGGCCTGCAAAGCAAGATGAGCGCTGCAACCCCAGAGTCGTTCGCAACTGGACTTAACTGTCAGGGGTCCTTTACCTTTACCTTTTTTTTTTTACTGTATATTAGTAGATATTCTAAAGCTGTATGCAAAATTCTTCGCTTTGCTAGTGGCATAGGAACCAGTGCACACCATGTGGAAAGAGCACATTTTACCGTTGCTCGTCATGCTTGAATAGGGAGGAGCTGGAAAAGGCTGCCTCTGTGTAGCCAAAGACATCTCACTTAATCCTAGTGTAGGGAACAGGTGGTGCTTGGGTCTAAACTACTGACCCTCTTGTGCTTGCCAGTCGGAAGGTCGGCGGTTTGAATCCCTGTGACGGGGTGAGCTCCCGTTGCTCTGTCCCAGCTCCTGCCTACCTAGCAGTTCGATAGCATACCAACACAAATAGATAAATAGGTGCTGCTGCAGCAGGAAGGTAAGTGGCGTTTCCGTGTGCTCTGGTGCATCACGGTGTCCTGTTGCGCCAGATGCGGTTTAGTCACACTGGCCACATGGCCTGGAAAGCTGTCTGTGCACAAATGCTGGCTCCCTCAGCCTGAAAGCGGAGATGAGCGCCACACTCCATTGTCGCCTTTGACTGAACTGTCCAGGGGTCCTTTACCTTTACCTTTTTACTTAATCATAGTAATGTGGGAAGGAGCTTTTGTCCAATAGTTTTCATACCAACAACATAAACAGGATGGACCTGCCAGGGTGGTTTCATGGCATTTGACAGACAGAGTAAGCAGAGAAACAAACTGACATTTCCTCATTGGGAGTCAAATACTCTGTTCAGTTATACCACACCAACTTTACTGTGTAATAGTGTTAAAAACACTTGCAGTAAGCTTATTTAAAAAAAAGAAAGAAAGAAAGAAATCAATGTTTCTTGGGAAAGGGGGTGGAAAGAACTTCAGATAATTGAGTACTTTCAATGCTTTTCAATAATATTTGTGGATCTATCCCCACCCCCCACCCCGGCTATCCCCATGTCTACTACTACAATTTGTTTGCCAATTTTCTAAAGCATTACCTGGAACTAGTTTACAATAGTGCAATCAGAGCACCTCTGCATGTGATGTTCTGCACTCCCCAACCTGTTCCTTTAAGTATTTTCCACTCCTCTTTCCTCTGTAAATGGAGCTGAGGAGTGCTGCTATTTTGCATCTTAATTACAGTATCTATTGTCACCCTATTCCCTGGGCATTTTCTTGGCTATGTGGTTGACTTGTAGTTGGCTGGGTATCAATCAAAACTCACTTGAGGCAAAACCTTTACAAGTTGGACTGCAGCTAAGGGTATCCCTCAATTGACCACCTACCCAGCTACACTTGAAGAAACCCAAAACCTGTTTATATGTAGCCAATGAACTTGAATTGAAACATTTGCTTTCTTTTTAAAGTACCATTTTGCTTTTGCTTTGTCTTCCTGGTTTTTTTTCCTTTTTAATCTGAGCAAATTTTTATAAGATTTGGATGCTGTGGTCCTGGTTGTAATTGTGCCAAAATGCAAAGGGTTATGCCAACCTTTCATATGCTTCAGCCCTTGGTTCATGCTATGTGTGTCTATGACTAGTGGTCAACAGGTTAAAGCAGGATGTGTTGGGCTCAAGAAAGAGCTCAGGATGCTATCTCTGCCTCCGGTCCTAAATACTTGCATTGGGTCCTCCGAAATCACTCCCATCTGGTAGTCACATCATTAAATCAGTCCTCAAAAGTGCTTAAGTTGCATAGCACATCTGTGATACATGCAGGTGTTAAAGGAGCTAAAATGCAAGAGAGTATCAGGGATGAGTGAAGGAGAAACTACTGTATTTTTTGCTCCATAAGACACACTTTTTTCCTCCTAAAAAGTAAGAGGAGATTCTGTGCATCTTATGGAGCGAATGTGTCGTCCCTGGATCCGAATTTCCCAGGGGTGAAAGACAGATAGTGCTTGCTTGCCTATTTATTTATTTAGAAAGAGCTAAAGGCTAACAAGAGGGAAAGAGAGTGTTGAAAGCATCTGCTCAGCAGCTGATTGCAAGAGATCGGGAAGGGAGATAAGGGAGCTAGCTCCCTTCCCGCCCTGTCTAGCCCCTTGCCCAGGCCTCAATTGTTGTCTGCAGAGAGAGGCTGCTTGTTTCCCCAGTGACATGTGACTGGCTGATTAGATTATCTGTCTAGAAACTGTAGAAATTGGTCCCTTTCCTTTCCTAGAGAAGCTGTAGAACTGTGAGTTGAACCCCATAAAAACAGGATTTTTATCCCTTTGCAAGGTAAGCTTAACAACTTTGAGCTGATCCTCCAAAAAATGGAGCTTTCCCCCTTTGCAAAAGAAGCTTCCTTATACAGTGGTACCTCGGTTTATGAACACAGTTGGTTCCGGAAGTCTGTTCATAAACTGAAGCGTTCATAAACTGAAGCGAACTTTCCCATTGAAAGTAATGGAAAGTGGATTAATCCGTTCCAGACGGTCCGCGGAGTAACCGTTCATAAACTGAAGCGAACTTTTCCATTGAAAGTAATGGAAAGTGGATTAATCCGTTCCAGACGGGTCCGTGAAGTACTTAAACTGAAGCGTTCATAAACTGAAACATGGGTGTAATTGGTTCCGGAAGTCTGTTCATAAACTGAAGCGTTCATAAACTGAAGCGAACTTTCCCATTAAAAGTAACGGAAAGTGAATTAATCCGTTCCAGATGGGTCCGCGGCGTTCATAAACCGAAAATTCATAAACCGAGGTGTTCATAAACCGAGGTTCCACTGTATATTTAATTGGGGGGGGGGCAAAGGCACCTAGGCCTCTAGGAGTTGGCTGCTATGCCTAGGACAATTCAAGAAAGCAAAAAAATATTTTTTTCTTGTTTTCCTACTCTTAAAACTAGGTGCGTCCTATGGTCAGGTGCATCCTATGGAGCGAAAAATATGGTAGCTTGGTTTCTTTACAAGACCTCCTTAAGATCAAACTGGAGGTGAGGGCAGTAGCCATGTTTATTCACATGCTTGCCCTGCTGAAGTGTAAATGAGGGAATCTTTATTCCCCCTTGCCTTCTGTATCCCAAGACAGTGGAACCTCGGTTTACGAATGCGATCCGTTCCACGGAGGCGTTCGTAAACGGAGGCATTTGCTCCCCGAAGGCACACTTCTGCACATGTGCGAAGTCCCAATAGAGCGCTTTTGTGCACGCACGTGCTGCGCAGATCGCATCTGTGCATCCGACACCACGGATGTAAACACTTCCGGGTCCGCAGCATTCATAAACGGAGGCATTCGTAAACGGGACTGTTTGTAAACCGAGATACCACTGTATGCCCCTCTCCAGCCCAACGACGTTGCTATGATAAATTGAACTGAACTGAGAGAACAGTCCCTGAAATGACTGATCATAGACATATGAGGATGGTTCACCCCCCCCCTCCACTTCACCCACATTTACCATTTGGAATTGAAATTAAACCCCACTCAGCCGCTTAATATGTTGACATGGCAAGGATGGAAACAGTAAACAGCTACAGTAGTTCGGTCCTTCACTTGGTGAAAGAAGCCCGGTGTGTTTTGAGCAGGCATAGGCAAACCCAGCCCTCCAGATGTTTTGGGACTACAACTCCCATCATCCCTAGCTAACAGGACCAGTGATCAGGGATGGTGGGAGTTGTAGTCCCAAAACATCTGGAGGGCTAAGTTTGCCTGTGCCTGGTTTTGAGCTTTACTGTGGTCTTGGAGCAGTAGAATGCAAAGCAGCAATGATGCGGCCTAGAGGCAATTCCTCAAAATCACAACAAAACCCAATGAATTGCCTTAAAAACTGAGAAGCTTGTAGTGGGTCCAGTTTCTCCTGGTGTCGGATTGTTTACCCTTTTCCCTAAGCCAATAACGGCAATATATGCAGGAACAAGACTCTTTGACTCAGAACTATACCACTTTCTAATTAAAACAAGGAAACTTATGGCACGTGATCAACATTTTTAGTAGAGGGTGGTAGCAAAAATGAAGGCGTGCCACTTTTTTTGGAGTGCCTTTGAGTGTGAAAATGTTGCATTTTTGGTAAAGATACATTTTGCCTCTTTTGTATGTGAGTACTTATTATTGCACTAAATGTCCCTTGTTTTTTTTATAAAAGATAATTATGAGAGTCTTAAGTTCTGAGATAACAGCAATCACTTTGTTCCTGATTTTATTTATTTATTCATATTCTCATGTTTTGCTGTGCTTGCCGGTTTTGCTTTGGCAACTAGATGATCAACTCCAAGAAGCTTTTGTTTCTACTCCTCCTATGCTTGTAAAAAAAAAAAAAACACTTTAGTAATCGGAGATATGAAGTGAAAAGACCCCCAACCTGGTGTTTTTGTTTTTTTGTTTTAAGATGTATTTTCAATTCTATGTAAAAGCATTAGATTGTGTGAAGTACAGTATTGTTGTTTAATAAAGGGATGCTATCTCTTTCTGACATCTCTGATAACTTCTGCCCCCTCACTTTCATTCCTGTGAGGTACTGCAAATCTAATGCTTCTCTTGTACAATTCCGGCCCCACTACAGCCCGATGCAGGTTAGAAGTATGAATAAAAAACAGTGGGGAATTACTAACATTCGGCTACTTAACCGCTACATCGGCACAGAGTATTAAAGCCACATTTTTCATGCTGTTGTGGGAAATTAAGACATCCCACTTCCGCATCTTGAATGTTTAGTTCATGACCTCACTATACATTTGTCTTTTTCCCTTGCTTGATGTTTATTTGATGGAATATGGAGCTTGGCAATGGACTAAGAGATGAGCAGGACTTTCTTTTCAGCCGTAAGTCACCAAAACTCAGTTCTGGCACCTCTCTGGTGGGTGCCATTGCCAAGGGAGGCATGCATGGTGAGTTCCGGCACTTCTTTTTCTAGAAAAAAATAGCACTGGAGGTGAGGGAGCTATGTGGACCGCGGCTTGTGCCATGCCTTGTTCATACAACACCATGAATGCTTGTGACTCAAATGCTTAAAACAAAATATGAAGCTAGTATTGTGCACTATCTATGCATACTGACCCACCAACAATGTTGGTAAAACCAAGATCATGGCCACTGGTCCCATCACCTCCTGGCAAATAGAAGGGGAAGAAATGGAGGCAGTGAGAGATTTTACTTTCTTGGGCTCCTTGATCACTGCAGATGGTGACAGCAGTCATGAAATTAAAAGACTCCTGCTTCTTGGTAGAAAAGCAATGACAAACCTAGACAGCATCTTAAAAAGCAGAGACATCACCTTGCCGACAAAGGTCCTTATAGTTAAACTATGGTTTTCTCAGTAGTGATGTATGGAAGTGAGAGCTGGACCATAAAGAAGGCTGATTGCCGAAGAATTGATGCTTTTGAATTATGGTGCTGGAGGAGACTCTTGAGACTCCCATGGACTGCAAGAAGATCAAACCTATCCATTCTGAAGGAAATCAGCCCTGAGTGCTCACTGGAAGGACAGATCCCGAAGCTCAGGCTCCAATACTTTGGCCACCTCATGAGAAGAGAAGACTCCCTGGAAAAGACCCTGATGTTGGGAAAGATGGAGGGCACAACGAGGAGAAGGGGACGACAGAGGATGAGATGGTTGGACAGTGCGAAGCTACCAACATAAGTCTTACCAAATTGCGGGAGGCAGTGGAAGACAGGAGTGCCTGGCGTGCTCTGGTCCATGCGGTCACGAAGAGTCGGACACGACTAAACGACTAAACAACAACAACAACAACAATTGTGCACTATGGTTTAAAAGAAAGTTAAATTCTTATTAAGAAGCTGTAGCTCCCTCGAATTTCATTAGCAACAGGGGTGGGTATAAGACCAGAGCAGTGACAATCAATATTCATGCATGGGCAAATTTGTGGTGGATGCAAGGGGGGATACATTTTATTTATGGGGGTAACAACTAGTCTTGTCCTCCCTCTGCTATAAACTTAATTGGAAAAAAACCCATAATTTTGTTCTAGAAAAGCAAAGCACATGCTTGTTGTCTTTTCTAACCTTGTAGGAAAGGTTCTTTTGCTCCTTTCATCTCCTTACTTTTCTTTATTGATCTAAATGAAGTCCTGGTCCTTAATGCGTCTTAGTTTCCATTTAATTTCATTATGTTTTCTTTTTATTGTATAGCCTCCACTGGCTTTATTGAATTCTATTATTTGAGAGACACAAAAAGTCTTGACTGATCATAACTCACAGTATTAATTATACCGCCCAAGCACTATGTACACTTAATAATTTGAATGTGATGTGTAGAATAATGAAGAAATCAGTACTCTGTACAGTTACATTAACAAGTAATTTGAAAAATGAATTTTGCTTCACGAATGGATGAGGTTTGTAGGCTTCTCTAGTACTTATGGAGATGATGAAAGTCAAATTAGAAATGCAACATCTCTCTAAGATTAATTCCAATACTATTACTTACTAACATTCTGCCTAAGGTGTCTGTTCTGTCACTCCCAAGCCCACAAAATGTCTATTAGCCGTAATGGGAGTTGCAGGCATGCATACATTTGTAAGAAGATAGCAATACCCATTTGGAAAATTAAGTTATCCAACATTAAACAGACTCCTAAAAGCATAGTTTGCTACTTGGAAAATGGCACCTCTGGTTTTATCCTCTGGAGTTAACACAAAAGGCCAAGCATTAAAACTTAACCACCCAGCAACCAGTGATATACCGGTAGTTATTTATTTTGATAAAATTATGTAAACAGTAGCCAGAAAATATTTCTAAGTCAGACATGACACTCTGCAGTTGCATAAATTAGAAGTATTTTTGCAGCATCCAGTGAAAGGATTTGAATGAACTTCACACTGTCTTGTCTTCCTTTCTCTCCCTTGTCATTCACACATGCCACAAAGCATGTTCCACTCCTCCTAGTTTTTTATTTTTATTTTTTAGTTTATTGTTACGGTTCTCAACCAGCATACACATATATACATAAAACAATCCAAAATACAATCTAAAATATAAGCAATAAATGTAAACCACTTTAACCATTATAAAAATTATTACTTAGATAAAAGAAGGTATCACTACTTGGGAGGGTACAAGAAATGGTAGCAGTGGATCATCTTTGGCTCTGCCCTGAAATTTTTGGGCACTACTAACTACCGGTAGGTCGGCTCGGATTTTTATGGCTCTAGCGCAGAACCTGTCTACCTTTGCTGTCACATTAGAGTTAGCATCTGAAAGAAGCCACTCTATATAGAAATTGTCCGAGCATCCAGGAAGCTCAGCCAGCGTCGTGTGGATGAGCTCGCCTTGCACCTCCTCCTAGTACCCTGTTTCTCCTATTTGAAGACGTAGTCATAATATAAGCCATACCCCCAAAATAAGACATAGTGATAGGCACAGCAGCAATGCCGGCCACGGCAGGAGGAGGAGGAGGAGGAAAAAAATAAGACACCCCCTTAAAATAAGCCATAGTATGGTTTTTTTGAGGAAAAATAAATATAAGACGGTGTCTTATTTTTGAAGAAACATGGTAGCTGCATCACAGGAGTTTGTGGTCAATAGTTTCCACTTCTCTCACACATTGGGATCTGTTTGTACTTCCCTTGAAGAACTGCTGAGGGCATTATGCGATTTCGGGCTAATGACCGCTCCACACATCAATGGGGGGGCGACTTTTGCGTGGACACACACAGCCCCCTGGTCCCAGAGGCGACTCCCTGGTAGTTCGGGGCTGACATCGCCTTCCCAGGTAGGATACCAGGGGTCTCCGCCTACCATAGCTGCCAAGTTATCCCTTTTTAAAAGGGATTTCCCCTTAAGCTGAATAGGCTTCCTCGCGAGAGAAGGGAAAACTTGGCAGCTATGCTGCCTACCCAAGCCCAGCGTCCCAATCCTGCCTGGGGAGGTGTTGCCAGGGGATGGCCAGGTAAGGGGAGGGACTGACTGGCTCACACAAGAGAATTTGAATCTTACCTCCAAGCACCAGTTGGTTCCACTCTTCAATGAGAGGGTAATTCCAGATGGGATAGGTCGTAGCTGGGCGAGATATGTATCTCCTTTCCTCCTGAATAAGAAAGTGAGGTACTTTACTCAGATCCTTCTGCCTTTCTATATCTGTTATCCTCTGTTTAACAATTATATTTGCTGAGTTGAGGTCACGTGACATCAGGCTGGCTGGATGAAGGCCTATACTTAGCATCTTGTTTACTATAGCCTTACTCCAAAGGGAATGATACTTATCTTTTGATAACAGCAAGGTTAAGCCCTGTGGGTTCAGATTGAGTTTCATCCATAGGTTGCAAGCCTGCATCCATACTCTGGCCTCCATGAAGATCATGCCTGTTTCTAACCGTATCGCAGCGTTTGACACACACGGAGGCATTTGTGAAGCTGCTCTGAGGAATTTTGACTGGACTCACAGGTGGCGCTGTGGCTAAACCACTGAGCCTAGGGCTTGCTGATCAGAAGGTTGGCGGTTCGAATCCCTGTGACGGGGTGAGCTCCTGTTGCTTGGTCCCAGCTCCTGCCAACCTAGCAGTTCGAAAGCACGTCAAAATGCAAGTAGATAAATAGGAACCGCTACAGCGGGAAGGTAAACGGCGTTTCCATGTGCTGCTCTGGTTTGCCAGAAGCGGCTTTGTCATGCTGGCCACATGACCTGGAAGCTATACGCCGGCTCCCTCGGCCAATAATGCGAGATGAGCGCGCAACCCCAGAGTCGGTCACGACTGGACCTAATGGTCAGGGGTCCCTTTACCTTTACCTTTCAGCTATATTCAGATTAGGTGGCGGAATGTTAAGGTTAGCCCCAAAGAGCAGCTGAGCCATCACTTTAGCCTCAAACAATTTTAGAGCTGCTGGAATGATTGGAGTGCATTGGTAGTTCCACTCCTCCTATTAGTGCTGGGAAGAAATAAGCCAGGATCCCTGGTTTAATGTTAACTCCAAACAAGTGGTTGCTTTACATTTCACTCCCACAAACCTGCAATCTCTGGTCCAGGTTTCCTACACACTGTAGGAAATAAATCACAATCCTAACACTTAGCCAGGCATCATGGTTTGTTTCCTTGACACACTAGCCAGAAGGAGGAAATCAGCTCTGATAGACATGATCACAATAAATCATTATCCATGGTTTAAGGTTATGCTACAACTCTCCCCATTTGTTAGCTTGGCTATAATGGCCAGGTCTCACATTTTTTTTTAATAGTCCCAAGATTCTCCAAGTTTATATATAAGTTTGAACCTTAACAGTGCACATCAAAGACTTGTAGACAGCCTGAATTTGGATATTGTCAAAACAAGCTGTCACCAGTAACAATTTTCGGGATATATTGTAGAAGAGAAATAGGCCTGCATGTCTTCTCATTTACACCTCAATACTCGGAATGGTATTTTGATTTTTGAAGCTGTATAATTGAGACGAAATTTAATGATAAATGATACATTCCTATTTTACTGCTGAAATGTTTCTGGTTTTCTTTATGAGGGGAAAAAAATATCCAGTTAATATTGTATCCTTTGAAAATCAAGATGACATGTTTGTCACCATTTTTGTTATGTACTGGAGTGCAAAATAGTTTGGCTAGCTAGATTCTCAACTCTGCTCATAGATCGTATTGGTTCACATACTGAGAATCCTTAGTTGGTTTCCCAAAACAATAATAATAGAAAAACATTACACTTTAATATCGTGGAGGGAAACCCATTTGAGGAATGCAAATTTATGCGAAATGGTATTTTAGTAATATGTATCTCAGCACTGTTCTTAAATGCACAATAATTCCACCTTAATACTGAAACCAGGTCAGCATCAATTCACCCATAACATAGTTTATATTTTGCTTTCTGCCTCTTCCTAAGGATATTTTAAACTGGCAATATGTGAAGAAATGTGATTGTATAACTGTCAAGCAATATTAAAACACAAAGGCAGATGGACCCTTTCTTGTGCCAGAGGAAAACACTGCATGTAGCGATGCAAGCATTTGCCAGTTATGAGCAGTAACCGAGGGACTGAACATGAGCCTGAGAACTGATTTAACACCCCCCCCCCATTGCTGAGGAATAAACTGATTTCCTAAACTGTTCTGAGACCAGAAATGATATGTAATGAAAAATCAAACATTCCCACAAAGATACTTACTAAATAGTTAATGATTTATGCAAACTCTGTGTGTGCTGCGTCAGATCTGCTTATTTCTTTAGAATCCTGCAGGATGCCCTTAGACAGTGCAAAGGATAAACATCTGGGATGAAGGCTTCTGTGACTCCAGAGCCAAAACACCCCGAGAATCGGTCAGAGTTTTCGCTTCTCTTGTAAAGAACACAGCGAGCCACATTCGTTGTTCAAACAATTTGTTTATAGAGGTTCAGGAAAGCAACACTGTCATGGATATAACCTTTTGATGTTTTGAAGCTTCTGGTTATGCCCACAGGGAGGCTACTTTCGTTTGTTAAAGAAAGCATTGGTCCTTCGAAGTTCTTAGTATCTCTTCCCCCCCCTCCGCCCCCCCCCCAGAAAAAGCTTTGAGCTCACAATTGCTGAGTGGAATATTTTTAGCCCTATCTGCCATCTCCCGTGCACTTGCTTGGATGTAAATCGCTTTGAGATGAATAATATCTTCTCCTGTGCAAGAGTGAGCAGAATTGCAGGCCTTTCGACATCTTACGAGGATAGTTTTGCTGAAAAGAACAAGATCGGAATGAAATAGGGTAAGGTAAGGGAGATGGGCATGTCTCCTATCTTTGCTCACACTGTGTTGAATTACAAGGCATTCTGAAAAAATGGGGAAGTTTCCTCTTGCAGTATAAAATATGCAGTGTTAATTTTAGCGGGGAAAAGAACTCACCAAGAATGCTTCCCCCGTTCTCTTAGAATTGCAATGGCACCCACCCGAGAGGTGCTGGAACTGAGTTCCAGTGAGTTCCAACTGAAAAGAAGCTGGTGGCTAATGAAGGAAATGGCAGGAAACCCTTTTCTGCAGGGCTATCTCTATATAAGTTCCCCCATGTTTAGAATTAGGAACAGACAATCACACATACACCCCTTACTTTTGCAATTATTCAGTGGTTCATGATCTGCTGTATCATTTTATCCCGGTTCCTTAGGTTGGGGTGAGGAAATTGTTTCAGGGCTATAAAGGTAAAGGGACCCCTGACTGTTAGGTCCAGTCGCGGACGACTCTGGGGTTCTGGCACTCATCTCGCTTTACTGGCTGAGGGAGCCAGCATACAGCTTCCGGGTCATGTGGCCAGCATGACTAAACTGCTTCTGGTGAGCCGGAGCAGCACACAGAAACACCATTTACCTTCCCGTCGGAGCGGTACCTATTTATCTGCTTGCACTTTTATGTGCTTTCAAACTGCTAGGTTGGCAGGAGCAGGGAGCTCACCCTGTCGCAGGGCTTCGAACCGCCGACCTTCTGAACGGCAAGCTCTAGGCTCTGTGGTTTAACGCACGGCAGGGCTATATTCAGTGCTGTTTTTCTAGAAAAAGAAGTGCCGGAACTCAACACGAACACCTCCATTGTTCTCTTAGTACGGCAGTGGTGCCCATTGCGAACTCCCCCTGGCTCTATTACTTGATGGACAACTCTCTGGTGGCAGGTGCAATGGGTATGATTTTTTTTAGCAGTAGGATACGTTCCACCCAGAGGTTAGCTCTCTCACCCCCACCTTGTCCTGTCTCATCCACACATGTCCATTGAGGCAAACAAGAGGCATTAACAATTAAACGACACACCTCAGCCATGCAAAAGCAGTTGAGATCACAGACCCGCTGGTGGGTGGCCTCCTCTGGGGAGAGCTCCAAGTACCAGATAGAGGTGCCCAGAGGACTGCATTTGGCCCCTAAACCTAAGCGTCCCAGGGTCTCACTTATGTGCAGTTAAATTTAACATTCCCACCCACAATACACCATTAACCTTTAGTCTTGATCCATGCTGAGAGAGGAGCAGGATGGGATGGAAATAGCCTTGTCCTAAACTCTTGATTCATTCCAGAACAGCAAACCCTGTGAAATGACATAAGGAAATGGACTT
Source organism: Zootoca vivipara (assembly GCF_963506605.1). Taxonomy (NCBI): domain Eukaryota; kingdom Metazoa; phylum Chordata; class Lepidosauria; order Squamata; family Lacertidae; genus Zootoca; species Zootoca vivipara. Next base: position 10,386,535 of record NC_083285.1, read on the forward strand.
TGTGACTTATTTGTTGGGCAGATTTTTTTTTTTATGGTTGTATCTATCTGGTAATGGTGAAAATATATATAAAAAATTAAAATAGCATCAGTGGAGGCTTCCCTTCTCTACTGGTGCCACAATTAATATACAGTGGACCCTCCGGATACGAACTTAATTCAGTCCAGGGGTCCGTTCGCACCCCCAAAAATTACGTAAATAAAGGCGCGCTTCTGCACACATGCGCAGCCTGATTGAGCGCTTCTGTGCATGCACAAGGTGTGGTGCACAGAGCGCTTCTGTGCATGCACACACGGTGAAACCCTGAAGTATACACTTCCAGGTTTGCCATGGCCATAACCCGAAGATTCCGTATCCAGAGGGATACGTAAGTAGAGGTATGACTGTACTGCAATGTACTCTTAGTGTAAAATACAGTGGTACCTCAGGTTACAAACACTTCAGGTTACAGACTCTGCTAACCCAGAAATAGTACCTTAGGTTAAGAACTTTGCTTCAAGATGAAAACAGAAATCGTGTGGCGGCGGCGTAGCGGCAGTGGGAGGCCCCATTAGCTAAAGTGGTACCTCAGGTTAAGAACAGTTTCAGGTTAAGAACGGACCTCCAGAACGAATTAAGTTCTTAACCCGAGGTACCACTGAGCCAAGGGCTTGCCGATCAGAAGGTCAGCAGTTCAAATCCCCGTGACGGGGTGAGCTCCCATTGTTTGGTCCCAGCTCCTGCCCACCTAGCAGTTCGAAAGCACATCAAGTGCAAGTAGATAAATAGGTACCGCTCCGGCGGGAAGGTAAACGCTGGCCACATGACCCGGAAGCTGTCAGCAGACAAACGCCAGCTCCCACGGCCTATAGAGCGAGATGAGCGCCGCAACCCCAGAGTCGTCCGCGGCTGGACCTAATGGTCAGGTGTACCTTTACCTTTACCACTGTATAGCACTCCTCCTGAAATTAATACGTATTTTAAAAGGAACAGCCTTAACTCATGGTGTAGATCAAACTATAAATGCAATTTACAAGAAAATATACATTTCACTGTATATGTTCTTGCACCCCACATCTTATTATCTTGTTCTCAATTTAATGGAAATTTCAGACTGTAGGTAAACACTATTGTTTGATTTTTTTTAAAGGGTGTGTGTTTTTGAGCTGAGACACCTTTCTATCCTTTTATGTGTTTGCATTGATGTACAATAATAGGTGGTGAAAGGCTGCTGCTAGGCTGATGCTTTAATCATAATGTATACTTCACCAACACAAAAGTAAGCATATGAGAGCTGCTGTTGCTTTTGTGCCTTCTAACGGCAGGTCACTGTTCTGTAGTTCTTTTACGGAGAGAAAAATGAATGTATTAAAACACTGAAAACATGGTGCCTGTACAAATATGCTACATTACATTAATTTCTTACTATCTTAAGAGGTTTGTACTTGGCTGAGGTCTGAATCCCATTGAACTACTGCCCCTGAAATGATATTAGAGAAATTCATGTAGAATGAAGATATTATCGTTGGCTGCTAGTCTTGTCATCTATATGCTGCCTTTGGGTTCAGAGGCAAAACAGTTGCTGGAGATCAACAGTGGTAGGAGACTATTTTCCACATGGCCAGGTTGTGGGATGCTCATAAGCAACTGTTTGGACATTGTGGTGCTGGAATTCTGGAATAGATACCCTTTGATCTTATCCAGCAGGCCTCGTATTCTCTTTTTATTTCTTTTCTAGAAGAATTCTGCACTTGAAATGGACATGCACATGCATGTGGCGCCGTGGGTTAAACCACAAAGCCTAGGGCTTGCCGATCAGAAGGTCGGCGGTTCGAAGCCCCGCGACAGGGTGAGCTCCCGTTGCTCGTTCCCAGCTCCTGCCAACCTACCAGTTCAAAAGCACGTCAAAGTGCAAGTAGATAAATAGGTACCACTACAGCGGGAAGGTAAACGGCATTTTCATGTGCTGCTCTGGTTCACCAGAAGTGGCTTCGTCATGCTGGCCACATGACCTGGAAGCTGTACGCTGGCTCCCCTGGCCAGTAAAGCAAGATGAACGCCGCAACCCCAGAGTCGTCCGCTACTGGACCTATTAATAAGGGGTCCCTTTACCTTTACCTTAATGCTCTATTATCCCACTGCAGTATACTGTACTCACTTGGCTGAAATTGCAGATATGTGCGCTCTAGCATCTATGTTAAAACCTGTGTCATGGATATTTAATTGAAGTACAACTGTGCACTAATCTTTCAAGAATTTTTGTCAGAGTGTATTTAAATCATAGGTAAAAGGTAAAGGGACCCCTGACCATTAGGTCCAGTCGTGACCGACTCTGGGGTCGCGCGCTCATCTCGCATTATTGGCCGAGGGAGCCGGCGTATAGCTTCCGGGTCATGTGGCCAGCATGACAAAGCCTCTTCTGGCAAACCAGAGCAGCACATGGAAACGCCGTTTACCTTCCCGCTGTAGCGGTTCCTATTTATCTACTTGCATTTTGACGTGCTTTCGAACTGCTAGGTTGGCAGGAGCTGGGACCAAGCAACGGGAGCTCACCCCGTCACAGGGATTCAAACCGCCGACCTTCTGATCAGCAAGCTCTAGGCTCTGTGGTTTAACCACAGCGCCACCTGGGTCATATATTCCATTAAATCAAATATTCCATTAAATCAAAACATTCTAGAATATTTTATTTTATATTGCCTGATTAAACTAAAAACGAGTGTGAAAAAGTTTTCGTATAGCTTCTTAAACGTATCAGTTTGCATTTTTATACATAGAAAGTTGTGTAATTTTACAATGCTTTATATGTAATGCTTTACAGTAAAAGCATGTTATGCAGCTTGTGTATTTTGTGAATTAAGCAGTTTTAGCTAGGGACAAAGCCAGAAACCTCATTATGTAGTCTTCAGAATTCACTTGAAATTGAGAACTAAAGCAATAGCTAAAGAATAGAAACACAGAACATGATTTCATATGCTGCTGCAGCAAATGTGTTGGACATCTAATTTGTCCCCTGTTCTAAAACACAATATACAATACATAAAAGCACCATGAGGAATGCTTAACCACCCATCACTTAGATCCACTGTTATTTGGACACTAGAGTTGGTGAAGTTTAACCAAAGGTCATTTATATCTAGAGTACCCCGTATTCCTTTTTGTGGGATGAATTTTACTTGTGGAATTCTGAGGATGTAAACAGGGAGCTTGGAGGAATGTGGCTACCACATTTCTGTTCAACCCATTTCCAATTTTGCTTCTACAGTGGTACCTCGGGTTAAGAACTTAATTCGTTCTGGAGGTCGATTCTTAACCTGAAACTGTTCTTAACCTGAGGTACCACTTAGCTAATGGGGCCTCCCGCTGCCGCTGTGCGATTTCTGTTCTCATCCTGAAGCAAAGTTCTTAACCCGAGATACTATTCCTGAGTTAGCGGGGTCTGTAACCTGTAACCCAGCAGGAAAAGTTGTCTGTGTCCAGGAAGTGTTAAATGCCTCATTTTGTATGGTCCTAGACACCTTGATTCCTGCCAACCTAGCAGTTCAAAAGCACGTCAAAGTGCAAGTAGATAAATAGGTACCGCTCCAGCGGGAAGGTAAACGGCGTTTCCGTGTGCTGCTCTGGTCCGCCAGAAGCAGCTTTGTCATGCTGGCCACATGACCTGGAAGCTATACGCCGGCTTCCTTGGCCAATAATGCGAGGTGAGTGCTCAACCCCAGAGTCGGTCATGACTGGACCTAATGGTCAGGGGTCCCTTTACCTTTACCTTTAGACACCTTGATGGAGATGGTTCTGGGGCATTTACTGAAGAAATCCTCCATAGATCCCGAGGACTTTAAAAATTACCAGCTGCTTGTGAATACCCTCTTCTTGAAGAAGATACTTGAACATGTAGTTGCTCTGAAACACCAGACTCTCTGGGATAAAATTGGCCATCTAAATCAATTTGAGTCTGGCTTCAGGCCCTGCCCCACTTTTTAAACTTGTTTTATCTTTGACGTTTCTTCCCTTCCATTAAGTTATAAAATGGTAATTTTGATCCATCTTCATGCTGCTTTCTGAATATCATACTTCCACTGAATAAAGCTTTATGTTATGTTTATATTTGCTCACTTTTCATAATGTAGAAGGAGGTCCCCGGTAAACAGGCAATATTTTTATTAGATAACTCTCAGTAAAACCATCAGAGAGGGCTAAATATTACTCCGCCATCACAAAATGATGGTGTTGTTCATGTCAGTAATTCCCAGCTGATTATGACGGTCTTCTATTGCTTTCTAAACCCTCTGTAGAATTTTCCAAAAGCTTTGCCATAGTAATTTCCTTTGGGGAGGCAGAAGCAGCTGATGTGGTATTATTAGGAGGGGGAGCAGGGCAATAGTGAGACTAGGGTGGTTTGGGCACACCAGAGAAGCCAATCTTGTCATTCCTGCTCATTGTCACAGTACATGGCAGCAATAGCATCGCCAAGAGGCTTGATTCATGATTCAGCCCATCTGTTCCAGCTGCTACTGCGGCAAGGAGTTCCTGTTTCTTTAAGAACTCCTGAATGGAGAGGAAACATTGCTGACTCTCCGCCAGAAGCAAATAACATAAAAGTCAAGGTGGGAAAAGGCTGTAAATAAAGAATAAGCTGTGTTTCGCCTGTTGCAATATATATATATATATATATATATATATATATATATATATATATATATGTGTGTATATATATATATATATATATACACATGCATGTGATAATGAGAGAATCAACTCATAATGAATCTAAATATTAAAAATAAGGTTGCAAACATCTGAAAGCTAGAAAGTGCAGCTTTGTGCACAGAACCTATACAATTCAAAAAGTTCAACTTCTATTCTGATGACATGCTTGTATGGCATACATAGCAAAAATGCATTTTGCCACTGTGGCCTTTAGGTTGTCTTTATAAACAGGTGGAGAATATTCTTTATTCATACCTTATTTACATTTATTTTTGCCTTGTTTGTTTCTTTAAGAACCCCTTCCCTGCTCCTTGTACAGCGGTACTTCGGTTTAAGAACAGCCCTGTTTACGAACTATTCGGTTTACGAACTCCGCAAAACCGGAAGTAGTGTCCCAGTTTGCAAACTTTACCTCGGTCTAAGAACGGAATCCGAATGGTGGAAGGGCACCAGCGGCGGGAGGCCTCATTAGGGGAAGCGCGCCTCGGTTTAAGAACGGTTTTGGTTTAAGAACGGACTTCCGTTCTGCTGCTCTATGTTGTACAATGGTGATCTGAAATAAATGTAAGTTGCAGGCGATGTGCCCCTTGAATGACTCGAAATTCTCCATCTTTGAACAGTCAGTCTTGCAAGCAGCTGTGGAGAGCACTCTCACACACTTGGTGTGTGTGTGTGTGTGTGTGTGTGTGTGTGTGTGTGAGAGAGAGAGAGAGAGAGAGAGAGAGAGAGAGAGGCTTTACACACATCTCAGCAACTCCCTTAAAGCTGGCTTTTAAGCCACTCTGTCCGCATTCTGAGAAGCTATTTTTAAACCTTAATGGACACTATTGAGCCTGGTGATGAAAAACATGGAAAGCGATGGGGAAATGGTATTTAGAACTCTGCTTCCAATGAGAAAACAACCATATTTCTTTCTTAAACTCTCCCCACCCCACCCCCTGCACCTACCATTTTATATAGCCAATATATCAGGGTTATAGTTCAACTGAGACCAAAAGATTTCCTATGCTTCATTTCCTATGAGAGTTAGTGTAGCACAGCAAAAAAAAAAAAATACTGAGTTCAGAATCAACAAGTTCGGATTTTACAGTATCTGTCATGGAGTCGGTGAGTGGACTTAGAAAGTCTTTCTCCAAGTGCCTTAGCCCCACATCAGTAATAAGGAGATAAAAATACTGACCTGAATTATATGGTTGTAGTAAGGATTTCTTAACATTTACGTATGTGAAGCACTTTGATGTGTTCAAAGTGCTACATAACCACTATTCACTATTACTAATACTACGACACGCTTCTCTTGAGAAACTAAGATAGCAAATAAGAGCTTATTTCAGTCTCTCCTAATAGTCACAAATGCAACTCATCAGTTTGTTTTCTTGTCGCCTCTTCTCTGAGGTTGTTTGTTACATATTCATTGTGTATTACCCTGATTCCATTTCATCTTGCAATACTTTCGAGGCAAGGAACAGCTCTTCCCGTTGTATTGAATAATGCTAAATATAAAAGTGGATTGCAGAACTGGACACCCATAAAATAATGCAAATGTTTCGTGGTGATGAATAGAATACTCGTGTGATTGAAGCTTTCTAAACATTTATATTAGTTATTAAAATTGTCCAATTTTCCTCTTGAGGAAAATGAAAATGCGTCTTTATACGAGTACTGTATGGAAATCTAAGGTTTGCATGATAACATGTAGGATGAGCATGGATTTGTGTTGTGTTTTTAGGCTGCAAATGCATTTCATTGGTTGATGGTTCATGCCCTGTGCTCTATGCCTTGTTTCATACACCAGCTCTGAATGTTTCTGCCTTCTTTCCGGTCTGCCATTTGTGATTTGCTGTGGCTGGAAGGGACTAGCCCATTTTCACAGTGCTAAATGTGCATGAATAAGGCTCCGTTTATGCTTGAGAATTCTGTGCCATAGATTCGTCTCGGACAATTTCTCAGTGTTTCCTATCTGTAAAATGGGATAAATATTTTCTAGACTACCTATAAGATGCCAAGTTCTCTAACAGTATGCTACATGAGAGAAAGATTTCACCTGAGTTGAATTCTGTGTTTGCTGTTTTGAATTATCAGCTCTTGAGGAATATGGGATAGGCAGGGCCAGATTTAGGTTTGATGAGGCCCTAAGCTACTGAAGGTAATGGGGCCCTTTATATGTCCAGCTGTCCTTTGTCAACAACAAATTGCCGCTGTTTTTTGTGTTGAATACAGGGCCGGCCCTACGGCCAGGCTGGGTGGCGCAGGGCGCCACGGTGCCAGCCCGCCGGGGGGGGGCACCACGCAGCTGCACCTGCCCGCCCACCAGCCGCTCCGCCGCGCAGCAGCGCCATCAGCAGCAATGCTGCACGCTAAGCTCGCCCACCCGCCACGCAGCAGCGCCCTCGACAGCTGCGCTCCCGTCCGTCGCACTGGAAAACGGGGGGCGGCGGCGGGATCCATCGCACCACGGCGCCAGGGCACCAAAGGTGCTTAAGACGGCCCTAGTTGAATATATGCTATATGGTAATTTATTGACCTAATAGGTATCTAAAGCCATTTGCACATGCAGAATGTCGGCACCCTATATATCGAAATGAGCAAACCAGTGATATTTTAGGGAGCAGGCTAGCAGGCGGGGCCCATTACTTACATCATAGGAGCCTATCACAACACAAAACACTGTTGCTGTATGTAGGTTTTATTTTATTTGTTTTTTATCTTATTCCTCTAATTGTTTTTTGGGAGGGCCCCCAAGAGAGTGAGGCCCTAAGCTATAGCTTGTTTAGCTTATATGTAACTCCAGCACTGAGCGGTACTACCGGCAATAGTCACGAACAGCTGTTCACTAAGAGGCTCTGCATGAGCCTGCAACAGTGGCAGTGAAGTATCTTCAGTCTGGTCAAAATCAACAAAGTGTAGGGACAAAAGGTTTTGTGAAAAGGCCCTTTGACAAATGATAAATGGTTCCAAGCCATGAGTGTGAAGGCATGGGCAGAAGTGGAGCAGAACCAAGCCAGTAGCTTCCAGGCAGATGTGTGGCTGCTGCTTACCAGGAGGGAGAAGGGGAAGGACATGGCAAGGGGGAAGATGCTACAGCATGGGTGCACTGGGGACCAATCTGGTACTTTCACCAGTGCACCATCGTCACCCCTGGTGCTGGGAATCTGGCTTTGCCACCAGACTGTATTGCGATTTCAGGTCTCATGTTTAGTCTTAAAAGGGTCGTGTCCTAACTGATAAAAACCTGGAGCAACTTCTTAAGTTTTTGAGGTCATTAGGTAATTCACGGTGAATCAAATATTTCAATGTTTGCCGTTTACACAGTCTATTGGTGAATCGTTTTCTGCAAAATAAATCTGGAGGGAGAAATCTCGCAAATGTCATGATGGGATATTGCTAAATAAAGACGACGCTTTCTAAATTTTGGGAATGGCAGGGGGTTGGACTGGATGGCCCTTGTGGTCTCTTCCAACTCTATATTCTATGATTCTATGATTCTATGATGTCGATTCATAGATTCGTTTGCTTCTCTTTCCTTACCGAATATGAGGCATTACCAAAATAGTGCTTTGCTGTGATGTGGACATTCACATATCAAACTCTTTAGCTGGCACCAATTCTCACAGTTCAATTTCTACAGATCTAATGCACCCAAGTCAAAGAAGGTCGCATCATGTGTAGGTAAAGCTGGTGAAGCCTCTCTATTTTTCAATTGCATGTTGTGAGGAAATGGTAATTTAACAGTATGCATTTAATTCATATTGTCTGGAAGTGATCAGAAGAAACCGGCTCATCTATCACCTCCTGGCTGAGGGGGAATCATATTGGTGTTTAGTGATCTCTGCCGAAACTTTGGCTAACCACTCCCAACACATATGACATTGGCATTTAAAGATAGAAAATAATGTACATTATAAATAGTTTGTACATAGTAGATGTCTATGTTTTCATAGGTTTTCAAATCCATTAGAACTCTTAATTATTGATTGCCTCCAATATTATTGCACAAATTAATGATCTGATTTGAAAATACTCAACCCAATGGGGATCTTACTCTTTCAGTCCTTCTTTTGCCTCTTCCTTAAAAGTGCAAACATTGTTTCCATTTCAGATGATATGAACCTTAATCTCCCATTGCTTCTTTTGTTTTTATTTTCCAGATTCTGTCTCATATAGTTCACATTGCATGTTTTTCTTCTCCTGCTTCCCCTCCACCCCGTCCCCAATATATACCCTGTCTTCTTTGTTCGGCGACTTCTTTCTGGGGTAGGACTCTGTTGTGGGGGGAATGGTGTGAAGATAAAATGCAGGCAAAATAAAATGAAGCACATGGAAGTGATTCAAATGACGTGCTTGCCTGAAGCTCTTCAAAGGCTAGGTGGAATTTTAGGAGGTAAATTGTAATGAACATTGTCAGGCTGACAGCCTGCAGGTTCCATCTTTTTTCTCCTGGTGAAACGGAAGACACCTGCATCTCACGCTGTGCCCTAGTAATAATCAAATATGTGCACACTGCCATTCACAATAATACTTTGGGAGGAAAAGTAGAATGAGGTCGTAAGGCTTTAATGTTAATGCTAAAGGTAACTAGCACCTTATTGGGAGACATGTTGGCCCTTGGATAGGAAATGATCTTTAATTCAACATTCAGATGTAGGATAAATGTATACACAATTCCTGCTTGCTTAAAATGAGCAGGAATACAGTTCCTTAAGAATGAGCTAGATCATTCCGTTTGCTAGTGGAAGATTACCGGTAAAGGTTTCAGTGCATTGTGATGATGATGATGATAACAACAACAACAACAACTTATTATTATTTATACCCCTCCCATCTGGCTGGGTTCCCCCAGCCACTCTGGGCGGCTTCCAACAAAATATTAAAATACAAAAATCCATCAAACATTAAAAGCTTCCCTAAACAGGGCTGCCTTGAGATGCCTTCTTAAGGTCTGGTAATTGTTGTTCTCTTTGACCTCTGGTGGGAGGGCGTTCCACAGGGTGGGTGCCTCTACCGAGAAGGCCCTCTGCCTGGTTCCCTGTAACTTGGCTTCTCGCAGCGAGGGAACCGCCAGAAGGCCCTTGGAGCTGGACCTCAGTGTCTGGGCAGAACGATGGAGGTGGAGACGCTCCTTCAGGTATACTGGTCTGAGGCCATTTAGGGCTTTAAAGGTCAGCACCAACACTTTGAATTGTGCTCGGAAACGTACTGGGAGCCAATGTAGATCTTTCAAGACCAGTGTTATGTGGTCTCGGTGGCTGCTCCCAGTGTGATTGCTAATGCTGATATTACAAACAATGATGTGGGATTTCTGGCTTAGTTCAGGAAAGTTCTGTTTTATTTCCTTTCCTTACTGGATGAGCTATACTTCAGACCCTTCTTGCTTTTCTCCTTCACTTCTGTTTTCGATAGAGATACATTGTGTTATTAATTAGAAGAAGATTTATAAACAACAGGAAGGCAAGTGTAAGCAATTGATTGTGGCCAATTAATGTAATCAATGCAAGTGTCTCTTGCTTTGCTAACTATTAAAGGGCATCGTAAGAGACAATGAATCCCTGTGCTAAGTTTGTTTTATTGTTTCAATGTTAACACTATATGAACTGCATCAGAACAAGCCCATAGTCATAAGGCTACAGTATACACCATGTTTCTACACAATGGGCAAAACAATAGCAGCTCCCTTAGCTTTAAAACACAGTGGCAATGGATGTGAAGTTTCAAGAATGGCATTTCATAGAATCATAGAATCATAGAGTTGGAAGAGACCACAAGGGCCATCCAGTCCAACCCCCTGCCGAGCAGGAAACAGCATCAAAGCATTCTTGACATATGCCTGTCAAGCCTCTGCTTAAAGACCTCCAAAGAAGGAGACTCCACCACACTCCTTGGTAGCAAATTCCACTGCCAAACAGCTCTTACTGTCAGGAAGTTCTTCCTAATGTTTAGGTGGAATCTTCTTTCTTGTAGTTTGAATCCATTGCTCCGTGTCCGCTTCTCTGGAGCAGCAGAAAACAACCTTTCTCCCTCCTCTGTATGACATCCTTTTATATATTTGAACATGGCTATCATATCACCCCTTAACCTTCTCTTCTCCAGGCTAAACATACCCAGCTCCCTAAGCCGTTCCTCATAAGGCATCGTTTCCAGGCCTTTGACCATTTTGGTTGCCCTCCTCTGGACACGTTCCAGCTTGTCAGTATACTTCTTGAACTGCGGTGCCCAGAACTGGACACAGTACTCCAGGTGAGGTCTGACCAGAGCAGAATACAGTGGTACTATTACGTCCCTTGATTTGGTGAAGTAAAATCCCATGTGGCATGCAGAAGGAGATATAGAGAAGGGCACTAGCACTGAATCTTTAAATAAGCAAAGCAGTCTGCTAAAGTTGAGCAAGTCATATGAGGCTAAGTGTAGAGAACAGCCCTTAAGGTAATCTCCAACTAAGTCCCCTGACTATACCAAGACTTCCCACCTGTATCAGCACGTCCATCTGCCTGTTTCTTCTGAAGAAGAGTGTGTGAGTCTTTGTAGAAGCTACCTCCAACCCCTGTTGATTTATTCCTGTTCTCAGTATCAAAGGGAACGGCATACTCTGATCCATCCTAGCTGTCAGTTTCCTTCTGCTTCTCACATTTCATAAGAAAGCTGCTCGTCTTGTATGCCATATTCTCACTCTTCATACGCTTGATGTCGTGTGTACAAACTGGCTTGCATATTCTCGAAGTAAATTGGTTTTTACGGATTGCTGGGTCACCCCATCTCTTATCTTTTCAAATCAAACTTCTGATGCTGAGGATCAGGAACCCAGAATTTATCAATCAGACATGGACAGGACACCTACCGTTTCATTGCACCTCATTAATATGCTTTCCTGCGAGAAATATGTTAAATCGTGTCAATGTAGACCTGTATATAGTTGTCTTTTGGCTGCCTCCCAATTCACCATGGCCCCATGCCTGACTGATGCACCAAAAGTACAGACTCGAAAGGTAAGGTCCTGAGTTAAACTAGCTTCAGCTGAAAATGTCAAAAGTTGTCCCATCATGCACTTGCAGTTCTTCGCCCTAAAAGCAGGTTGGAGACGGATCTATAATTGGCCGGAATTAGCAGAGTTAAGACTGCTCCCCTTCCCAGGGGGGCGGGGTTGAAGGCAGGCCGCATGCACTCCCCATGTTCAGGGGAGGGGGGGCATGGCAAAGCCACCCGCGTCACTGGGAGTCCTGGCTGCATCACACACACTGGCCGACCAATCCGGTCGACCAGGGGGTGTGGCTTACACTATTTAAATTGCAGTGCGGACAGGGGCTTCTCCTGCTTACCTCCTCCTTCGTGAGAGAAAGCTGATCTAGAAGAAGGTTACCAGTCCCCCCCCCCATGAATCCAGGGACACTTTTCAACTTCAATGGATTTTGTATGGGGACTGATGTGTAAATCCAGGGACTGCCCCCGGGAAACAGGGACGTCTGGTAACCTTAATCTAGAAACCACAGCAACATGCATAGGCCTATTAAAAACATATAAGATTCAGGATGACACCCAAGACTGTGAACCTACGGTATATTGATGTGGTGACAAACACCCTGTTGTTGTTTAGTCGTTTAGTCGTGTCCGACTCTTCGTGACCCCGTGGACCAGAGCACGCCAGGCACTCCTGTCTTCCACTGCCTCCCGCAGTTGGGTCAAACTCATGTTCGTAGCTTCGAGAACACTGTCCAACCATCTCGTCCTCTGTCGTCCCCTTCTCCTAGTGCCCTCCATCTTTCCCAACATCAAGGTCTTTTCCAAGGATTCTTCTCTTCTCATGAGGTAGCCAAAGTATTGGAGCCTCAGCTTCACGATCTGTCCTTCCAGGGAGCACTCAGGGCTGATTTCCTTAAGAATGGATAGGTTTGATCTTCTTGCAGTCCATGGGACTCTCAAGAGTCTCCTCCAGCACCATAATTCAAAAGCATCAATTCTTCGGCGATCAGCCTTCTTTATGGTCCAGCTCTCACTTCCATACATCACTACTGGGAAAACCATAGCTTTAACTATACGGACCTTTGTCGGCAAGGTGATGTCTCTGCTTTTTAAGTTGCTGTCTAGGTTTGTCATTGCTTTTCTCCCAATAAGCAAGCGTCTTTTAATTTTGTGACTGCTGTCACCATCTGCAGTGATCAAGGAGCCCAAGAAAGTAAAATCTCTCACTGCCTCCATTTCTTCCCCTTCTATTTGCCAGGAGGTGATGGGACCAGTGGCCATGATCTTGGTTTTTTTGATGTTGAGCTTCAGACCATATTTTGCGCTCTCCTCTTTCACCCTCATTTAAAGGTTCTTTAATTCCTCCTCACTTTCTGCCATCAAGGTTGTGTCATCTGCATATCTGAGGTTGTTGATATTTCTTCCGACAAACACCCTACTGATAGATAATTAGCAAAGTTGACTCATCCAGGGTACACAGATTTCTCAGTGGCACTGCCTCCATTTTATTTCAAATGGATTTTGTTTTAGTTTGTTCAACCTCATCCATTCAGCTACAGATTAAAAACTCTAGTTAAGGGCAGAGATTACAGCTGTGCTGACTAGAAATCCAAACCTGAACATCCTGATTGATTTCCAAGAATTTCAGATGATGGCTGGTCCCTCTTTAGTTTGTGCTGTACCAAGTGGCACATCTAAAACCTCTGCAAAAAAGCTGGAATGCTCAATAGTGTTTAGGACCTGTCCCTCCAAGCAGGTAGAAACTCCTTTGAAGTAGTGAATCACTGGAGGTGGTTGTTGTCAGCTCATTTTCAAGTGTAATAGTTGAAAGAAACCAACACTGAACATGAAGTGAAACAGTCTATCAGCATATCAGTCAAAATAATAATCAGTGGGGACTGCAAATAGCGGGTTTGGAGACCCCTGACAATTGAAAGGGGAGGTCCACAACTTCACAGACAAACGTTCAAACTGTCAGGTGATATCCCCTGTGGAAGCAGATTCCATTGCAATAATAAAAAAGGCAACATCATTCACGTTAGGTAGTATGTGATAAGGCACATTTAACACAAGCAAATGCAGTAACATTTGATTATAGGATTACTGCCACAACCAACAATTACAGGTTATCACCATTCAATTGCTAGGGCTATACCCTGTGAAAATAGATAGATCTTAGAGTATCAAACCACTTAGCCAACAAAATCCCTCTCTCATTTGTAGGCCCCTTGACAGCATTGCACGTTAAAGGGCACCAGCTGATGATTAAATCAGAATCTGAAATAATTTTCTTTTTATCTTCCATAGAGCATTTGAACCCTACAGCACAAAATAACCCAGATCTTTAAAAGCATACATTTTTAAAAGTTAGGTGGGGTGCTCTTTTTTTGATCTCTAACAAAATTATCAGCACACTTACCAAACATCACTTTCTTAGTTTGTTTGTGAGGAGGACAGAACTACACTAAGATAGTATAGTGCATGTCATGTTTTGCACTGAGGGCATACTTTGTTGAAGTGAAGCAGGAATGTCTGGATTGGAGATCATTTAGTAACTCAATGCATGCTGCTTCAAGTTTCATGATGGAAGAAAGGTGGGGGTGTAATAAATACATACCGGTAATTGGGAGCTCTCTCTTGCTGGAGTGTGTATTTAGCCCTGTGCTTTGGATCTGGAGATCCAGCCAATTCTTTTATTGATCACCCCACATGGGTGATCTATATACAATCTAATTCCCTCCCTCCCCCACTTTTAAAGAAGATTTATCCTTTTCTTGGCTACCAGCTGCTCATTTCCCCATAAGGAGACCAGCAGTAACACTTCGAGAAAGTTGGCTGTATAGTAATATAAGGAAAAGAGACACCGGATGTTTAGAATAAAGGAAACTGATAACGGCCAATTATACATTGCGGCCTTACCTGCAATTTGGACAATAGAGCCAAAGCAGCATTTTGCCCTACTATTTACCCATCTTCTTCTTCTTTGGCAATCACTCGTAGCCAAGTAAGATTGTCTTCCATAAACACAGTTTTAACAGTGAGTCTGTAAGTGACTGTGGAGGCCAATTGTGGATCCACATGTCCTTCCACAGTGGGGACATTGGTTTCCGGGTGAGAGTTGATCACTGTGTGGATTTGCCAAGCGTGCCTTCTTCCTAGCACATTTCTCCCTTGTGTTCTGAGTTCGAGTGTCTTCAAAGCCCAAGATAACTTTGGTAAAGACTGTTCTCCAACTGGAGTGCTTGCAGACCAGTGTTTCCCAATTGTTGGTGTTTATATTACATTTTTAAAGATTTGCCTTGAGACAGCCTTTAAACCTCTTTTGTTGGCCACCAGCATTATGCTTTCCATTTTAAAGTTTGGAATAGAGTAGTTGCTTTGGAAGACGATAATCAGACATCTGAACAACATGACCAGTCCAACGAAGTTGATTTTGAAGAATCATTGCTTCAACACTGGTGATCTTTGCTTCTTCCAGTGCACTGGCATTAGTTCACCTGTCTTCCCAAGTGATGTGTAAAAAATTTATGGAGACACCATTGATGGAATCTTTCGAGGACTTGGAGATGGCGTTTATAAGTGGTTCGTGTTTCACAAGCATACAGTAAGGTTGGTAGTACAATTTGCCCATCAAGATGCTGCTGAACATGCTGCAGTTTTTATTTCTGGAGATCCCAGCCCAAATCACTGAGGAGATACTTACTCAAGAGAACACACAACAATGACAGCTGGCATTATTCTTGTTTTGTGTGCACCCTTCCTCCTTTCTCTGTGTTACTACAGGCCTTTCTGAATCGATTTGGTAACACTTCGTCCTTTTGCTGTTCAACTCATGGAATAGGGTGTGTGCTGTTTTCTCTGCTACCAATAACACAGTCTCCATATAAAAAAATTCCTTCAGTAGCACCTTAAAGACCAACTAAGTTTTTATTTTGGTATGAGCTTTCGTGTGCATGCACACTTCTTCAGATACACTAGAAACAGAAGTGTATCTGAAGAAGTGTGCATGCACACGAAAGCTCATACCAAAATAAAAAACTTAGTTGGTCTTTAAGGTGCTACTGAAGGAATTTTTTTATTTTGCTTCGACTCAGACCAACACGGCTACCTACCTGTAACAGTCTCCATATATTCACTGTCTGTTACTCCCATTTTGGTGTTTTCCCACAGATAGTTTCCCTTGTGCCACAGTTTTTAGTAATCTGTTTCCTCACCCCATAGGTCTCACTGCACCCATCCAGTCTCAAAATCTGTCCCTCTTCTTCAGTTTCTCTGTGTTTGCTTTGTTAGTTGCCTGCTCATGGAAGCCCAGTCCCTATGTTTCTGTGTGTATCACTTGTCTGGTCATTCCTGCTGCTTGCAAGGTTGCAATCTCGAAGCAGTGATTCATGCAGACCCGCTGCATTTGGGGGGTGGCACCTTGTGCCCACTCACACCAATGTAGACACAGGCATAATTTGTGCAGTAGAGGAAAGGGCAGCTGCCTCTCTATGCAGATACTGTGGGATATGTACGTTTCCGAGCACAATTCAAAGTGTTGGTGCTGACCTTTAAAGCCCTAAACGGCCTCGGTCCAGTATACCTGAAGGAGCGTCTCCACCCCCATTGTTCAGCCCGGACACTGAGATCCAGCCCCGAGGGCCTTCTGGCGGTTCACCCTCACTGCGAGAAGCAAAGCTACAGTACAGGGAACCAGGCAGAGGGCCTTCTTGGTAGTGGCACCCGCCCTGTGGAATGCCCTCCCATCGGAGGTCAAGGAGATAAACAACTACCTGAAATTTAGAAAACACCTAAAGGCAGCCCTGTTTAGGGAAATTTTTAATCCGTGATATTTTAATGTATTTTGGTATTTGTTGGAAGCCGCCCAGAGTGGCGGGAGAAACCCAGCCAGATGGGAGGGGTATAATAAATAAATAAATAAATAAATAAATAAATAAATAAATAAATAAATAAATAAAACGAGCCATGAGAGGCAGTCAAGTGCAACATTCCTTGTTTTCCTAGTGTGGACATGCAAGGGGATGTTTGGTCCTGCCAGTTGAAAGTTCCTGTTCCTCCTGGCTGGAGCATCCTTCCTTTTGCATGTGATAGAAGGTGGGCATGACCTAACCTGTCCAAGGTAACAAAAGGACGAGTCATGCAGCACACCTTCCTCTTTTTGACTCCATTCTTTGTTTGATCAGCTTCTAGCTAGGACTGTGTACTGCTAGCTCTCAGCTAGCAGAAGCACTGGGATTATTACCCCATATGGGGTAGATCAACATGGACATACAGTTATACCTCGGGTTGCGAACATGATCCGTGCGGGAGGCGCGTTCGCAACCCACAGTGCCACATCTGCGCACGCGCGTGATGTGATTCGGTGCTTCTGTGCATGGCATCATTTTGTGTTTCTGCGCATGCGCAAGCGGCAAAACCTGGAAGTAACCCATTCCAGTACTTCCGGGTTCGGCGCAAAGCGCAACCCGAAAATGTGTACCCACAGCATTACAACCCGAGGTATGACTGTATTTATAACTAAGCCTGCCTTCAGGAATCCAACTGTGAACTGATGTGAGTAAACTTCTTTTATTGACTTTGAATAAGATTGTCACATCTTTATTCTTTTAAGAGGGATTCAAGGAAACTTACCAGGAACGTACAATTCAATCTGAGACAGACTGAATTGTATAATAGTGAGAGGCTCACACGAGCCTGCAACCAGCTATCTGCTGTGCATATAAAAGGGGGGAGTGTAATTCTGCTACATAAAGGAACTTGCTAGCACAAGTTAGAAAGGATATTAATAAATAATATATCCCCTGCCACTCTGAACATTCCCACAGATACTTGATTTTTCCCATGCCATACCTGCAATTCTTTTGTGATACAATTTAAGAATAACTTATCTGACTCTGAATTATCCTCTCAACTACAAACCATCAACATGTCCATGCCAGAACTTTGCCACTCAGTCACAAATGTGCAGGAAGCTGAAATCTACAGGCAACAAACATTATTTGAATGCTGACATAGCTTCATTATATCCTCTTTTTTCTCAAAGGATTGTGGTTCCTTAGTTGGCAGAAAATATGTTGTTTGATTCGTTTAGCCTGGCAAGTATTTTCTTCCCCTCCTAGCAAAGTGGATATATAGTTTCCTGGTTGCTAGAATTTTCCCGTGTCCTCTACAATAAAGGAAAATGCAAAGATCTGGTTTCCTCACTGGCAAAACATTATTTGCCTTCAAGCTTATATCGAAGATCAGATTTTGTACCCAGCGCTGGGTTTTTAGTGTCCTTTTTGCTGAAAGTGGGAGTTTTATTTTGGTAGCTGGCAAGGAAACATTGTGTCCTTTAGCTGATAGTGGAGATTGGATTCTCATTGGCTTTGAAAGAAATGTTTCAGTGTTCAGTCTTGCCCTGAAGTGCTTAATTTGAAAACAGGCACTCAGGCGAGGAAAAGTTACCACAGTGCATAAAATAATGCAATATGCTAATAAAAACTTATTAATTTCTGTTCAAGCCCTGCCTTAATAAACTTTATTCCACATAATATAGTCTGTTCCTTATCTGCACTGTACAGAAGATGCTTGGGGTGTGGTTTTTCTTGAAATAAATTACTTTTCTTGTACATTATGCATTCTGTTTGTTAAAGAGATTGTTTTAGGTACAGAGAAGAGAAGTAAATTTGCTTTTAAAAGCTACTTAACAACTGTTTTGAAAATTACAGATCACCTATGATAACCATACTTTATAACTGGCAAATCATAGCTGTGAATTGGCTTGAAAAGCAATTGTGTATGGCATTCAAACATCATTTAACATTCTCACACTTCATTAAATGTACATGTGTTTATCTTTATAATTTGCAAGTTGCCTTATCATATTGCCATAATTGGAATTAATGACTATTTTCCTGAACATAGAGAATTTCAGTGTACATAATCAAGCCATGACTGTTGAAATAGCAACATCAACAAGCCAACAGGCATTGTTGCCTTGAATTTCATAAGCTCATTTTTTCCGTTTCATCAAAATGAATCAATAATAATACTTAACAGAAATACGATGAATGTACCAAAGAGACAGATTTTACAATCTTTTCAGTCGATTTATTAGTGATTCTGAACTGTACATTGTGAAATTCCCTAAAGCACTTAGTAATCTGAATGTTTATGTTGCTTATTGCATATTGATTTCTAAATACTTGATTGTTAAAATTTGTGTGCATTCTTCATGTACACTATTCATTCCTTGATAGTCCCGTGCATTCAACTTCGAATAATTGCATCCAGAAGCAATGCTGGATTACCAATTTTTACCTTTCTTCCAAGACATATAGAACTGCAGGATTTGAGGAGAGAGTTACTTCTATCAGGAAATGATAATGCAATATTTTATTCTTGGAGGAAGCACATGCTTTGTGCATTGGAAATATTTTCTCAATTTAATACTATTATAACTCAAGGTTTTAACACAAACTTTATCACTAAGCATTAGATTATCTTCAGCTAATCTAGTTGGATAAAAATATTATTCAATTATTCCACAATACAGAGTGCAGAATTATTTCTGCATTTGCTGAAAATTATTCATGTTAAACTAAGCTAGGAGATAGACCTGCTGAGTATCTCTTTGGCTGTTGAAAACAGAGAATGTTTCTATCTTTAGACACTGGAAGGTTTGCTTTCTATTTTGAGCAAATATCATTTTGAGTCTTAATTAATAACCAGTGACTCTTGGCTAAACCATCTGGGGTACCTTAGTTATATAAACATTGATAAATATTGCTCCATTTCGAATAAAGACAACTTCATCCATGCCTTGAGATCTACGTGAAAGTAGATGCATGTGAAAAAACAACAACAAACCCTTAATAGTTCAGGGTCCCGTCCCCCCCCATCTTGCCATGTCTGATCGTTTGACCAGTTAGAGCATTAAAATGATTTAAATATAGATATTAGAGGAGGTTAAAGTTTTTAAAGATATACCAGAAGCAAGGATTTTTCTCTCTGATGAGCTAGTGAAGTATTTCTACTTCATGATCGTTCTGTTCAGATTCTTTGGAGAGATATTGTGCGTTCTATTTTTAAACTAAACTAAATGCACATGCAAATCAGCAGCAGATTTGCCTAATGCACACTTAACACATTTGATCATTAGGTAGAACAGTCAGTTTCAAATATTCACAAGATCAGATTTCTTGTGCCTTTACTTTTTGGTGTGTGCTGAGCGAGAGGGAGAGAGCACGCTAATGAAGCATTATCTTAATTGCGCTAATGCAATGGATTCTCATGTAGCCTCACAGTATATTTTTCAAGCTTTGTAATAATTATCAAATAGCTTTTCATATTTGACCTATTTTTTTAAAGATCTTAAAAGCTATGCTTTAAGAACAATGCCTTAGTGTTCTCTAGGCACTGAGACAAAAGTTTATTCCGATTTCCATTCACATCCTTCATACATTTTTTTTCTAACATCAAAAGAAGATAATTCACATTAGCATCAGATACTTACTGGTACAATATCATTTAAAAAATAAAATGGAATAATTACTCTTTAGAATGAAGCTTGGAGAAGAGGCTCATGATTTGCACATTTTCCATGTTTTAATTTAAGGAAAGAGAGGAACAACCTCTTGCTCAATGGTCCAGTCAAGGGGTTGCATCCAGTGGTTTTGAGATAGCTCAGTCTGTAGAGCATGAGACTCTTAATCTTAATCTCAGAGTCATGGGTTCAAGCCCCACATTGGGCAAAAGATTCCTGCACTGCAGGGGGTTGGACTAGATGACCCTGGTGGTTCCCTTCCAACTCTACAGTTCTATGATTCGATTATTTTCTTCTACTCACTTAAGTCTCCTGTACTCTTCCAAAGCTGCTCTTGAAGTGTGTGTGTGTGTGTGTGTGTGTGTGTGTGTGTGTGTGCATACATACTGTTGGGAAATCCATTCCACCCTTTGCTGCAGATATGTAGATTGTTACACGTCACATGTCTGTCTACATTGCATGTCAAGACCCCCAAGCCAACCCCCATTGGAATAAAGAACTTCACATGGACACATAATTTTAAGTTTAAGGTTATTGGGCAACTTTTGGCCACAACTTTATTGATTGCAAATGTGAGCGGTATTGGCTTAGGCATTGGCTAAAAACTATATCTGACTCCTGCTCCCTTTGCAGGAAGTCTGTAAGGGTAAATCATCCAAAGAGTAGCTGCTTCGGGGGAACCCGCCTGCATCTCCCTGGTGTTCCCTGAGACCTGGCATGGCCCTAGCCCCTCAAGTGGACTTCAGACAGGATCCAGGCCACAGATTCCTTTAACGGAATACCCTTGTACCATGGGAGGGGCAGGCGATGGCTGACCTTTCCTCCCCCACTCCAAATTAAGCCAATGCCAAACTCCCAAACCTTACAAAGTTGTGACGATTGCTAAGAGGTAGGCAAAAACCAAGTGGCCAGTGCCAATTTTGCCAAATGGAAAAATTCCTACCCAGTCCGCGTCCCAAGGCGGGCAACCAACCGAAGTTCAAAGCAAGGCCAGAAAACACCTTAAACAACAACAATAAAAAAGTGGAGGGTGGGTGGGTGTTCGGCACCACGAAGCAAGTGCTTGGCACGCGTCACACTGCTGCTTTTAAACTCCTCCTCACAATTACCCTTCAAATTGATTGGGCAATTCACCCTGGGTGATTGTGGTGCCACCCTGGCATGGTGGCAATGACTCCTCCCTTGCCGGGGTGGGGGGAGTGGCTTGAGGGCCTGCCAGCAACCAGGACCATCCAATAAGATGATCCCACTTCCATGAGCGGAACCTCCGCTCTGTATTGCTTTTGTTTTTTTGTGTCTCCAAGAAGAACGGCAAGGAAAGAAGCCATGTTTTATTTGTCCTGATTTATGTGTAATAAATGTGTAGCTTAGTATCGTATCCATGCCTCAAGCCAGATCGGTTGTGCAGTTTACACCGCTGAGTAATGTATGCCCAAGCCTGCACTGCAGCTTGAGTCACTGACAAACGTCGGAGGAGGATGACTGATGGATCTCCACAGCAGCAAGGCTGAGAGGGGAGCTGCTTCAGCTGGGGCCAAGCCATTTGGCTTTTCATCCCCCGATTCCGACACATACATGCCCATCTCGAACAGAATGAGATATAACATAGAGGGCTGCAGTATTTAGTAGGGATCAGCAAAAACGGGTGCTTCTTTCTATGTAGAGAGATAACAGTTACGCCTCTCATGTATTTCACCTTTTAAGGATGGAATATTGATTTAGTAAAAGGATATTGGTTAATTTAACCCCTTATACTGGGTAATAAGAAGCGCTGAAGCGACAATAACATTTTTAATATGTGTGTGTGTGTGTGTGTGTGTGTGTGTATATATATATATATATATATATATATATATATATATATGATTTCTTGGTTTACAAAAGTACAGTCATACCTCAGGATACGTCCGCTGCGGGTTGCGTCTTTTCAGGTTACTGACGCGCCAAACCCAGAAGTCCCAGAATGGGTTATTTCTGGGTTCTGCGCATCCGTGACCTGCTTGCATGTGCAGAAATGCTAAATCATGCTTTGTGCATGCGCAGAACGCCACATTGTGTCATGCGCATGCGCAGATGCGGTGCTTCATGTTGGGGCCTTTTCATGTTGCGAACGGGCCGCCGGAATGGATCCCATTCACAACATGAGGTACCACTCTATGCGCAATGTCTGTTTTTTCAAGTTACATTTTCTACAGATCAGTTTCATTTGTTGAGACATTAGTGTTGCATGACGAGGGGGGAAAGAGGGAGAAAGTAGTGATGGGGGAGAGGTGTGTAGGGTGGGGGTCGGGAGGCAATACTTCTATTCTACTTAGTGTATGTGTGGGGTTTTGCGTCCGCGTCACTTGTGTGGGTTCTCTTTACTATTCACTTGCCGTATTCCTTTGGTGTTGAGAGAGATAGGGGTTGGCCTAGGGTGTGGTTGGTTGTCTTTGATTGGCTTCGGTTAGTTTTGTTTTCGTGTGTGAGTGGGGTGTGTGTGTGTTTTTGGATCAGGTTAGCCAGATTGATTTGGATGCTGTTGGCGGGTTCTTGTTGTTGTCTTGTAGGGCTGCGTATGTGGTAAAGGGGAACCATATTGCCGAGAAGGCGTCTTCTTCTATTTGTCCCCGTGTCAGTTTCAGTTTGTTGGTTAGTTTTTCTAATAAGGCTCTTCCCCATACTATTTGATACCATTAATCTCCTACTACCCTCCTGAGAAAAACCCCACCCCTGACTTCTGTTTCAGTGTATCTGAATAATTGTGCATGCACACAAAAGCTTATACCAAGAACAAACTTGCTTGGTCTCTAAGGTGCTACTGGACATTATATATATATATATATATATATATATATATATATATATATATATATATATATATATATCAACTGGACCCCTCCAAGTGTTGTTGGACTACAACTCCCATTAGCAACAGCCATTTCACGGGGATGATACATGTTGTAGTCTGACAGCATCCGAAAGAGCACTAGGTTGTAGAAGGCCATTACACTAAGACTAAAGGTAAAGGGACCCCTGGCCATTAGGTCCAGTTGTGACCGACTCTGGGGTTGTGCGCTCATCTCACATTATTGGCCGAGGGAGCTGGCGTATAGCTTCCAGGTCATGTGGCCAGCATGACAAAGCCGCTTCTGGCGAACCAGAGCAGCACATGGAAATGCTGTTTACCTTCCCGCTGTAGCGCTTCCTATTTATCTACTTGCACTTTGACGTGCTTTCGAACTGCTAGGTTGGCAGGAGCTGGGACCGAGCAACGGGAGCTCACCCCGTCACAGGGATTCGAACCGCCGACCTTCTGATCAGCAAGCCCTAGGCTCAGTGGTTTAACCACAGCGCCACCTGGGTCCCGCCTACACTAAGACTATCACAGGCCAAATAAAAGTTTTGCTCACTCTCTGTTAGTTTTCCAGCGAGGGCCCCTCTCATATACATTAGTGGCTGACAGGCACTCCTATAGGGAAAAGTAAAAGGCTGAAGTTGAATATCCAGGCACCATGCAGAAAAGCTTTCCCAATAGCGACAACATGTAATCACACGGGAAAATGCCCTGCTACCTGGGCTCCATTGCATTGCCTTTCATAAGAAGTGGCATTTTGCTAGTTTATGCATACATGGCAGACTTCTAAATAGCTACTTATTGGCAACAAACATTATTTATTTATTATTATTATTTATTAAATTGTATCTTGCCTCAAAAGAGCTGAGGGCAACAAATACCAAAGTAGTGAAACATTACAATTTATAAAAAGTGAGCAAATGGGTGTGTGTGTGTGTGTGTGTGTCCCGGTGGTTGCCATACCAAAAAAATGCATTGGTATGCATTGACAAACAATCTTGGAAAAAAGTTTTGTGGGCAGTTACTATTAAATGGAAGCATTTCCAGAGAGAGGATTTTAATTGATTGTGGTAATGTTAAAGACTATGGAGTTTTTGAATGGTGTTCTGGGGCACCCTGAGATTCCTTGAACACTTACAAGGGTGTTCGTCAAATATGTTTATGTTTAGGTTTGCCAAGAAAATGTAAGATGTTTATTTTACTGAAGTCATCTCAAATAGCATTGAGTGTCAATAGAATGACAAAGTGTTTACTATATTATTCCAACAAAGTACTAATCATGTGCTAAAGAGTGACATTGAAGTCTGCAGTTTGTGATTTCTAATGCACGTCAAGATCTTCATTAATATGCACATTAATGGAGCCTAATTGACTGTAAGCCAGATGGACAGTGGTAAAATACTTAATAATGAACCTCTCCAATGTGATATTTGCTGCCTCAAGGAGAACAATAAAAGCATCTGCATTTCCTTTAATGTCATTCAATAAAATGCTGGCATATTAGCAAGCAAAATGATCGTGTTGTGCAAGGTCTTTAAAGATTTGGCGAAGTGAAATCTATTAAGCCATAAATTGCTGGAGTGCAAGAGTTTACCAAGAGAGAGCAGAGAAATGTATCTATGTCTTATGACTGTTGCACACACACACACACACACACACACACACACACACACACACATATATATATATATATATATAGAGAGAGAGAGAGAGAGAGAGAGAGAGAGAGAGAGAGAGAGAGGAACAATTAGTACTGCAGATGGCAATGTGAGAGGATAAGGAAATAATTTCTTCAGTTAGGAAAATAACAGGTCATTATGAGCCGAGCCCAATGGTCTCCGAGTATGGGCCTCCAAGTTTGTCAGGAATCAGCTAATCTTAGTACCCAACCCATTATCTTGGGTTGTGTTGGGGTGTTGGGGTGTGTGTGAATACATTAGAACAGTATTCACGCTAATGCCAATCCTGTTAGTATTGGCATAAAGTTTATATATATATATATATATATATATATATATATATATATATATATATATATTGAGAAGTATATAATTGTTTTTAGCTTTTAATTTATGACCTTTACTGCTAGAATGCATAGTAGATGTTAGCATAGTATAATAATAATACAGTCATACCTCGGTTTAAGTACACCTCGGCAGGGCCGTCTTAAGCATATCGGGTGCCCGGGCGCCGTGGTGCGACGATCCCTCCGGCGCCAGGGCACCCCATTTCCCAGCACGGTTGGCTGGTAGGCGCAGCGCGGCTTCCACAGGCGCTGCAACACTGCGCCCCCTGACGGCCCTGCGCCACCCAGCCTTCCCCTAGGGCCGTCCCTGCACCTCGGTTTGAGTATTTTCAGTTTAAGTACTCCGCAGACCTGTCTGGAATGGATTAATCCACTTTCCATTACTTTCAATGCGAAAGTTCGCTTCAAGTTAAGTACGCTTCAGGTTAAGTACAGACTTCTGGAACCAATTGTGTACTTAAACCAAGGTACCACTGTTACGTACCACTGTAACAACAGCAACTTTATTTATTTATATGTCGCTCATCTGACTGGGCAGCTCCCAACAAAATATTAAAAACACAGTGAAACATCAACCGTTAAAAACGTCCCTTCTGATGTCTTCTAAAGGTTATGTAGTTACTCATCTTCCTGACATCTAATGGGAGGGCATTCCATAAGGAGGGTGCCACTACTGTGAGGGCCCTCTGGCAGGTTCCCTGTAGTTTCACATAATACAGTGAGGGAAACGCCCAAAGGCCCTCAGAGCTGGATCTCTGTGTCTGGGCTGGACGATGGAGTGGAGATGCTCCTTCAGGTATACAGGGCTGAGGCCTTTTAGGGCTTTACAGGTCAATAGAAACACTTTGAATTGGGCTTGTAAACGTACTGGGAGCCAATGTAGATACCTTAGGACCAGTGTTATATGGTCCCAGCAGATGTTCCCAGTCACCAGCCTAGCTACCACATTCTGGATTAGTTGTAGTGTCTGAGTCACCTTCAAAGGTAGCTCCATGAAGGGCGCATTGCATTAAGTAGTATGCCAACAAGTTATGCGGGGATTGTGTTCTGGAACCGCACCTAAAGCCAAAATCATGTTTAGTCAAAGCCCATTGGGTTCAATGGTACACAGAATTGCCAAAGTCATTTCCCCCAGAACTCTGCCCCCTTCCAACCCTCTTTCGAATTTATTATATTTTTTGCTACATGCATAAAGCTGTTGAATGCACATAAATCATTGGCTTACTGCCATAACTATGGAGTAGTTCCCGAGCTGGTATTCCTGATAACTGAGTCTTTAATCATTCATGCTGCATCTTTATTTATTTAAAATATTATATTCTGTTGTTCATTATCAAATTAAATCACCATGTATTACAACGACATTAACTCAAATGAGAAATATAGCAGCCATAGTGGAAAAATACAAAAAAAAAGGAGAGACATATTACTGAAAGCTAGGTATTAAAAACAGCAGCTGTTTGACAAAAATGAAATTAACAGATGGCAAAACAATTAAGGTTGGCACCAGATCCTGCCCACCCATGAGGCATGAGGTGAGGCAGCTGCCTTGGATGGCAGACTCTGGATAGTTGGGAGGGGTCTTCGAACCCATCAGCTGCCACTCTCATCGCTGCATCTCATGCTTCCCTGAGAGAGGGAAATGCAGAGACTGTGAGCCAACCCCCTTGAGTATGTACTGCCCTGTCAATAAGGGGAGAGTGAAGATGGGCGGGGGGGGGGGAGAGAGAGAAAGTAAAGATTTCTCCCCCTCACTGCTTGTTTCCCATACAGTCATACCTCGGTTTAAGTAAGCTTCCATTTGAGTACTTTTAGTTTAATTACTCCGCGGACCCGTCTGGAACGGATTAATCCACTTTCCATTACTTTCAATGGGAAAGTTCACTTCAGGTTAAGTACGCTTCAGGTTAAGTACAGACTTCCAGAACCAATTACACTCATACTTCGGGTTAAGTACTCTTCAGGTTGAGTACTCTGCGGACCTATCTGGAACAGATTAATCCACTTTCCTCTACTTTCAATGGGAAAGTTGGCTTCAGGTTAAGTACGCTTCAGTTTAAGTACTCCGCAGACCGTCTGGAACGGATTAATCCACTTTCCATTACTTTCAATGCGAAAGTTCGCTTCAGGTTAAGTACGCTTCAGGTTAAGTACAGACTTCCGGAACCAATTGTGTACTTGTTTCCGGTGCTAATGTGAACATAGCCTAATTCATACCCAGACTAGTTCCATTGAAACTAGTAATGTCCACTGATTCTCAGCAGGCCCATTCAGAATATCACGTAGCCACATACAACCTACAGAGATTTATTTTGAAACTTTATCAATGGACACCTGCTTTTTTTCCTTGGCGGTCTGATACTACTGGCAGTGGTTGCTAGCTCCATGTAGTGAGTTTGTACCACCTTGCGCCACCGAAGAAGGCAGGACCTTGCGCCTTGATAACTTTATCTAGATTAGGAGTGTGGATTAGGAGGACTCATGCCAAGTAACTGCGGGCATAATCAAGTTGCATTCCTGGATTGATGCAAGCTAATTCAGTGTGCCTGTGTATTGTGTTGGGGACGTATGCTAGTAATGTTGTGGTGACTAACTACAAAGTATATAAAATTGTGCAAAATTTTGCCTCTGGGCAAAATTTTCAACTCCTGTGATTAAGTCTTGTGAGACTGATTCATTCCAACTTAATTTAAGTGTGTATTAAGGGCTTACATGTCCAAAACTGGGATTGTGCTGTTGTGAGAACTAGCATTCTGATATGGCAGGGTTTACATTGCCCTACAACCTTATAGAAATACTTTATTGTCACTGTACCGCTTGTTTAGAGTGAGATTAAATGAGCCCCCCTCCCCCCACAATCTCTCAGTCCTTGTTACACTCTGTGTGCTATTGTACGACCCACCAATCCCAAACGTCAGTTGCAATGTTGCTGTCTTCCATTCAGCAGTCTCACGGCCCATGGGTAGAAACTGTTCTTTAACCTGTTGGTGCAGCTTGTCATGCTTCTAAATCTCCTGCCCAAGGGCAGGAGATTAAAAAGGTGCTGGCCAGGGTGTGAGTCATCCCTGAGAATGTTCCTCGCTCTTCTGAGGCAACGGTCTCCAGCGATAACAATCTAGTAGACTCAGAGGACAGTCCATGATATCCCGTAGGGACTCTCTGTCCATGGCTATCATACCACACCGTAATGCAGTATGAGAGAACACTTTCTATCGTGGAGCGATAGAAAGTCTATCTGCTTTCTTATCTGCATAAAAGGGCTAGGTTAGAAGCAATACAATGCGGTTTCTGTCACAGTGCAGTGACTACATCAAGAGTGTGATAATTAAAGTCAGTTGATCAAGGATCTGGGATAAAATAGGCCACAACTTTATTGATTCCAGATGCAGGTGGATTTTGCCTCAGGCATTGGGTGTACATCCGTTTCAGCTTTCTGCTGGAGGGCAGAGACATTTCAGGGTTGTACCAGGGATTACGGTCTCTGCAGGATGCCTATCTACCATGAAGACTACCCAAAGGCCATCGCTGCAAACTCTCTGACCCATCTGGACAGAGACATCCACCATGACCCCTTTAAAAGGGTACCCTGAATATGCCACAGGTTCCGCTCAGGGGGATGCACCAATTTACCCAACTTTAGATGACTAGGATTATAAAAGGTCATTGATAAGGGAGGGAAAGAGGATTTGCTCTTCCGCGAGGGAGGGAGTCAGACGTGACTGGCTTTTGTGCATCGCTAGCTGGCCAAGCAGGTGACGCAGGGTGGTGCTGTGGGTTAAACCACAGAGCCTAGGGCTTGCTGATCAGAAGGTCGGCGGTTCGAATCCCTGCGACGAGGTGAGCTCCCGTTGCTCGGTCCCAGCTCCTGCCAACCTAGCAGTTCGAAAGCACATCAAAGTGCAAGAAGATAAATAGGGAAGGTAAACGGCGTTTCCGTGTGCTGCTCTGGTTCGTCAGAAGCGGCTTTGTCATGCTGGCCACATGACCTGGAAGCTGTACGCCAGCTCCCTCAGCCAATAATGCGAGATGAGCGCGCAACTCCAGAGTCGGTCACGACTGGACCTAATGGTCAGGGGTGCCTTTACCTTTACCTTTAGCTGGCCAAGCATGGGAACAGCCAATACCTACCAGCCAGCAAGGCACCTGCCCATTAGCAGGGGCTTCTGATTGGCATATTTAAATTTGCATTTTTGGCAGCCCAGCCAGCCAGGAAAAATCTCCAATGGCTGGCTGAACACGTGTTCTGGCTGCCTCCGCCCACTCAGAAAAAAAGGGTAGCAGTCCATTCTAGCCATAAACATTAACAGCTATTGTTTGAGTGGAACATTGCTCTCAAATGCTGCAGACACTCATTGAATTGTTTTGATATATATTAAGGCACACACTGAGTTATAATTCTTTTTAACATGAACCATGCAGATAGCATTGCATTTTTGTGTGTGTAAGCCTCCTACTCCATGATATTTAGAAGATCACAAATTAGTCACTGGATTTAAGAGAGTGTCATCAGATATAGTCAATCTATTCACTTACAGTCCATTAATCATCCCATCTGCGCTCCTATATTATTTTTTGTCAGTTCAGTGAGAAATATCTATTTCTGTTTTCTGTTATAAGTGGAGTCAGTGGCCATTTACTTATTCAGAATTCCTTGGTACATCCCCCCCCCCTTCCTTGGGAAACTTGGCAGGAGAAACTTTGAAAAACATGTTTACACACAAGTATTTGACTGTGTCTGAATAAGCTGCCATTTAAAACCCTCAATTAAAATTCAATTACCAGCTTGTAAAATATTGTCCCTGCCAGGTTTATGCATTAACCTTTGGTTTCTTGGGAGATAGTAACAAATTTTCATTCCACGTTAGTCTATATCTCCAATACCGTAATAGGTACACTATCAGGACCCACATTTGCATCAAAATCCCCCAGAAGAACAGTATTGGTATTAGTCTTTATCTCCAATCTCTTATAGCAGATGTCTTGAATCCTGCCGAACGTGAAAGGGAAAAAAATGAAGAGTTTTGGAAGGACAATACTTTTTTAAAGAAATCCCACAAACTCAAAATCTGAAATAGTAGTGTCAAATTTCCTACGAGGATTTACCGTATTTTTCCATATATAACACCCCCCATGTATTTTGGGGAACTCCAATTTAAGAAAACGGAGGGAGATGGCGGGACCTCTCTGAACAGTAGCAAACTGTAAACTGCTGGGGTATTTATTTTTTTAATGAAACAGCGATATATAAAGAAATGCTTAAAATTAAACAACAGGGACTAAACATGCCCAAAGAGGAGACATTGTTGAAGCCTGGGATAATTTTTCAAGTAAACGTAAAGGGACCCCTGACAGTTAAGTCCAGTCACGGAAGACTCTGGGGTTGCGGCGCTCGTCTCACTTTACTGGCCGAGGGAGCAGGCGTTTGTCCGCAGACAGTTTTTCCGGGTCATGTGGCCAGCATGACTAAGCTGCTTCTGGTGAAACCAGAGCAGAGCACGGAAATGCCATTTACCTTCCCGCTGGAGTGGTACCTATTTATCTACTTGCACTTTTGGGTTGATTTCGAACGGCTAGGTTGGCAGGAGCTGGGACCAAGCAACGGGAGCTCACCCCATCATGGGGATTTGAACCACCAACCTTCTGATTGGCAAGCCCTAGGCTCTAGACCACAGTGCCACCCCGTCCCATTTTTCAATTCAGGAATTTTTTTTTAGTGCAGTTCATGCTAGTGTATTGTGGTACTAACATGGAAGTGTATGTAAAGGGCCACAAAATAGTGTTGTATTGTCTGTTGGATTTTAATAGCCTTGCTTTCAGAGTTCTAAAGGGCGGGGGGGACATGGATAGGATCATGGTCTTTATGGTCCCATATATATGGCAGCATCAAATATATTTTGTAGCTGAATATTTACTTTGCTGTTCATGCTATAAAATTAGTGAAGGTTATTAATTCTCTCTTGCTTGGGACTTGCTCGTCTTATACCATAATGACTTGCATAGTCACATGCAGCCTCTTGAGAAAACTGTTGAAACTAAGATTCTTGGTAGTTTTCTGTAGCTCTGAAGAGAGTGCACAAAAGCTATACTGCCTGTCAATTTTAGTTTAATTTCCTCTTTTCTTGGATGCTTTGACTCATCTCCTTGACAAGCCACAAGACCACTACATTTGCCCTAATAATGCTGTACCTCACAGTGATTAAATAAAGTTCTGTTTAAAGTTCTGCAGACCAGTTTAAAAGTCCGAGTGAGGTCATTTCTACTGTCTGCATTATCTTTGCTGCAAACGAAAGTTTATTCACCTCATATCTGCATTTGAATCTGTTTAAAATATTTCAAATATTTCTCTATCCTTGGCTATTTCTTTTCTTTTCTAAAAAGTAGCACTTCTGAGTGATGGAAATTATCCTAAATGGAAATGTCAGTTTTTGTCACAAGCTCTGGTCTGTCAATCTACAAATTTACAAAAGTACAATTTACAGATTATCATTAACACAGAAGCATGGCAAAAGAAGGAAATAGAAATTCAACACATCAGACTACTATTATCTATTAGATAATAATGTAAGCCATACAATCTTAATGCATAAATATTGTGATGTGTTTAAAATTGGTTTTCTAACCACCATTAGTGACACTTCCCTTGGATCTAAGGATTGAAGAAGAAGAGCAGAATTGATGTCCCTATTCCCCAAAATGCCATATATCACATATCATCACCTTGCTATTACATCACATAGCAGCAGTAATAATAATAATAATAATAATAATAATAATAATAATAATAATAATAATATTTCTACCCCACCCATCTGGCTAGGTTTCCCCAGCCATTCTTGGCGGCTTCCAACAAAATATTAAAAATACATTAAAACATCAGTCATTAAAAACTTCCCTAAACACTCAATTTAAGACAGGGTTTTGTTTTGTTTAAGTATGCAGCTGGAAAATAATGTGCGGTGGAAAAAGAAGGCAAGAAAGTTAGACACACGGGTTGTATGTGTTTATTAAGCACTTGAATTACAGGCAGTGTAAGGGACTGTTATGTACCCACATTAAATGATCTCAGCTTCTGTACATAAACTGGCCAAACCATATTAGAACACCTTAATTTTTTTGGCCAGAATCTCCTCTACTTCACCTTTATAAACAAACTATCAAAAGACTCCAGACACAGCTTTCCATACAAGTAAACTACGAGGTCGAATGGAAAATCAAATGGCTAAGACAAAAAAATTTTGAATTTGCAAACAAATCGGGTAGATTTTTGGCCTGGCAGCTAAAAGCACGGCAAAAACAGAGTACAATTACTAAGATTAAGGATGAAGGATTAGAAATAGAAGATCCTAAAGAGATAAGGAAGGTCTTCTTAAGATACTATCGAGAGTTATATAAGAAGGGAAAAGAAGACAAGACCAAAATCGAAACATACATTCAAAAATATGGCCTCCAGAAAATATCTCCAGACCAAAAAGACCTCCTTAACAAAGACATCACTAATCAGGAAATTGAGAAAGCCATTAACAAAATGAAACTGGGCAAGGCCCCCGGGCCAGATGGTATATCCGCAAAGTATTATAAGGTCCTAGTAAAAGAAATTACACCCGTACTCTGTGAAGTTATGAACAACATTCTTAAAGAAGGGATAATCCCTAATACCTGGAAGGAAGCCCACATTACCCTGATCCCCAAAAAAGATATTGACACACAAAATGTTAAAAATTTTCGGCCAATCTCTTTACTTAATAATGATTACAAATTATTCACAGATATTTTGGCAGACAGATTAAAACAAGTTCTAAACACAATAATTCATAAAGATCAGGCGGGGTTCCTTCCAGGTCGTCAGATGCGGGAAAATGTGAGAAATATTGTCAACATAATCGATTATCTTGAGGTGAGAAACGAAAAGCAAGCGGCGCTTCTATTCGTCGACGCTGAAAAGGCGTTTGACAATGTCTCTTGGCAATTTATGTCGTACAACCTAAAAAAGATGGAAATAGGAGAACAATTTAGGAGAGGCATCGAAGCAATCTACACAGAACAGACCGCAAGGCTAATAATAAATAACAACTTGACAGAAAAATTCGATATTTCTAAGGGGACTAGACAGGGCTGCCCTATCTCCCCCCTGTTATTTATTATGGTGATGGAAATCTTGAATAATCGTTTGAGAAATGATACAGAGGTAAAGGGTATTAAATTAGGGAAAAAAGAATATAAAGTCAAGGCTTTCGCCGATGACCTCGCAGTAACTGTAGAACAACCAGATACAAGCTTACCGGAAGTCTTGAAAATTTTGGAAGAATTCGGCAAGGTGGCGGGTTTCAAGCTCAATAAAACAAAGACCAAGATGATTCTGAAAAATTTAAAAAAAGAAGAAAGTGATTAGAAGAACAATTAGGAATTTCATGTGCCAAAAAGATAAAATATTTAGGAGTGTGGCTAACGGCGAAAAATATTAATTTGTTTAACGACAATTATAAAGCAGTCTGGAAAGAAATCAACAAAGATATGGAATGCTGGAAGAAACTTAAATTATCTTTCTGGGGAAGGATTGCGGCGGTGAAAATGAATGTTCTGCCACGGCTTTTATTCCTATTCCAAAATATTCCTATAATAAAAGGGACTTCCCAATTTAAGGAGTGGCAAAGAGCCCTATCTAAATTTGTGTGGCTAGGAAAGAAGCCTAGAATTAAGCAAAAAATCCTTGTAGATAAAAAAGAGAGAGGAGGGTTTGCCATGCCTGAGTTAAAGCTATACTATGAGGCAGCTTGCCTTGTATGGATCAAGGATTGGATTACGTTACAAAATACGGATTTGTTAGACCTTGAGGGATATACAAATAGATTCGGCTGGCATGCCTATCTGTGCTATAACAAAATCCATACTGGCTTTAAAAGTCATGTATTTAGGGGTCCAATTTTGGAAGTATGGAACCGTAATAAAGCTCTATTAGAAAGGAAAACACCATGGTGGGTTGCTCCCTTAAATGTCTTAGCTATACAAAAAGTGAACATGGATAGGAAAGGAATTATGTATGAGGATATTGTTGTAAAAACGAAAGATGATTTTAAATTAAAAATTTATGACCAGATTAAGGATAAATTCGCTGGTTGGCTACAATATTATCAAGTTAATGATTTATTTAATAAGGATAGGAGAGAAATTGGTTTTGAAGTAAAAAAGTCGAAATTTCAAATCGAATTATTGGAAAATAGTCAAAAATTATTATCAAAAATGTACAATTTACTACTGGATTGGTACACGTTGGATGAGTTGACAAAGGATTGTATGATCAAATGGGCGAGAGATTTCGGGCACAATATACCCACCGATAGCTGGACCAAATTATGGAGAGAACATCTAAACTTTACGGCATGTACTACTCTTAAAGAAAATGTAATGAAGTTAGCACACCGTTGGTACCTAACACCAGTAAAATTATCCAAAATGTATAGAAATCAAAATAAATGGTGTTGGAAATGCGAAACATCGGTGGGAGAATTTTACCACATGTGGTGGGAGTGCAAAAAGGTTAAAAAGTTTTGGGATTTGGTTTACAATGAATTAAAGAAAATTCTGAGATACACCTTTCCCAAAAAGCCGGAGATTTTTTTGTTGGGACTTTTAGACAAAGAAATAGCAAAAACTGACAAAAATTTCTTTTTGTACGCCACTACGGCGGCGAGAATTCTAATAGCCCAGAAATGGAAAATTAACGAAATGCCATCAATTAATGAGTGGCAGTCGAAACTTCTGGAATATATGGAAATGGCCGTACTCACCAACAGAATCCGGGAACAGGATGAAGGAAAACTCAAATTGCAATGGAGTAAATTTGTTGAATATGCAAAAATTAATTATAAAGGTATGAAAACGTTAGTGGTAATAACATAACTCCCACAATGATACATATATAATGAATTAAATAATACGATATGAGATTGAAATAACTTACCATCTACTGGAAGGAAGGAAGTCGCGCTGTCAATCTTGATGTATACAATGTTTTTTTCTTGTATGTTTGTTTGTTGGAAAATCAATAAAAATTTATCATTCAAAAAAAAAAAAAAGAATCTCCTCTACTTCACCTTTATATATAGGCATGTAATGCTCCATCACATCCTTATCAATATTCTTAAAGGATTCCTGTTTTTTTGTCGCTTAGGCCTATCTCGCTCACTAGGTTTGTCTTGGGTCCCACTCAGCAAAATGTGGCATATTAATATTAGGAGAACAAAATGTCTTTGATGAACCCTACTTTCAAACTACGGCAGAGACTTGAATTCGTGAACATTTTTGTAATTGGAAGGTTGTTTTCTAGGCTCTGTTTTGGTTTTGTGCTGCTTAGCTCTGCCACCCACATCAACTTGGGGTTTTGTCCTACCTTCCACCTCTTTCTTTCCTCATCTATCTTTGCACAACTATTAACAATGCCAGTATTATCTCACCTGCAACACACGCACACACACACACACACACACACACACTGGCTACAGTACCTAGCCAGGAAAAAAAACAAAAACCTTTGCAGTCATATTCCAAACTACTGTATGTGGGGGATAGTGAAAAATAGGCAGTTGAAGCAGTACTAGCAAGACTACAATAGACAGGTAAAGGTAAAGGTAAAGGGACCCCTGACCATTAGGTCCAGTTGTGACCGACTCTGGGGTTGCGCGCTCATCTCGCATTATTGGCCGAGGGAGCCGGCGTACAGCTTCCAGGTCATGTGGCCAGCATGACAAAACCGCTTCTGGCGAACCAGAGCAGTGCATGGAAACGCCGTTTACCTTCCCGCTGTAGCGATTCCTATTTATCTACTTGCACTTTGACGTGCTTTCGAACTGCTAGGTTGGCAGGAGCTGGGACCAAGCAACGGGAGCTCACCCCGTCACAGGGATTCGAACCACCAACCTTCTGATTGGCAAGCCCTAGGCTCAGTGGTTTATGGAGGATGCCAATCAAAAGATAAAATATTTTGTATATATTTTTAAAAAAATTTACATCCAAAATCATGATTCTAAAGATGGTACAACTGTAACAGACTACAGAAGTCTTCATTTCCCCCCTCTAGAGAATTTTAAGGAGTCTAGAGATGGCAACAGATGGCGAGTGAAAGATTGATTGCTCTGGTAACTTGAACTTCTCAAAAAGCAGAACTTGACCAGGAGAGAAGCCACCATGGGGAGAGAGGAAAAAGTGGAAACAGTGTGGAAATGAGCAGTTCATAGGGAGAGATGAATTGGTGGGGAGGGAGAAGCTTTCCGGCACTTTGAAATTCTTTGAAGTGGCAAATACCTCATCCTTTTTTTGTGTGTGGAAAAGTACCGATTTGAACACAATTGATAAAAGCAACAAAGATATCTAGGTCAAATATTGACTTCAGTAAAGAGGCTCTTTAGTCTTTAGGTCATCATTTAATAGCAGAAAGCAACCTTTTTTTCGTTCGATGTTTCTGATAGTTATAAGTAAATGCAGTTCTGGATTTTAGGCCAGTGAGGGTGGTTCCCCTGTACAGGGTGTTGAAAATAATAACATTGAGAAGATCCATAAAAAAGGTAAAAGGCATTATAGTGGAAATAATTTTTTGTTCTGGGGGGGTGCACACCATATTTTGTCCTCAGGACACCATGTTATCATAGTCTTCCTTTGGTAAGTAGGCTGCTTAGACCAGTGTTTCCTAACCTTGGGTCTCCAACTGTTTTTGGACTACAACTCCCATCATCCCTAGTTAGCAAGACCAGTGGTCAGGGATGATGGGAATTGTAGTCCGAAAACAGCTGGAGACCCAAGTTTGGGAAACACTGCCTTAGACTTATAATAAAGGATTTTATTAATCATTGTGTGGACCTAATAAATGAGTTTCAGTGATATTTTAAGAAAGAAATAATTGAGATATAATTATAGCTTACTCTGGAGAAGATAAACAAAGCCCAAAGGTGACTAACCCGCAGTTGCTCACATGTAATGGATCACTATAAGTTTATTTTGTTTCTAAGATGCCCAACCAGCATAGGATATTGCATGGAATTATTTGGGTATATTGGACGTTTTTGTTCTGTTATGAAGAAAGCACTGCAAGGAAAGTTTTGAATAGTATCTAATGGGTCTGGGCGATGCTTCATTCCAAAATGAGTTAATTTTTATGCACCCAGTCACTTCAAACTGCACAATATTAATATCTGCAATATGTCAGTGTATGCTAGCATTCTGTGAGAGAAGAGGCACATAGCTGTGAGACAAACTTTAAACCCGCTGGTATAAATATGCTTCATTGTAACTTACACATTTATCTTACAGTGCCAATATTTATTTTTGTTCAACATATCTACCCCCAGATTTGATTGGAACAAGAGTGCCTTGTCACCAAATGTATTTCCCTCTTTTTTGGCTATTGTTGTTGTTGTTGTTTAGTCGTCTTAGTCGTGTTCGACTCTCCGTGACCCCATGAACCAGAGGATGCCTTGGAAACTCTCACTTTCTTCTCAAAGCTCCCCCCCCCTTTCCTGTCCATTGAGTTTTCTTTGCAAAATACTGGAGTGGTTTGCTAGATCCTTCTACAGGTGCAACACATTTAGTCTAAACTGTCGGCTATGACCTGTCCTTCTTGGGTGGCCCTGCACGGCATACTGAAGGTCATAGCTTCTTGGAGTTATCCAAGCCCCTTCACCAAGGCAGTAATCCATGAAGGGGTTGGCTATCATAGTTGTAGTCAAATACAAAATTAAATTAAATTGAATCAAATATTATGGACAAAAGCTACCCTCATATATTTAAGTAACAGTTTTCAGTGATTCTGAATGAGCAGCTTGTATGAGCAGATCATCTGGTTAATGCAAAATTGTGAAAGCAATTGCTCCTTCATGGTTCCTTACAAATTAGAAGACCAAATATAGATGCTGTTATATTTTCATTCAGAGTATACCTCCAGGGCTATTTCTATAGAACCTCATTAAATTCTTTCCAAAATGGTTTTCTTTAAATAAGGTGAAGGTCATTGTGGTTGTCTTGCAAATCTCTATCCTACTGAATGAGAATTCACAAATCTTTGTATTGGAGGCAAGGTATCTCTTGATGAGTTGTTGAAATCTTGAGTACATGTAATAGCTACTTAAATAAATTAAGGATTAGAAATTTTATAGAAAATTTTATAACCTTTTGTTCAGTTGTGAATTGTTCTTAAAATAAACCCTCTAAGTGTCATTTTTGATGGTGCATATCTTCTTAGAGCTGTGTTTTTCGTATAATATTTTAGTCAGCTTCTCCTAAATATGTGTTAAAATATATGACCTGAGCAAGCCTTAAAAAGTACTTATGCCTAATTAGTTCTGACAGAATGCAAGTTGGAAGTGCACTTCCAAAACCCATTGTATTTATAGCAGTAGATTTCCACCTATGGTTTCCTGTCTAACAAGATGTCTGCTTTATACATATACATGGATCTCCTTTGCCGGATGAATGATCTAAACTCTGAAGTAGACCTGAACAACTACTGAGATGCATTATGTACAGAATACACCCAAGATGGACAGGTCATAGTGGAGAGCTTTGACTAAACGTGATCCACCTGGAGAAGGAACTGGCAAGCCACTCCAGTATCCCTGCCAAGAAAACTCCATGGACAAAGACAACAGGCATACCAGCCTTTAATCCTAGTCATTAAAAATACTGGAAGGGTTGATGAAGTCAGGCGAACTCCTTTGTTTGGTGAGGCCTGAGGTGATAAAACATCAGTATTTCAAAGTATCAAAAGAACTGGCTGTTAGAATGCAAATGGTTAAATGGCGCTTTGTATTTTGAAACAACAGAATGTGGAGAGATGGGACCAGGAAGCAGAGAATGTTCCCTGGAGACTAAGATAGGCTGTAGAGCAAGAAGGATGCTGTAAGGATAAACTGGTGTTTTTGGGGATACTGCTGCTCTGTGCCCCTCAACTGAAGAGTAAAGGTTGCATATGTGTGTAAAATAAATAATATATCCTGGGTGAATGCTTGGAACCCCCTGGAATCTTACTATTTCTTGGCAGAGTTGGGGGGGTTGGCATCCAACCTTTGTAACAATATATAAAATGCTTTATAGAGCATTTCTTTTCTTTTTCTTATTGTATATAGAGCATTTAACCTACTTCTGTATGTTATCGATTGGTTCTTTATAAGCAGATGGAAACATGTTGTGGGACAGGCGTTCACATTATTCTGCCCACAAAGCCATTGTAAGATTGCAATATTGGGTTTAAGAATAGTTACCCCACCTTCATTTAAATACGAAGTCAGATTTTATACAAAAATTGGGTAGTATGATTTATAACTCAATCATCATTTTCTAAAAAGAATCTGGCATCTGATGGATGTAAAACCAAGTCTTCGTGTTGGCTTTACATTTACCTTTTCAGTATTAAGATTTTTGTAGATGTAAAGTGAAAATTGTCTTGGTACTACATTTTTATATAAACGGAACGTTTCCTCTTGTTTATTCCAAGTATGGCCACATCAGAACCTTCTGCTGCTTCTAAATATTTGTATGCGGTAATCTTTGACATATTTCTTTTACCTCCCTG
This sequence comes from Zootoca vivipara, assembly GCF_963506605.1. NCBI lineage: Eukaryota > Metazoa > Chordata > Lepidosauria > Squamata > Lacertidae > Zootoca > Zootoca vivipara. The sequence goes on from NC_083285.1 coordinate 10,426,118, forward strand.
CTTGGCCTCACACACGCATTCCTGCTTGCTCACCCTCCTATGGAATCCCATGACTGCTGTGTGTTTATCATACAGCTGTGCCAAAAGTAAAGGCTGAATGAATGAGATGGAGATTAAAGCCAGTACCGTAGTCTGAACCTGTATTCAATCACTGCAGTCGTGCTGTTTGCCTCCTGAATGCTGATGAAGTGCCATGAATGGTCCCATGTACTCTCATTCCAATATATTTCAGGCAGTAGTGATTATTGCTTGTACTCGGCTAAAGCTCGAGATAAATGGCAAAGCCTTGCTTAGCAACAGAAGGCTTCCTCTTATCTCTCATAGGATTGCAAACTTAAGGATGTGGCACTCCGTTTAGAAGTAAAACTGACGGAGGAAAGATGCCATAGGCGCTTTGCTTTCCATGGAGATTTGAAACAGCCAACAGCAACATGAATCTTTGCAGCTCAACAGGTTTACGTGTACAAACTCTCTCTTTGCTAATGTAGCCCAGCCAAACACGATTTTATCATTCAAGAAAGAACTGTATTTAAATAAACAAATAATAAAATTGTTTCAGTCAGTTTGATGTTTGTGTTAGGATCATACATATACACAACCCTCCATGCTTTGTTTTCTTTCTTTGGTGATACATAATGGCTTATATCTTTTCGCTGCAAACAGTTCCATAATCTTAAAACGTTACATTATTTTGCCTGTATGCTTGTTTTACCTGCTTGCACCTACCAAAGTTTAAATATTTGCAAATAGGTGAACAATGCTAAAACAACACATGGGAGTAGGAGAGAAAAAGACATAGCTACACAACTTGGATTGCAGGTCCTCCACAATATCACTGGAACCGGGTTATTTCATTGTATTTTTAGTGCAAATAAGAAGCCTCTTTTTTTGTTTCTGTTTTCTATCTCCACAAGAGGTAGATAGATGCAGTATGGGCTCAGTAATAATGTACTCTGCATTCCCACTTCATGTACATCAAAACAGAGCTCAGGCACGTCCGGGGTGAAAATCACGCAGTTTCTCAAAATCAAACAAACTTCCAATAATGGCTTTCCAGGGCTAATTGCACACTTTTAAAAAAACAAACAAACCTGTGACTTTTGCATTAGATAGCGTAAGATGTTTACACTGACAGTGAGCACAATTCCACTGAGTAAATAAAAAAGAGGCAAAGGGTTCAGATTATTAGATTACAATACCCCATTTTTGTTGCTTCTTTGTTTAATAACAAATATCTGTTGATGGACGGCCGCCTTGCCTCTGCCCCGGACACACTGACCAGGTGCTTGGAAGCTGTGGCTGGATGGCTACGTGGGAGCCGGTTGAAGTTAAATCCTTCGAAGACAGAGGTCCTCTGGCTGGGTTGGGATGACATGGGGTTGGGAGGCCAACTCCCATCTCTTGTGGGGGCTAAATTAGTGCCAGCGCCTTCTGTCAAGAGTTTGGGTGTAACCTTCGACGCCTCCCTTTCCATGGAGGCGCAGGTTGCAGCCACAGCAAAGGTGACATTTTTCCATCTCCGCCGTATTAAGCAGTTGGTCCCTTACTTTTCTCGCCACGATCTGGCCACAGTAATCCATGCGACGGTCACCTCCAGGCTTGATTATTATAACTCGCTTTACGCGGGGCTGCCCTTGAAGCTGACCCAGAAACTCCAGCAGGTGCAGAATGCCGCGGCGAGGCTCCTTACAGGGTCCCGGCCGCGGGACCACATTCATCCAGTGCTTTACCAGCTGCACTGGCTCCCAGTGGAGTACAGGATCAGGTTTAAGGTGCTGGTTTTGACCTTTCAAGCCCTATGCGGCTTAGGACCCTTGTACCTACGGGACCGCCTCTCCTGGTATGCCCCGCGGAGGACCGTAAGGCTCACAAATAACAACATTTTGGAGATCCCGAGCCATAAGGTGGTTAGATTGGTTTCAACTAGGGCCAGGGCCTTTTCAGTACTGGCCCCGACTTGGTGGAACGCTCTCTCACAGGAGACCAGGGCCCTGCGGGATTTGACATCTTTCCACAGGCAAAGCTGTTCCGCCTGGCCTTTGGGCTGGACTCAGTCTGACCCCTATGTTTTCCTCCCCTATGGTTTTGATTTGGGCTACTTTAAAATGAGGCTGCATTTTAAAATTTTAAATTTAAACTGTATCTTAACCCATATTTTAATTGTTTTTCTTTCTTTTTTTACTGGTGTCAGCCACCCTGAGCCCGGTTTTGACTGGGGAGGGTGGGTTATAAATAAAATTATTATTATTATTATTAATATTATTATTATTATTACAATGCACGAAGGATCCAAATGAGTATTTCCTTGCCAAGGGGACTAAATGTCTGCAGGTACTAGTGAACAGTCTTTGCTTCATGATGTGTACGATGGAAAGAAATATGTATAGGAATCCTGTAAAACACCCCCCCCCCAAGTTTATATCCTGCCCCTCATGTGTTATGCTTGCAAACATTTACTACTTGGGTGCGTGGGAAAAGCAAATATGTAATCTTGAATGCTTCAGGTGTGTGAGTAGGATTTTTGAGTGATGAGTGGCTACAAGATCCATTCAGTGAAAGGAGGATAATGCTATGTTGGCTTTTCCATATGATGGTCCAGATGTTTATTGCTTCTAAGAGCCTGTTGTGGTTAAAACTTTTAGAGATTCAAGTGGAAGCAGTATTATTATAAGAGTAGCAAGCTCAGCAAGGCGGACAGATGAGCCTTTACTGCTTGAAGGGGTGAAGTCCAGTGTGAAGAAGCTTGAGTACCTCTCTTTCATACTTGATAAAAAGAAATATTCAATGCAATAATTTAAGCTGTTTCATAAAGGGCTTTTTTTTTCAGCCGGAACTCAGTTCTGACACTTCTCAGGTGGGCACCATTGCCATTCTAAGAGGTGTTCATGGTGAGTTCCAACACCTCTTTTTCTAGAAAAATAGCACTGGTATTTAGATGAGTTATTGCTGTGTTTATCTTGTTTGCTTTTGGTGTCTTGTACCCATTTTGAAGGGACGCGGGTGGCATTGTGGTCTAAACCACTAAGCCTCTTGGGCTTGCCAATCAGAAGGTTGGTGGTTCGAATCCCTGCAACGGGGTGAGCTCCCGTTGCTCGGTCCCAGCTCTTGCCAACCTGGCAGTTCGAAAGCACGTCAAAGTGCAAGTAGATAAATAGGTACCACTCCAGCGGGAAGGTAAACGGCATTTCCGTGCGCTGCTCTGGTTTCATTGTTCCATTCCGCCAGAAGCAGCTTAGTCATGCTGGCCACATGACCCGGAAAAACTGTCTGCGGACAAATGCCGGCTCCCTCGGCCTGTAAAGTGAGATGAGCGCCGCAAACCCATAGTCATCTGCAACTGGACTTAACAGTCAGGGTTCCTTTACCTCTTCCTTTAACCCACTTTGATTATGCTTGGAGAGAGACAAGCTAGAAATGAAGGAAGTACTGGATTAGGCCATCGTGTCTTATACAATCACAAAGGATATCCTGGAGGTTTATATATAATCATAGGTGTTTTGTTTTTGTTTTTTAAAGGTAAAGGACCCCTGGGTGGTTAGGTCCAGTCAAAGGCGACTATGGGGTATGGCGCTCATCTCAATTTAGGCCAAGGAAGCCAGCGTTTGTCCACAGACAGTTTTCCTGGTCATGTGGTCAACATGACTAAACCGCTTTTGGTGCAACGGGACACCGTGGCGAGTGCCAGAGCAAACAGAAATGCTGTTTACCTTCCTGCTGCAGTGGTGCCTATTTATCTACTTGCACTGGTGTGCTTTTGAACTGCTAGGTTGGCAGAAGCTGGGGGACAGAGCAATGGGAGCTCACTTCACCGCAGGGATTTGAACCGCTGCCCTTCCGATAGGCAAGCCCAAGAGGCTCCATGTTTTAGACCTAAGCGCCACCTGCTCCCCTATCTTCATCTTTACCTATATATAGTCATATAACCATAGCAACAACATGGGAAGGTTGGCCTTCAAGTTCTTGCTTAGGTCAGCTTTGCAAATAAGCCCGCAAAGTCATTGGCCTAGGAAAAGGTGAGGAGGAGAATTTAGCCTGCGGAAGCTAGCTAGCAGAAAACGGGTAAAGAGCTCTTCCCCTTTTGCAGAAGCCTATTTCATTTTTTGTCCTGGTCCTGGAAGAAGGGGTTTCCTTCTGACAGCCCACTTCATCTCTGCACTGAGTGCAAAGAAGGGAGAGAGCATTTGTGGGACTTGCTCACTCACTTGCATGGAGTGAGCAAGTTGTCTATGTTATTGTTGCCTATGGCTACCAAGCTACTGCTTAAATAAGGTCTGACTTAGATCATTTGCTTCATTTACCACAGCATATGTTTCCCCCTCTCTCTTTAGAGGATTGCTAATCTGTATATTAACTTTCTTCCTTTTTTAAAATACATTTTTATTAAGTTTTACATAACAAATTTCAATTCAAACATTAAACATCAACACCATCATTTAGGATTCCCTGAATCTTTCGACTCCCCTCCCCTCTTCAATGGTTACCGTTATCAATCTTTTCCCCCCAACTGCTTCCCTTATTTTCTCTATTTTTATTTTTAATAATCCATTTTATCATAGTTTTTCGTTCATTACAAGCATCACTTAAATCCTGCCAAAGTTTTTAGTTGTTTACTGCATCTGTATGTTAACTTTCATCTCTATGATTCAAATGTGGTTTAACCAACCAGTGAGTGATACATGAAATAGGTAGGATTTCTCTTAACAGATTCTGATTTTTGCTGTCAGAATGGGTCTTTAAAACCAAATCTGTACAGCACGTGCTCACTCTTTGTGAATGGTATTGTTGAACTGCTACCACATTTATCACCCTGCTGGATTTCTGTTTCCAGTGCCTGTGAACTTTATCAAAAGGGGGAAAGAACCAACCTTCTCCTTCTCCTTTTTATTTCCATATGATTGTGTCCTTCCTTTTAATTCCACTGTTTTCAACTTTTATTTGAGATGGACTATTATTTCCAATATGCCTGTTGTCTTTGTCCATGGAGGGATACTGGAGTGCCTTGCCAGTTCCTTCTCCAGGTGGATCAGGTTTAGTCAGAACTCTCCACTATGACCTGTCCATCTTGGGTGTCCCTGCACGGCATAGCTCATAGCTTCTCTGAGTTGTTCAAGCCCTTTCACTATGACAAGGCAGTGATCCATGAAAGGAGGCAGTGGAAGACAGGAGTGCCTGGTGTGCTCTGGTCCATGGGGTCACAAAGAGTCGGACACGACTAAACGACTAAACAGCATTATTTCCAATGTACATTTGGTTATGCCATCACATGTAATATATATGGTGTGGGTTAGTGTTTGTGGATGTTACCAACAGGAGTAAATTGTTCTGTTGCTTGCCCTGAATGTATTTTTGCAGGTAGCCATTGGCTAAGGTGTGTGAATGATAAAGATTGTGTTCATTTGAATGCAGTTTCCACCAAGGGTGTTTGTAAGTCCCCGAGCATGCTTCCAACTAGTATGTGCAGGGCCTCTCAAAATATGACAGTTAAGTTATTTAATTTGGCCTAATATGATGGTAATTCCACTGATAAAGTGGAATATTGGTTAAAAATATATATAACTGAAAACCCTGTTGGAAAACTAGAAGTATGTTCTTCCTTTCCATTTACCCTGTGGATTTCTGTAAATGCTTTCTGACTGCTCTCTTTGAATAATGCTACTTTGGTGTTAAAATTACATCTTAGTTTTAAAAAACTCTCAGTACTTTAGGCATAATATTGTTTGCTTTTGTGTCTGGAGTGCATCTTCCTTTAGTTTCTCCAGTTTTCATATAATGCTTTGATTAGGTGCAATCGTACAAGTGTATTGCAATACCTCGTTTATGCTGAAACCTGTATGAGGTATGAAAATCCCTGAACAGAATTTGTAATGTATGTATTTGAGCAGTGCAAACCTACCTCTCTTTTCTCTTGCTAAATTCATGGGAGCCTGTAGGCCTGCATTTGCTTCCTGTGATTCCAGCAGTCATCGGACTCATTTGATTAGAGATAGCTGCATTCAGTTTTTAAAATGGAATGGTAATAGAATAAGCTTATCTCATATCAGCTGTGCAGTTTTGTTGGACCAAACTGACATAAATTTATGAAATCTGATGACAGTAGTAAACTGAAGCTGTCTAGCTCAAAATTGCAAAGGGAGCGATGGAGAAGCAAGCATTAATGAGCTGGGAAATTTTTCATCTGGAGCAGTGAACAAGAAACTACACATTTTAAGAACTTGGCCTCAGATTGGAAAGCAAATATTTATAAATACTTTACTGGACACTGTCAATAGATTGACTGCCAGTAGATTGTGCTTAATGTAACAATCCTTATTCTTGCAAATAGTCACATTGTTAATGCCAAGTATATGATATGTGGGGTAGGGTATATCCATCAACATTTCTTTGATGAAAGTTGGGACAACAACAACAACAATTTTATTATGTATACTCCACCCATCTGACTGGGTTGCCTCAGCCACTCTGGCTTCCAACACGTTGTTGTTGTTGTTGTTGTTGTTGTTGTTGTTGAGTTGTTTAGTCGTGTCCGACTCTTCATGACCCCATGGACCATAGCACGCCAGGCACTCCTGTCTTCCACTGCCTCCCGCAGTTTGGTCAGACTCATGTTGGTAGCTTCAAGAACACTGTCCAACCATCTTGTCCTGTGTCATCCCCTTCTCCTTGTGCCCTCCCAACACCAGGGTCTTTTCCAGGGAGTCTTGTCTTCTCATGAGTTGGCCAAAGTATTGGAGCCTCAGCTTCAAGATCTTTCCTTCCAGTGAGCACTCAGGGCTGATTTCTCCACCAGCACCATAACTCAAAAGCATCAATTCTTCGGCGATCAGCCTTCTTTATGGTCCAGCTCTCACTTCCATACATCACTACTGGGAAAACCATAGCTTTAACTATACGAACCTTTGTCGGCAAGGTGATGTCTCTGCTTTTTAAGATGCTGTCTAGGTTTGTCATTGCTTTTCTCCCAAGAAGCAGACATCTTTTAATCTATGTGCATGCAACATCTATGTGCATGCAACTGTTTGTGTGTATAGAATTTCTGCTGCCTGGGTGAAACACTGGCTTCTTCTTCTTCTTCTTCTTCTTCTTCTTCTTCTTCTTCTTCTTCTTCTTCTTCTTCTTCTTCTTTCAATAGTACCCTTCATCCTAGGATTTCGGGGTGGTTTACAATATAAAAACACAGAAATACATAGCAACAAACAAAAACAATACCAACCCACCGAACAGTTTCGAAGGCCATAGATTATTTAAACAGTCAAAGGCCTAACTAAAAAAAGAAAGGCAAGACTACCACCAACTGGCTATCTTTCAGTACTGTGCAAATAGCAAAAGATGTCACCAGAACATATAGAATTCAAAATATCAGAGTGTCTGGTACCTGGCCACCCTACCATAGCGGTGAGCACAAAAAGAAAGTAACTGTAAAAGTTTCGCTCTCAAATATCAACATTTCTGTCAGGTGTTGGTAAAAGCCTGAGTCAGGGCTAGTAATGGAATGAAAGTGGCCACCATAAGTGGTTTTACTTGAAAGATAGCAGTGAGCAGAATTGGTCTACGAGATGCAGACCAGAACTTTCTGATTTGTAGTTTCTTAGCTCTTGCATACCCCAATTTTTCATACCTGCTGTGCTGTTTGTTTATGCATAAATTAATTTATGCATTAGTAAAATTAATTAATTCATGCATTGATTAATTTATGTATTGATTAATTAATGCATTGATTAATTAATGCATTGATTAATTAATGTATCGCAGAGGTTTGGTCACAGCAAAATTCTCCTCAACTGGTAGCCAGGGGACTGTGAGTTGAATTTCCCTTCAGTCCATATTTGGGAGCCTACAGAATCCTTCACCTTATGATGGTGATATCTCATTGGTAAAGCCTTGCAGAAGCCTTCTTTGGTGCTCATGAGGTCCTGCCCACAGCCACTGATATTCAGCTTGAAGCATCCTTTGGTAGCCAATATATAATAGATTCTGGGATGTGTGGGGTTCTCATAACAGTTTGTCCAGTTTGCAGATGTGCTCACAGCCTCCACACCTCAAGTTGGCAATAGGGCTGGGCAATATATCAATATACATTGTCCAAAACCAGATTGAAGTCCATATTGTGACACCAGTTTCATAATTTTTGACCTGGCAATGTTTTGTGAATCATTATGTGGGGGGGGGGGGGAGCTGTGCAAAAATCACAATGTGGGAAAAACTGTGAAGCCATCCACTTGCCTCTACATAAATCCATCCTTATTTCAGACATCATAATGTATCAGAATATCGTGATGTACAGCTGGTGATAAGTAGATAAATCATGATGCTGAAAACCAGATATCACCCAGCCCTAGTTGGCAACCTCTGCTCTGGAATGTATATACTGTATTGTTCGTGCATATATGATATAGGCATGCTTCTTAGTCTTCCTTAGGAAATCTCCAAAAATCCTTTATACAGTGGCTACTGGGATTCACTTCTTCCTAGCAGATGTGATATCTGCAGGTAAAATTTGTTAGCAGCGAATTAGTCAAATGAACCTTTGTACATTTTGAGTTATAAAAAGAGCTTGTGTTGCTAGGCATCCAAATGACGGCACATGGGGAAAAGTTACTGTGTGAGAGTGTAACATAAGGCTGCATGTGCAATTCAGAGAAATACATAAAGAAGGCTGATCGCCGAAGAATTGATGCTTTTGAATTATGGTGCTGGAGGAGACTCTTGAGAGTCCCATGGACTGCAGGAAGATCAAACCTATCCATTCTGAAGGAAATCAGCCCTGAGTGCTCACTGGAAGCACAGATTGTGAAGCCGAGGCTCCAATACTTTGGCCACCTCATGAGAAGAGAAGAATCCTTGGGAAAGACCCTGATGTTGGGAAAGATTGAGGGCACTAGGAGAAGGGGACGACAGAGGACGAGATGGTTGGACAGTGTTCTCGAAGCTACGAACATGAGTTTGACCAAACTGCGGGAGGCAGTGGAAGACAGGAGTGCCTGGTGTGCTCTGGTCCATGGGGTCACGAAGAGTCAGACACGACTAAACAACTAAACAACAACAACAACAACAACAACAACAACAACAACAACAACAAAGATTAATATAAAGCAAAGTTGTTGTTTTTTAAAGGTCTCTAGAATGCTAAGTTCAAACAGAACAGAACCTCTTGCTGGCAAAGGATCCTGTAAAAAGATGTTTCAATGTTCATTGTGCCTTCTATGACTAAACAAAGGCACCCCTCCCTGCAACAGGACAAAACTGCTTTCAGTCATGCAGGATCACTCTGACAGTATCTCTAAAGGTAAAGGTAAAGGACCCCTGACAGTTAATTGCAGTCACGAACGACTCTGGGGTTGCAGCACTCATCTCACTTTACTAGCCGAGGGAGCCGACATTTGTCCACAGTTTTTCTGGGTCATGTGGCCAGCATGACTAAGCTGCTTCTGGTGACACAGAACACTAAAACCAGAGCAGCGCACAGAAACACCGTTTACCTTCCCGCCGGAGCGGTACCTATTTATCTACTTGCACTTTGACGTGCTTTCAAATTGCTAGGTTGGCAGGAGCAGGGACCGAGCAACGGGAGCTCACCCCGTCGCGGGGATTCAAACCACCGACCTTCTGATCGGCAAGCCCTAGGCTCAGTGGTTTAGACCACAGCGCCACCCACTTAGTAACCATTCACTTTGTTACGGATGTTACCTCCAGCCAATTGTGAAATTGGTGCCTGGGATTCACGTTTTCACAGGTACAAAAAGCAGCATATTGATGATGGTTTAAAAAAGCATTATATTTGCAACAGAAGTGCATCACTGAGAAAGTTTCCATAAATGGAAACCATATTTAGAATACATTTATTGGGTTACAGCAAATAGTGTCCATGCACTAGCAGAACGGGCATCTGTTTGTACAATAGAACATCCTCTCTCTCCCTTCCCCAATGCCCCTTCAAGATTGCTCCAAAAGGTTAGGGGAGCATCTACTATTGACCTTGTATTTGCCATTTAATGTATTTAATCCACCACCCAAGTATGGAGGATTCTAACAAATGCCAGAAAGTTGGTATCTGCTCTGCCACGTTCTTGTGCAAATTCAAATTTCTGCTGCTATATAATTTTCAGCGTATTGCAGGTACAGTGGAACCTCGGTTTATGAACACCTCGGTTTATGAATTTTCGGTTTATGAACGCCGCGGACCCATCTGGAACGGATTAATTCACTTTCCATTACTTTCAATGGGAAAGTTTGTTTCAGTTTATGAACGCTTCAGTTTATGAACAGACTTCCGGAACCAATTACACCCATGCTTCGTGTTAAGTATGCTTCAGGTTGAGTACTCCGTGGACCCGTCTGGAACGGATTAATCCACTTTCCATTACTTTCAATGGGAAAGTTCGCTTCAGTTTATGAACGCTTCAGTTTAAGTACTCCGCGGACTATCTGGAACGGATTAATTCATTTTCCATTATTTTCAATGGGAAAGCTCGCTTCAGTTTATGAACGCTTCAGTTTATGAACAGACTTCCGGAACCAATTGTGTTCATAAACCGAGGTACCACTGTATTAGCATAACTGTGCAATCCAGTCTACTTCTGTTTCTGCACCTGCACTTCTTCCCTATTTTCAGATTTCCTGACGATTAAGTGCATTCTGCCTGTGCTGCTTCACATAAATAAAATTAACATTATATATTCAATCATGAGCCAATAACTGGGGGCTCTGTTCTGTCTTGCAGGAGGCAAACATAAAACACCTGTTTAGGGGGGGGGAGTTATGTTTTTATCAGCCCTACTTTAAGAACCAGGACATAATCTACAATCTAGCAGCTGCAACAAAACAAACAGTGCCATCCTCCATTTTTTTTAAAGCGGGAGGGGAGTTACTTTTTTAAAAAATGAACGTGGTTAAACAATCGCTACTTAGACGCCTTGGTTAGAGAACTCCAGCAGCAGTGGGACTTTGTGTGCACACTGGGAACTGAGCCCAGTGTTACCCAGGCAGCATGCAGCCACACATTGTGTTGGTGTATGGTGGGTGGAGCTGAGCGAACAGACTATGGAAGCTGTACTCCCTTCCTGGCCTCTTCAGATCTTCTCAGCACCCTCCCATCCTGAGCACAGTGCACGTTACGCTCACTGCCTTCTGGGGGCTGAGTAGTGTCGTCCCCCCCCCCGGCGCATACCTGCCAAGTCCCGGACTGCAGAATCTGGGACCGGCAGCCGTGTGACACCGGAAGTTGCGTCAACGCAAATTCCAGTGTCGCTTTGCCCATCTATGGGAACCAAAAATGGCCCTCGCCGGCTTCGAAAGTCACGTCTATGCATGTCCGGAAAGTGCGTAGACGCAACTTCCGGTGTCGCTCTGCCCATCTATGGGCACCAAAAATGGCCGCTGATGACACTGGAACTCACGTCTATGCACTTCCGGACATGAGTAGACGCGACTTTCGAAGCCGGCACTGGCCATTTTCGGTGCCCATAGATGGGCAAATCAGAAGGAAAAAAAATGGCCGCCGGCAGGAGAATATAAGGGGAAATAATGGGAGATGAGGTGATACGGGCGACCGCTGGGAAAAGGTAAGAAAAAATGGGTGTTTCCCAGGGAAAACGGGGTACTTGGCAGCTATGCGGCCCCTGGCCACTTTGCTTCTTCCAGCTGACTTCCCTCCTCCCTGCTCCGCACTTTCTCTTACTGTGCTATTTTGATGCTTTGCCTTTCTTAACTAGGTTGATTGGGTTGTTCTGTTGGTTGGCTGCTCCTGTCATTATCCCAGTTTAATTGGCCACTTTGGGCAGCAATGTGTTGGAATATCACAGGGCAGAGTTTGGGCGAGCTTCCTCAGTTACCTTTATGGTGAATGGTGAGACCAGGGACTAACCTTCCGGGTTTGTGGGGCCTCTTGGCTTGGTAAGGATCACCTTGGGGGCTAATCCTCCTGAGAGTGGGTGGGTCAGGAAGGCCTCCCTATCTACCCTCAGGTGTGGGGCTGATAAAAGGGGGTGGTAGTGGAACTGAAGGCAATTCCCCTTTTCATGTTCATGTAGCGAGGCAGGCTTCACTCAAAAGCAAGGTTCCCACACAGTCACACTGCAGATAATTTGTATAAATTTAAATAAGCATACACCCATGTTTTACCCAAACTTTCCTTGTGCCACGCTTTTTAATTTCATGACTGTGGCCACTACAGACAGCCCCATATTTGTGTGGGAGTTGTGTTCTGGGTCATTGCGTGTTTGCACAAAATTGTGTGCAATTGAAACATTCTGCCTCTTTCCACTCCCAACCCTCCCTGCTCCACTTTTTTAGTAATGTCTTTTATGATGTTTCCAGATCGCTTCCGGATCCCACACATATCCTTCATGCCTAAAACAGGGTTTGCCTGTATAAAGTTTTCTGACCATATATATATTTTTCCTTAAAACGTTTTTTCAGAGTTGTAATCCTATTGCTTTTTAAAGTAGCAGTAATACAGAAATATTATGGAAAAGATCACGTTGAAAGGGGCGATATTTTATTTCCTGAGTAATTCCTATTGCTTAGAATTGTTTAAAAGCAGTTACATATTTTATGCTGATGTTTTGTAGCAGAAATAAGATTGGAGCAGAGCAATGATAAAAGCTTTTAATTGACTGCAGTTTGTTATTTTTAAACTGTACTGTGTTTCACCAAAGTTGTGGAGGTATGGATCCATAATTCCAGGTATTTTGGATGAAGGATAGATAATTTTTAACATACCTGTTTCCCTTTGGATACTTTTGTGCTTCTTGCACAAGTGTACTTGAAGTATGTCTCTTATTTTAATCACTACTAAAGTAGTGATTTCAACAAAGTTAAAGTGATTTGTTCCATGAAACTGTTTATAGAAAATAGTTTTCTGACTGGTCCAGACTGAAAGTTTTCATTTGGCTAGCACAAGGAGAATATACTGGTTACCTCTGTTCTTATTGTATCCATAAGCTCATTTTCCATTTGTTGTGGAGTGCCTGTGTGCCTGCTATGACAATGGATTGTGACTTTTTTTCTTCCTGTAATAGAGTGGCTATGGTGCATTCAGTGACTATGGTACCTGTTGCTGGTTCTTTTTCCAGGTCAATTGGCTGCAGGTACATGTGAGATTGTTACGTTGGACAGAGATAGCAGTCAGCCCCGAAGGACTATAGCCCGACAAACAGCTCGTTGTGCATGTAAAAAAGGACAGATTGCCGGTACAACGAGAGCAAGGCCAGCCTGCGTCGATGGTAAGAGACAAAAGATCATTTAACTTAACATCCACCCAACGCGGAATTGGTTATCAAGCACTTCATTTGCTCAGATTGAAAAAGTGTCTTGTCAAATATTTGCGCAGTCACCAGCCAAGCCAGCATGTTGACCCGAGGATTATGCTGGAAATTCTTGTAGACATTAACTGTGTGCCTCTAACAGGCAATTGACTCGCTTTCTTTTCCGGTCTGGAGCCTTTGTTTTCTGTTAGCTGACGAAGTTGAGAAATGTTTGGTCATTTCTCCATGGATCTGTGTCTGTGGGACGGTTGTGTGTCAGTGGGCAACCGAGCCATGCTGTCCAGATGGTGTATTGGAACAGCGCTGTATGTTTCCTCTGCCAGGATCCACAGACTTAGAATTGGTTTTGTAATGGTGTGGGAAACTGATGTCCTGCATTGCAGTACTATTGTGTTAAGAGAGAGATCGCTTCTCGGAAACCTTTCTATTGCTTCCTCCGAGCATCGAGAGCTGGGTTCACAGCCAGCCTAACTGGCGTTGCTAGTTGAATACTCTACATCTTAATTTGAATCATAGCCAACGTGGCCACTTCTGCATGAAAGTTAATGTGGTTGGGGAGAGGTGGAAGTGCTAGTGAATATGAAATTAGAATGGAACGGTTGTATTATACCTTATATTTCTGCTGCCCCTTACCTCATTAAAAATGTCATTCTGTATGATTCATTGCAGATGCAGTGTTGTTGCCTGCAGCTTGCAAAAATGCTGATGTAGAGGGGGGATGAAAATATTTCACTTTGAAATGATTTTTATGTCTCAAATGAGCTGCTGTATTCCAACTAAGACACCAGCGGTGCAGCCTGCTGATGAAAACTTACCGACAAACGTTCAGGTTGCAATTAAACTAAACTAAAACAGGACTCCTGTTATAAATAGACGGCATTAAAAATAGCATGTTTTGATTTAGCTTTTGCAGGGGGAAATACAAACGGATGCTTCTGTAGAAAAGATTATAAATTCAGGTCTGCTTTGAAAAATGACTCACACTTGAGCTCATTTAAAAAAATAAAATGCTGAGACTTCAGTACCATTTCATCAGACTTTGACTCCCCTACTGACTATCAAAGAAGACAGCACAAAGGGGATTTCATTGCCTGCCCACCAAGCTAAATATAAAGCATCACATCCATTCTATTTTTGTGTTTTGCCTTCATTCTTGCTAATACTCTAAAATCTGCTTGTTCTTTCCCTTTGCACCATCATATTTTGCCATGGTATGTTTAGTTGTTTTCCCCCTCCCCATTAGATTTAAATAATGTTGTTTCATTGCAGTTCTAAGTCAAATATCTTAATAGGTCTACTAATCTTGAAATTGCATTTAATTAGTCCGGCATGTTAACTTGCTTTATTTTTGCATAGTTTGAAGATTTCTATCCAACTTTTCCTCTATTGAGTATACTCAGTTTATGATATACAGTGGTGCCTCGACTTACAACTTTAATCTGTTCCGAAGGCACCTCCATAGGTCGAAAAAATTGTGTCGAAAAGTGCCATTGGAAACGCGATTTCCCATAGGAATGCGTTGGAAACGGAAAAATTCGTAAGTCGAAGCAACCCCATCTAAAAATTCGTAAGTTGAAAAAACCCTATCTAAAACCGTAAGCGTGCGACCATTTGCCCCATTCATAAGTCGAAAAATTCGGTTGTCGAGTCGTTCGTAAGTCGAGGTACCACTGTATTAGAGTTCTTCCATCTGAAAAAAGAGATACAGCTTTGGTTCAACCAAAGTCATTTTGTACATGTGATTTAGATACATATTAGTGTTGAGTGGACCCATGTCCTACATTTACAGACTCATATATATATGATAGATTTTGTTATGAATTCTGTTATTTTATTCCCATTGTGCATGTTATTTTTTAATACCCAATTTGGAAGTAAACTTTATTACAACCAATATAATTTATAACCAAAAAATGTGTATAAGATTCTGTGTAAGTTGTCATCATAAAATATTTATCAGCATCATTTTCTTAAATAATTCAAATAGTGAACTCAAGTGGCTCAGTGTCTAGCAAAGAGACTACCTCAAATTAGAATATTGATTGCTGCATAGTCAGGGAACTCCCTAGTTATTTAGAAGGATTTAAGTATGTACTGTATAAGTAACCCTGAAATGACCTGATAAGGACTCATGAACCTGAAGAATTTAGGGGTTGTTGATGCTATAAACAGTTGAGCCTGTAGCAACGATAAAGTCTAGAGCAACTGAACTTGTTTGATGGAGCTTCAGATTGCATGCCAAAGGCAAGAACTTCTGCCTTTATTGTTACATTTTATTTAGGCAGAGGGAAAAACTCACAGCTACCACAAATTCTGAATTTAGACTTTTTTTCTCCCTTTGTACAGTTTTTGCTTCTGCCACAGGAAGAAGGGCTGTAAAGGAACTCAAAGTCAGAAAGACTATAATCTAGCAGTTAAGTCTGATTGAGAGCAATTGAGGCACACAATGTCAATGCATGTGTTAATTACAAGAACAAATTAAACTGAAAGGTTTTTAAATATATATTAAGTTAAGGTGAAATAATGAAAGCAACACTTTAAAAACCATAGTGAATTGCTATAACTTAATAAAGTTAGGTACGGTTTCTTTAAATATAATCAATTCACTAAGTGATTATTCTCGCTGGGGCAGCATACAGTGAACAAAAATATATAAAATCAGAAATAAAGCAAAGTAGCAAATAGTAGCTATCAACATGTCAAAGGCAAACATGTAAAGGTAACTTGCCATCTTCAGAGTGACATTCTTAGTGTCATAGGATAGGTGACAGAATGTGTGGATAATGTGCAGACGATGACTTTTCAGTTGACCAGGATGCCCAAACTAGATTTGTAGACATATCACTTCATAGTTCATTCAAACCATGGTGTACCCCAGTGTTACACAACAACCTCTTAGATACAAGACTTTTATATATTTGATTCCCTGTTGATTCCATATTCACATATGTTAGTGTTCACATCTGATTAGCATGTTTTCACTTGACACTGATTTTTTTTAATTAGACCAGAATGTTAATTACATTACTTTCAGCTAATATTATTTTTTCTTTCCCCCCCCTGCCACACCCAGTTATCTTTGAAAACCTACTATAGTTGGGGGTCAAAACTGTGAATGAATCCTAGTTCACCAGACTCTTACAAAATTATGGTGTGTCTGCTTTACGTTGTGTCCTTGAAAGGGAGAATGTAAAATATGTTTCACTCTAAATATAGAAAATAAGAGCAATACATAATTAAATTAATGTACTACAACTGTGATCCATGAAATAGTTACAGTTGACACTTGGATTTTAGCCATTCTAATTGTATTGACTTCAATGGGTGCAAATTGTTTTAAATTTAAAGCACCGTGGCTTAAATAGCTTATCTTCAGTGAGACTAAAATGGCTGCACTCCAAATACCCTGTCCTAGTGTATTCATGAGCTGAGCTGAATAAGTACAGTTCTTACGACTATAAGAAGTTTTATGGATTGGTATCCGTTAAATTCCTGAAAATACTGTAGGATGTATTGTAGGAGATCTCAGCCTTTAAATGTCATCCTACTTAAGATATAAGGCTTCTTAAGATTATAAATACTGAATTTATAGTGTGTGTTACTGCTTTCACTGGATATAAATCTAGCACAAATAAAACAAAAAAGGAAAGATCTGATGGATTTGTTACTAGCATGGTGTTGGCTGGTGGGGGAAACTTTAGGAAGACAGGTGTTTGTTGCTAAAACCTTGGGATTATTCCATATTCATATTCAGACGAATAAGCTTGGATAATTTATTTCAAGGCAGAAGAGCTAACTAGTTTCAGTAGTGTTTGGTCTTACTATATAACAGTTTGTTAATTAGGAAACTAATTAGGTATTGCGTGTTCAGATCCCAAGACCTCCCCAGTAAATAAAGACACATTCGACTCAAATTTATCTTTTGGTTTTTGGCAGAATTTAGGCCACAACTTTATTGATTACAGTTAAGTGAGTGGTTCCATAGGCTCTGGTTCGGCTAACTCCCGACGCCCACGGTAGGTAGCACTGACCCAAGGCACACCATAGGACAGCCGAGGGTAAACACCTGGGGAAGGTCGAGAGCCTGGGAGCAGACTCTGTTCACTCCCCAGATGCTCCCCGGGACTCAGGCACGGGCACAACCCCCTACCTAGGGGTTGACCAAACCAATTCGAGTCCTTGAATTCCTTTAATGGAATACACTTCACATGGGGATCGGCACAGCTCCCCATCCCTATCCACCTTGAACCAGTGCCTATCTGCAACCTTACAAGTTGTGACGATTTGCTACACGGCAGGCGAAACCCAAATGGCAAAAGCCAATCAGCCAAGTGGGGAAATTCCTACTGTGCCCCTCTCCCAACGGCAGACGATACACGACGGTATAGCAAGGTCAATTGCTGAAAAAATAAATAAATAAATACAGGGAGAGGTGGGCGGGTGTTCCGATGCATGAGCGAAAAGAGGAAGCTCTATGACATTTGCATGACATTTGCATTGCATTGCCTACTTTCTCATTGGCCAAATTGAACCCAGCAAAGGGGGACCACCAATCAGGCATTGTGGCTATCCAAAGGACCCCACCCACAACCATGGGTCAGTCATGTTAATCTGACTGCGACACATGCCCTTTGTGAGGAGGACATGATTTGTCAAGTTGCTAAACCAGTACACCTTTTTATTTCTTTCATTCAGGAAAAAAAAATAGTTGTATGGTCACAATTATCACTACTGAGGAGGTGAGACATTGATCAAAGTCTAACTTTATGCTCTTTAAAGGCTTATAGTTAATTCAGCTTTTTCTTTTCACATAATATGAATACAGATAGACATAAGGATACAATAACTTCATAGGTCCCTTCCACATCTGTGTACACAGAAAGATCAGCCATGCATCATAATTGCAAAAATAAATTCTAATAATACCACAGTAATTTGGATGCTAATGCAGCTTGGCAACCTGTGACTAGTGGAGATTTATTCTAGTTGAATGGAGAATGTTACTTGGATACCACAAGTATTTAATGTTTCAAATGAAACAGTCCAAATTATCTTGGAGCACAATGAAGTTCCTCAGCCATGAGGTAAAGACAGAGGTACTGGTTTGATCCAAGCTTTTAAGTTTTTTAATTGTGTTTCAGACAAGTTAGTCTGACACGCAATGTACCTGAACGCAGAAGAGAGAGACTTTTTTGGAATGTCGCTATATGCTGATCTACATGTTAAAGCCTGTAAGGAGGACATGCCAATACCAGTGTGACAGCTGCCTTATGAAGCGGTTATAAATGCATGGGTTATATTTAATTAGGGACCCAGGTGGCGCTGTGGGTTAAACCACAGAGTGTAGGGCTTGCTGATCAGAAGGTCGGCGGTTCGAATCCCTGCGACGGGGTGAGCTCCCGTTGCTCGGTCACAGCTCCTGCCAACCTAGCAGTTCGAAAGCACATCAAAGTGCAAGTAGATAAATAGGGACTGCTCCGTCGGGAAGGTAAACAGTGTTTCCGTGCGCTGCTCTGGTTCGCCAGTAGCAGCTTTGTCATGCTGGCCACATGACCCGGAAGCTGTCTGCGGACAAACGCCGGCTCCCTCGGCCTATAGAGCGAGATGAGCACCGCAACCCCAGAGTCGGATACGACTGGACCTGATGGTCAGGGGCCCCTTTACCTTTACCTATATTTAATTAAGCCACCCTCAATGGAACTTTTCAGCCTCATCTCCCTGTGTCCCCCCCACAGTCTGCTCCAGAGTTTCCAAGGAGAGAATCAGGCCCGGCTCTAGGTAGACCCCCGGTGGCGCAGGGCACCATGGCGCCGGCCTGCCAGAAAGGCGCCGCGAGCTGCGCCCGCCCGCTGACCGGCCGGTCCGCCGGTCCGCCGCGCAGCTGCGCCTGTGGGAGCCGCGCTGCGCCCACCCACCCACCACGCTGGGAAACGGGGCGGGAGGACGCCGGAGAGATCCGGTGCACCACAGCGGCAGGGGCGTTTAAGACGGCCCTGGAGAGAATAGGGAGGGGAAGTCTAACTGTGCTTGCACAAATGGATTGACTTACATGGATACAACCAATTAGCTTGTATCACATGGAGAATCATTGTACCAATATAACACAATGATGATAATATATATGAAGCAGGCTTCTTCTACTAGTTCCTTGGGATAGTCAGCCATCAACTGTTACATCAGGAGTTTCAGTGGTGCTGATGACATCCAAAACAGCTTTCACCATCTTAGAATCATAGAGTTGGAAGAGACCACGAGGGCCATCCAGTCCAACCCGCTGTCAAGCATGAGAAGAATTCAGTACAGTGGTACCTTGGTTTTTTGAACCGCTTAGTTTATGAACAACTTGGATTAAGACTGCTGCAAACCCGGAAGTAGGTGTTTTGGTTTGTGAACTTTGCCCCGCTTCCTGTTGAGTATGTTCCATTTGTAAAATCTCTGCCGCCCTAGCAGGAGGAGTTGTTGTGGGCCCACGAGGCCTTCATGTGTGTGTGGGGGAGAAATGGTTGCCATTCCCCCCCCCAGCCCATTGGTCAGCTCCCTGCCACGGCACGCCCTTGGCTCATCCAATTAGGAGGTTCCAAGGGGGCGTGGCTCGCTGATTTAAGCGAGCATGCGGCAGGGAATCGGCCTCACTTCTTTCGGATTAAATTCGTAAGTCGAGGCACCGCTGTACATCAAAGGCATACTTGGCAAGCACTGTTCGTAATTTGATGTCAAGGCTAAAGCACCAACATGTATGTGCACTGGCTGCTGTGCACTTCCTGTGTGGTGTGGTCACTGATGGGAGAAGGAAAAAAGAGGTACAGTGGTACCTCGGTTTATGAACACAATTGGTTCCGGAAGTCTGTTCATAAACTGAAGCGTTCATAAACCGAAGCGAACTTTCCCATTGAAAGTAATGGAAAGTGGATTAATCTGTTCCAGACGGTCCGCCAAGTACTTAAACTGAAGCGTTCATAAACTGAAGCGAACTTTCCCTTTGAAAGTAATGGAAAGTGGATTAACCCGTTCCTGATGGTCCGCCAAGTACTTAAACTGAATCGTTCATAAACTGAAATGAACTTTCCCATTGAAACAAAATAAAAAAATTCCTTCAGTAGCACCTTAAAGACCAACTAAGTTTATATTTTGGTATGAGCTTTCGTGTGCATGCACACTTCTTCAGATTCCATTGAAAGTAATGGAAAGTGGATTAACCCGTTCCTGACGGTCCGCCAAGTACTTAAACTGAAGCGTTCATAAACTGAAGCGAACTTTCCCATTGAAAGTAATGGAAAGTGGATTAACCTGTTCCTGACGGGTCCGCGGAGTACTCAACCTGAAGCGTACTTAACCCGAAGCATGGGTGTAATTGGTTCTGGAAGTCTGCTCATAAACTGAAGCGAACTTTCCCATTGAAAGTAATGGAAAGTGAATTAATCTGTTCCAGATGGGTCCACAGCGTTCGTAAACCGAGGTGTTCATAAACCAAGGTTCCACTGTACCTTACAGATGATATACCAGTTATCATATGGACTTTGAAATTAACACTGGTGGGTTTTATGAAGTGGTTTCTCTTCACCCATCTGACTAATGTGTTTGCGCTATAAGGAATCGAAATGACTGCTGGTACAACTGAGATCTTCCTTCTGTCCAGCACACCGGGTTGGTTTGCTTATCTCCTGTGAAAGTACTACTACGGTCTTGGGAAACAGTTGCGAGCCTCTGAATGTAAAACAAACATTTGAAACATTACTGAGGCATAGCTGCCAAGTTTTCCCTTTTCTCGCGAGGAAGCCTATTCAGCATAAGGGAAAATCCCTGTAAAAAAGGGATAACTTGGCAGCTATGTACTGAGGTGGGGGAGAGAAGTGCTCTCCCATGCATTTCTATGGCTCATGTGTACGGTTTCCTGTGTTTTGTGGGTAATTTTAAGAGGCAGAATAAGGTATGATGTTTCTTGTGTTTTATAAAGGTGGCAGGCAAAGGAAAACATAGGTCGGTTACTGTGCAAATCTATTTCAATATGCTCTAAAGCAGTTGAATGACAGCTACAGTCTCTCCACCTTACCCTGATCGATCTTGTTCTTTATTCAAACTCCTTAATTACTGATGACACCATCTTATAGCTCGTATGCACCACACCTCATCTTGCGTCACTCATAAGGGATTTCCCCAATGTTTGTCCCTTTTAAATTTGCCTGTCCTTGATATGCATGGTCCCTTCTCCTTCCTCATCATTTTGCTTCTTCCATCACCAATAATCTCCTTTGTGTTGTACTTGTCTTTCCATTCTGTCCTATTTCTGATGCTCCCTGAATACCATTTGGCTGTGGAGGTGATCTCTATTATGCCATAGAAAGCACCTAGAGATGAAAATAGGTGTCACCAAAGTATGAAGAAAGAATTATAGGTGATGAATAGCTATTCATGTTATAGTTTGCTTCTCTTGCTTCCCTGGAAATTATATTGCATCTGTAGTATCCCCAAAGATGCGGAGATTTAACTGTAAGCACAAATTACTTCATCTCTCACTTTAATGTGGTCTCCTTTGGGGTCTAACCTGGCAACAACATGGCAGCTGAGGCTGGGAAATGAAAACTGAGAGTGCTGGGAAATTTTAAGATTTAATTATTTAAACTGGAAGTTCGCCAGGACGCAAGGTTTAACTCCCTCATGCATACAGGCGCTGCCCTGGGATCTTTAATTACATCAAATGCATGCTTTATTTTACTGGGGAAAATGACATGTTCAAAAACATAGTTCATCAGAAGGGGATGTTTGTTCATTGCATACATAATTCTGCCATTTGCATTCCGTGTAGTTCGCAGGTAATTTTGCCTTAGTGATCGCCAGGGATGTGCAAAACCTGTCTTCTTCTTTCTATTGAATTTTCTGCTTGGCTTCCCTAAGCTCTCTGGTAGCCCCAGGTTCAAAGTTCAGATAGGCTTGCTTTTCTGTGTCTTAGCATGCAAGGTTCTTGTCCCATTGCCACTTAACACACACACACACAGAGAGAGAGAGAGAGAGAGAGAGAGAGAGAGAGAGAGAGAGAGAGAGAGAGAGAGAGAGTAATTTGCACAGTGAAGCAGGCTTCTACATGCATATTTACATCATGCATACACATTTTGAATGCACAAAATGACACTCTGAGCCACCCAGCAAAGGCTTGCATGTGGCTGCATATGTGCTTTGAGTCTACATTCTTTGTAGTGTTTCATTAATGTATTGAAGTACTCGATCCATATTTTTCTGTGCACAACCATATTTGCTGTCTTATATTCTGTAAAATGATAATAACGGAAAAGTGAACCCTGGCATTCAGCTCTTCCTGAAGTCGGTGGCTACAAGGCCTCTATTAGTGAGACTTTCTGTCTTTCCTGTAGTCATTGCAGAATTTCATTATACCACTGGGAAAGAATAAATAGAATGAGTGTAGATAACTAGCAGCTTATAATGGCTGCATCAACAATAGCCATCCATACTCATGTCAAGTAAAATAAGGAAAGCCTATCTTCAAAAACCTTTACTACTTTCTGTGAGAGTTTCAATAACTATTGAATCCAATTCTTTACAGCTTTCATAAGAGTTCTCTATCCCCTAGAGCTTATTAACCCCATTTGTAGTCCTACAATGCAGAACTAATGATTTCTTTTTTCAGGTTGTCTAGAAGCATTGTTGACATTACATGGTCACCTTCACCGATGCTTTAACTGAATAAAAGCTTTAACTCTGAATAAAAAGTGGTTGTGAGAATATATAGCAAAATAAACATTCTTCCATTTGCACTCTCTTAACAAAGTAGCTACTAGGGACGCAGGTGGCGCTGTGGGTTAAACCACAGAGCCTAGAGCTTGCCGATCAGAAGGTCGGCGGTTCGAATCCCTGCGACGGGGTGAGCTCCCATTGCTCGGTCCCAGCTCCTGCCAACCTAGCAGTTCGAAAGCACGTCAAAGTGCAAGTAGATAAATAGGTACTGCTACAGTGGGAAGGTAAACGGTGTTTCCGTGTGCTGCTCTGGTGCTGCTTATTGTTCTTTAGAAGGCATCTTAAGGCAGCCCTGTTTAGGGAAGCTTTTAATGTTTGATGGATTTCTGTATTTTAATATTTTGTTGGAAGCCGCCCAGAGTGGCTGGGGGAACCCGGCCAGATGGGCGGGGTATAAATAAATTATTATTATTATTATTATTATTATTATTATTATTATTATTATTATTATGACCTGGAAGCTGTACGCCGGCTCCCTCGGCCAATAATGCAAGATGAGCGCGCAACCCCAGAGTCAGTCACGACTGGACCTAATGGTCAGGGGTCCCTTTACCTTTACCTTTAACAAAGTAGCTACTACACTTCCTGGCGAGGTACCTTTTCTGTTGCATTAAGTTACAAAGTATCACTTGGTAACAAACAAACACAATATCTGTGTTTGTATTTGGCCAATAAAGTCATTTTCAGTGCCCTAGACAGGGGTTTCTAACAAACACTTTTCTTCCAGCGTCATTCCATTTTTTGGTATCCTCCACCTCCTCAGGACAATTTGGAAACAAACAATTTCACCCATTGCTTGGAAATTTTAGATCACAATTGAAATCTCAATATTACCATGCAAATGCAGGTATATGTCAAGAAGTATACAACGTACAACCGGAAGTTTCAGCATTCTCAAATCAGCCTTGTAATTTGCTCCCTTCTGATACACAACAGCTGTGCTTCATTCCCTGCAGTGGCAATGGAGCTGTGTAAAGCAGTTGCCATAGCTTTGCACCGTGTTTAATTCCGCAACCGTTCCATAGGGGCTAAACATGATTTTCTTTTTCCACTTCTGCGCTAGGAAAATGTAACAAAGGTTGTGAGTGGGATTGGGGTGTGTGAGAGGATTTGAGGGTGGGATTTTTAACACTGCAACTTTTAATAGCTGTTCTGTGATTAAATGCAATTTCAAGCTCGCTAAACTCACTGGCACATATTAAAACGTTCTTCTTTATGAGATTTGTTTATCTGTAAGTCGGAGGTTGCATTTAAATAACTCAATCGTATAGGTGGGAGAGTTGCCGATAGGTGACAACTCTATTGTAGTTCAGAAAGTGGAATTATTGTCATTGTCATTATAATTATAGCACTGTTTCACCAGTATTATCCCTCAGTGACAAAGATACAGTACCACAAAGTTTTATCTGTTTTTCCACTAGGGGCTCTTTAATAGTAATAGGGAGAAAGAGATGTGTATATTCAGCCCAGGCCTTAGTTTGGGGAAGCCTGATTTAAATAGTTCTGTACAAAGCTGTGCTTGGAACAATTAAATACAACAGTATAGTCAGAGGGTTTTTTTGGAAAAATTTATTTGAGAACAGTAATTAAGGGATGCAGTATCCCATCTTAGCACATGTTACAGAAATCTCCAGGACCAGATGGATTTCCAGATGAATGGGATAAACTTTTACCAAAAAGAAGTACTAGAGTTATTAGCAAGATTTAAGTGAGTGACAAATCCCACAGTCTTGGAATGAGGCCCAGATTGTTTTTTTTTCCAAAACAAGAAAAAAACTATATTGCTACTGACAATTTACAGCTTTATTTCTGTACTTAATTGTGATTACAAGACCTTCACCTTAATCTTGGCAAGACAACTAACTAGATTCAGAAATGTCTAAAATAATTTACTCAGATCAAGAAAATTTTTCGAATAACTGAATATTTCTTCACAATATTCATAAAATGACTAATATCATAAACTATGGAGATCAGAGGGGAAACCCCCCCAAATGATCATACAGATTGATGAATACAAGGCCTTTGATAGGATTGAATCACCCTGTTTCAGGTTTTAGTCAAATTTAATTTTAGCTCCAAGTTTAAAAATTGAATGCATCTGATTTACCATTTGACACAGATATGGCTTTTAGATCATTTCCCTACAAAGAGGATATTTATTAAATGTATTTTGTTGTTGTTTAGTCTTGTCTGACTCTTTGTGACCCCATAGACCAGAGCACGCCAGGCACTCCTGTCTTCCACTGCCTCCCACAATTTGGTCAAACTCATGTTCGTAGCTTCCACTGTCCAACCATCTCATCCTCTGTCATCTCCTTGTGCCCTCAATCTTACCCAACACCAGAGTTTTTTTCCCAGAGAGTCTTCTCTTCTCATGAAGTAGGGTTGCCAGACTCAATACAGTGGAACCTCAGTTTATGAACACCTTGGTTTATGAATTTTCGGTTTATGAACGCCGCAGACCCATCTGGAACGGATTAATTCATTTTCCATTACTTTCAATGGGAAAGTTCGCTTCAGTTTATGAACGCTTCAGTTTATGAACAGACTTCCGGAACCAATTACATCCATGCTTCAGTTTATGAACGCTTCAGTTTAAGTACTCTGCGGACCCGTCTGGAACGGATTGATCCACTTTCCATTACTTTCAATGGGAAAGTTCGCTTCAGTTTATGAACGCTTCAGTTTAAGTACTCCGCGGACTGTCTGGAACAGATTAATTCATTTTCCATTACTTTCAATGGGAAAGTTCGCTTCAGTTTATGAACGCTTCGGTTTATGAACAGACTTCCGGAACCAATTGTGTTCATAAACCGAGGTACCACTGTAGTGAACAGGACTTCTGTGCCTTTAATTGCCCTGCTCTCTTTTGAGTCTGGAAACCTTAAAGAGAAACCAGCAGATGTTTGCTTGTAAAATATATATTTCATAAAATTTATACACTGCTAGATAGTTGTTGTTTTTTTAAAAAAAAACTCAAAGTGGTTTACAAAAATAATACAATAAAATCAATAAAAATTCACAACCATATTTCAAAATATACAAAAGTTAAAATACTAAAATGGATTAAGATGCTAAAACAGATTAATGTGACCTCTACATTCTAAGCATCTGGGTAGGCTTGTCTAAACTCTTGTCTAAACAAGCCTTGCCTGTTTTTAGCAGGCACCGAAAATAATAATAATAATTTATTATTTATACCCCGCCCATCTGGCCGGGTACCCCCAGCCACTCTGGGCGGCTTCCAACAAAACAGAAATTCTAAAATACAGAGATCCATCAAACATTAAAATACAGAAATCCATCAAACATTAAAAGCTTCCCTAAACAGGGCTGCCTTGAGATGCCTTCTAAAGGTCTGGTAATTGTTGTTCTCTTTGACCTCTAGTGGGAGAGCATTCCACAGGGTGGGTGCCACTACCGAGAAGGCCCTCTGCCTGGTTCCCTGTAACTTGGCTTCTCGTAGTGAGGGAACCGCCAGAAGGCCCTCGGAGCTGGACCTCAGTGTCCGGGCAGAACGATGGGGGTGGAGACGCTCCTTCAGGTATACCGGACCGAGGCCGTTTAGGGCTTTAAAGGTCAACACCAACACTTTGAATTGTGCTCGGAAACATACTGGGAGCCAATGTAGGTCTTTCAGGACCGGTGTTATGTGGTCTCGGCGGCCGCTCCCAGTCACCAGTCTAGCTGCCGCATTCTGGATTAGTTGTAGTTTCCGGGTCACCTTCAAAGGTAGCCCCACGTAGAGCGCATTGCAGTAGTCCAAGCGAGAGATAACTAGAGCATGCACCACTCCGGAGAGACAGTCAGTGGGCAGGTAGGGACTCAGCCTGCGTACCAGATGGAGCTGATAAACAGCTGTCTTGGACACAGAGTTGACCTGTGCCTCCATGGACAGCTGTGAGTCTAAGATGACTCCCAGGCTGCGCACCTGGTCTTTCAAGGGCACAGTTACCCCATTCAGGACCAGGGAGTCCTCCACACCCGCCCGCCTCCTGTCCCCCACAAACAGTACTTCTGTCTTGTCAGGATTCAATCTCAATCTGTTAGCCGCCATCCATCCTCCAACCGCCTCCAAGCACTCACACAGGACCTTCACCGCCCTCACTGGTTCTGATTTAAAAGAGAGGTAGAGCTGGGTATCATCAGCATACTGATGGACACCCAGCCCAAACCCCCTGATGATCTCTCCCAGCGGCTGCATATAGATGTTAAAAAGCATGGGGGAGAGGACAGAACCCTGAGGCACCCCACAAGTGAGAGCCCAGGGGTCTGAACACTCATCCCCCACCACCACTTTCTGAACACGGCCCAGGAGGAAGGAGCGGAACCACTGCATGACGGTGCCCCCAGCTCCCAAACCCTCTAGACGATCCAGAAGGATGTTATGGTCGATGGTGTCAAAAGCCGCTGAGAGATCCAGCAGAACAAGGAAACAGCTGTTACCTTTGTCCCTAGCCCGCCGGAGATCATCGACCAGTGCGACCAAGGCAGTTTCAGTCCCATGATGAGGCCTGAATCCTGACTGGAAGGGATCCAAATGGTCCGCTTCTTCCAGGCGTGCCTGAAGTTGTTCAGCAACCACTCGCTCAATCACCTTGCCCAAGAATGGAAGATTTGAGACTGGGCGATAGTTGGCCATATTGGCCGGATCTAAAGATGGTTTTTTAAGAAGCGGTTTAATAACCGCCTCTTTCAGCGGGTCTGGGAAGGCTCCCTCATGGAGAGAAGCATTTACCAACCCGCGAAGCCCATCGCCCAGCCCTTCCTGGCTAGCTTTTATAAGCCAGGATGGGCAAGGATCAAGGAGACAGGTGGTTGGTTTCACTCGTCGAAGCAGCCTGTCCACATCCTCGGAGGTAACAGATTGAAATTGATCCCACAAAACTTGACTAGACAGGACTCTAGCACTCCCCCGCCCCGGCCCTGCTCCCACGGTGGAGTCTACCTCTTCCCGAATCTGAGCGACTTTATCTGCAAAAAACTTTGCAAAATCATTGCAGGAGATCATGTGGCCCGTACTGGGCCCGGATGGAGCAGGTGGTTCCGCTAAATTGCGAATCACCTGGAAGAGTCTCCTGCTGCTGTTTTCTGCAGATGCGATGGAGACGGTGAAGAAGGTCCTCTTCGCTGTCGCCATTGCCACTTGGTAGGCTCGAAGTTGAGCTCTAGCCCGTGTCCGGTCTGATTCAAAATGAGTTTTCCGCCACCGGCGCTCTAGCCGTCTCAACGACTGTTTCATCGCCCTCAGCGCCGGGGAAAACCACGGGGCTGTCCGGGCTCCATGCAATCTGAGAGGACGCTTCGGAGCCAGACAGTCGATAGCGCTGGTTAACTCCGCATTCCAGCGGGCCACCAGGGAATCAGCTGAAAGGCCATCGACATGGGATAAAACATCCCCTACCACTCTCTGGAAGCCAATTGGATCCATTAAGTAGCGGGGGCGGACCATCCGAATCGGTCCCACCTCCCTGCAGAGGGGAAGGGTTGCGGAGAAGTCCAGTTGCACCAGAAAAGTGTACAGTGCTTGATTTCAATAGGCAATATGATTCAAATTGCAGGTGCCGCCACACTAAACAATCAAGAATGCAGACTGTATTATGTGGCACCTGTATTTGTAAAGTCAATATAGAGTAAACAGAGTTATTTGCTCTTTACTAATCTGAAAGGAATTGCTTACTTTGATTGAAAAATAAATAAATTCCAGGTTCATAAGACAATGGTAAAATATTTAGGATTGTATCCAGTGCTACGCAAGCAATATTCCATTCCTGAAGAGGACTTCTATTTCCTTTCCCCTTCCCTGCAGAAAATCTCCAGAAATTCCCCAAACTCTTGACCAAATTTTGAGGGTGCTGTAGGGGAAAGGAGGGGAAATTGATACTGCACAAACAGAAGTCTGTTTCAGGAGTGGAGTGGCAATGTTGGAAACAGGTTTTAACAATTAAACTATCTATAACTTCTTTATTGGACAAAAAATTGAGAGCTAACTAAGAAAACGGGTATTCCAGTTATCAGCTTCACCACAAATATCTTCAATAAAAAAGTTCTTTAGGAAAAAAAATGCCGCAGCACTTTCTATTAGCAGCAGTAGAGTAAAAAATATTAAATTGGCAACGCCTTTAAAACAATTTCGTATTGAATAATAAGCCTGGAATAAAAGATAAAATAATCTACATTAATAGAAATAAGGAAGCCTGTCATTCTCTAATTTAAAATCACAGTAGCAGGCTAATGGATTAGTATTGATATCTGAGTAGTTAGTATCAAGGGTTTGGATGAGACTTTATGAATGACATCAAAAACGTTTTGTGCAGATTTTACCAAGTGCCTTACCATGTATAAATGCAAGGATAGAAAGCCAGGAAAGGGGATCAAGTTGTATTTTTCTAGCCATATGAAATAGATAGACGTACAAATTATTTGTGCCCGGTGTTGGCTTCCGTTTTATTTCATCCACAATTTAGTAAAAATGGAACTATTGGCACATATACTAATTCCGAGAAGAGATTCTTTCCAAACCTTAACACAGATGAAAGGCAGAAATGCAGAGCTGAGCAATGGAGGAGGCAGGTGGCTGCTCTACGACAGGGAAATAGGCAGGCAAGCAGAGCAGGAAGGGAATATAATCTGTTTTTTTCATGGCTAGCTCAAATCCTGAATGTTTGTGAGTGGTGCAGCTATAGCAGGGTGTCTCTGCTTTTGCTGTTACTGTTACTGTTACTGCTTAGAGTCATTTAGCAGTTATTTCAAGTCTAGCTCCATTCGCTAGATGGGCTTCTTTGTAGCCGAATAAGATTGTCTTCCATGAATGTGCTCACACAAACTATTAGCCAACAACTATTTTCTTTCTTTTTTTATAGACATCTTTATTGATTTTTCAATTAGTTTACAGCCATCCTTTTCATACACATCAATATTCACACACAAAAACACCAATTGGACACAATGAACATTCCAACGCCTAACTTGTATGCATAAACTAAAGAGAAAATAAATATTATGTTACTTACCTACTTGTTGGTTTGCAGGAGCCAAGAACTATTTTCTATGTGATATAATAATGATACTTATTATACGGCATATTTGTAGGGTCAGAGTTCCTTTCGGTATTCTCTGAAACAATCTTTTTAAAATAAAACTGTTATCCTCTAGCAGCTTAGGGTTGATGCTAAGAAATGATTGCTTGCCGGATTGTTCTGGGGGCTTTCAGTTCGCAGGCTGCACTGTCACTCGCTATGCCGTGACAGTATTTTCAGGAGCAACGTATAAATGTAGAAGTACTTCGTGCAGAGATATGCCTCTTATTTTCTGAGGCTTAGAATCTATGCATATTGATGTAAACAAAATCTGCACCTTTTCCCTTATCCAAGAGCCTGTATAGAGTCCTTAAGTGGGTTCCCTATTGGTAGGAGAAAATAACAGAGGTCAGCCAGAGAATATTGAGAAGCAAAGCAGCTAGTAAGCCTGATGTTTATTCAAGGGACTGTTGCAACAGGGTCCCCACTCACCACACGCAGGAGGGAGGAGAACCCTGAACAATGGTGCTCAAGCCCTTATATAAACTGTTGAAATGGCCCACACTGTAGCTCAAAAAACATTATACATACATCACAGAAGGAGGTGATCTACAACAGAAATCCTTTCTGCCACGTTACCTGACAATGGCCAGTGATTGCTTACTTGGGCAGCCTGGCCATTCTTTTGTGGTGGTAAATCCACTTCCTGGATCATCACCTTGTCCTGGTAATTCCTGAATCCAGGTCACAGGCTCACCCAATTCACACAGAAATACGCCCTAAAGTCAGGTAAGCAAAAGACAATGGAGAGGCTTTCCCATTTCCTTCCTCCTTGCAGAGAAACATTCGAAGTCAATTTGGGAGAATCAATTTGGTTTCAGGATTGTTCTCCTCTACTATTTCAGGCACGTGGTTTACATACTTATGTATGTTGTTTGCCTTGTAAATTTATGAACATTTAATTTATATATTTGAGCCCTTAAATTCTTATAACAATATATGCTCCTGCCTCAGATTTTCCTGCCTTTTCCTTGCCACTCTACTCCTCTTTCTTCCCCTCATCTCTTATCTTTCTATTCAGCTGACAAAACACTGCAGAACACTGCATCATTCTTGCAATTGGCTAGAGAAAGTGTTGGAGCCAGGCAAGAAAGGAAAGAGTCTACTATTTCCTTGTTAGCCCAAGGACAATTTGCTACTCTTGCCCCTGTGAGCAAGCGAATGAATGCTTGTGCTGCTGGTATAGCTAGTAACATAACAGTATTTGAAGACCTTTTTATTATTTAATGCTAGGTATTTTCCAGCAGTACTGAAAGTCAGTAGTTCCTGATTACAAAATGCACCCTCCCCCCAAAAAAAGTATGCATGCACTACGATTGTGCCATATCCTATTAGTACTAGATCTTTTGTGGCATTCTTGCTTTTCGTATTATTTGTGTGCCTGAGGGCTTTTAACATTGACTTAGTGGTCCAATAAAGCTATTCATCACAAATTCTCTGAAAGATAATATGAGAGTTGCTACATTTTGCTATGATCCACAGTCACTGCTTCTGATTAACCAAGACTAAGATGAATTTAAACTTCATTTTAAGTAAGAATCAAATCAGATGAAACAGAAGAGTGGTCAAATGCATTTATTTTCAGGTTTTACTCTGAATGTGACACTTTTTACAGCAACTAATGCCAATAATATTTGACATAGTTGACTTCTACAACACACGGAATGTCTTTGCCTTTAGGAAATGCCTGGGGCTCAGAACATTTTTAGTAAGTGACTTTCTGTCAGAAACCAGTGTCATAAATTTAAAATAATGAAAAATTAAAGTTTCCATTGTCTGTGGTTTCTCTACCTGGAAATAGTCGGCTGTTTTATTTTATTAATTTTAATGAATTTCTATACTAATTTTCAAGAATAAAATTATTTCATGGAAGGTCACTGTGGCGAGTTACACTGGTAAAGGGTCCCCGGACGTTTGCCGGTCTATTGACCCAATACCTCCCTCGCCTATTTCTTCCCTTTGCTGCCACCAACCAGTATATCTGTGTACTGGTACACAATTGATTTGAACTTAGTCAGTTGATCAGTGAACAAAACAATTAAGTTTATTTATTGTGCAGATCTTACAAGCATATCAATTCTTATTGGTTTCTCAGTTATGTTTACTTTAAGCTTAAGTTCTCCCCCTGTTCTCCCTGACTGAAATTCTCTTCTTAACTCTTATAGATTCTGCCCCACCGCTCACCTCACTAGCTTCTCTAACCCTCTATTTCAAAATCCTCTCTACCTCTCTCATCAAATCCGCCTCAACTCAACTCCTTTTATCTCCCCCTCCTGTCTGCCTGCTTCCCCTTATATATCCCTGCTTCTGCCTGGAGAGCTCCCATTGGCCGTTTACCTCCCTGGCAACTTAACTCTTTCTAGACCCTCTAGAGGTGAAACGCCACAATCACATAAAATGCAACAACAGAATGCAATATGTACATTTCCAAAATATCTCAGTAAAGCAGTCCCATATATTTCATACTAGAAATCCAACAACAGTCAAGTGGCTAAGACTAGGTCACACAATCAGAGCCCCTTCCCCAGTCCAGACCACACAGTCAGGTTATATATTGGCAAAAGTAATATAATGATGTATCACTGGGGCAACTAAATGCCTTGTTTTAATTTCACATTGTGACTTTAGGCAACTATTAGGTCACAAGAGTGCCTGGTCTAAAATTGTCTATCAAAAACTTCACTCTTGTGGTTTATCACCACAACAGCTACTCACTTTGGGTTTTAGTAAAGCAAACAGCCTAATTTGTTAACGCCTAAATAATATTGAGCATCAGAACAACTTGGCCACAGTAAGGAATCTTTGCCCATGGTATGACTATTTTCCACCTTCCCATTTCAACTCTCTGGCACCCTATCTGCATAACCTAGCAATTCCAAAATATAGATGTGCTTTTGCGTGTGGAGGTCCCCAAACCACCCCTAAATAAATCACAACGTACACAGAATTAAGTTTAATGGTTTTTGGCAT
Source organism: Zootoca vivipara (assembly GCF_963506605.1). Classification (NCBI taxonomy): domain Eukaryota; kingdom Metazoa; phylum Chordata; class Lepidosauria; order Squamata; family Lacertidae; genus Zootoca; species Zootoca vivipara. The sequence goes on from NC_083285.1 coordinate 10,459,179, forward strand.
GAATTTGGCCACAACTTTATTAAAATCCAAAACAATGTGTGAGTGGTTGCGTAGGCATTGGTTCCCAACTGTCACCTAAGGACAGAACTGATAATAAGATAAACTTGCCTTGTCAACACGGGGAAATCCCCACAGGGAGAGACGGGGACCGGGTGTACAGAACTCTCCCCTCTCCCTTCAGGCTCCCAGAGGCTTCAATATGCCGTCCTGGCCCCTACCTCGGGGTTACGGACACAGCATAGAGCCACTGTATACCTGACCAGGATTTCCCCACCACAACAAGATAAACTTGCCTTGTCAACACGGGGAAATCCCCACAGGGAGAGACGGGGACCGGGTGTACAGAACTCTCCCCTCTCCCTTCAGGCTCCCAGAGGCTTCAATATGCCGTCCTGGCCCCTACCTAGGGGTTACGGACACAGCATAGAGCCACTGTATACCTGACCAGGATTTCCCCACCACTCAGGCATAAACTTGGGGCCAACTAATCTTTAAGACCCTTAATACAAACATCATAACCAATGCCTAACCGCCAACCTTACAAGTTGTGACTATTTGCTATGCAGTAGGCGAAAACCCAAATGGCACCAGCCAATCAGCCAGATGGGAAAAATTCCTACCGGCCCCTGAATACAGGCGACCAAGAAAAGTCATAGCAATGTCAACACAGAGGCCTAAAAAACAGGGAGGGAGGGTGGGGATCAGAAACGCAGCCAAAGAGAAGGGTCCAGAAAAAACCAACGTTAAGCTTAAATACACCCCAAGGTTTGATTCACAAAATGATACATACCAATTTGCCCAACAACAGCCCTTAACCAATCAAACGGTGGCCACTCATGCCCCCACCTTTGCCATAGGCGTGGTTTTCAGCCCCCACCGCAAATCGTGCTCTCTGTAATGGAGAACCCGTCTTACCCTCACAAGATTGAATGTACTGCCCTCGGCTGTACTTGAGGGACGATTCCAACAGAATCCACACGAAAAATGCTTATGTCCCTGTGGAGATGGCAGCACCAAATCATTGACGTACGCCCTTTTGGCTTGCACTCTTTATAGACTTGAGGAATGAGGTTATCACCCCTCTTTTATTGTCCATTCCAGGTTGCCCAACCACTGCCATAGTGTCTTTTTTCTTGCAGATCAAGATGAGTAGATGACAACAAAGATTGCAAGGTTTTTTGCTGGGGCAATCAGAATAAGGTCCACTATTTGACTGTTGATAATAATAATAATAATAATAATAATAATAATAATAATAATAATAATAATAATAATATATACCCCGCCCATCTGGCTGGGTTTCCCCAGCCACTCTGGGTGGCTTCCAACAGAAAAATGAAATAAAATAATCTATTAAACATTAAAAGCCTCCCTAAACAGGGCTGCCTTCAGATGTCTTCTAAAAATCTGGTAGCTGCTTTTCTCTTTGACATCTGATGGGAGGGCGTTCCACAGGGCGGGCGCCACCACCGAGAAGGCCCTCTGTCTGGTTCCTTGCAACTTGGCTTCTTGCAACGAGGGAACCGCCAGAAGGCCCTCGGTACTGGACCTCAGTGTCCGGGCAGAACGATGGGGGGGTGGAGACGCTCCTTCAGGTATACTGGACCGAGGCCATTTGTGGCTTTAAAGGTCAGCACCAACACTTTGAACTGTGCTCAGAAATGTACTGGGAGTCAATGTAGATCTTTCAGGACCTTAAAGTGTGTTTTATATACCGTAATTGACTTTTTATTTATGTTCTTTGTATATCGCTTTGTTCTTTTGTTGCCTAGGCCGATGGCTGACGCAAATAAATATTAATTCATTCATTCTCTATTAGGTCAGTCTCATAGCTGCCAAGTTCTGGCCTGAGAAATAAGGGACTGGACCGGAAGTAGCGCTGCCGCCATTTTGGAACTCGGCGGAGCATGTTCAGAATCTACTTTTGATGCTGCTCTGCCCTGTTCCAAAATGGCCGCCGCACCAGAAGTCATGCTGCAGTCATTTTGGAACTGGGCAAAGCAGCATCAAAAGTCGCTTCTGAGTATGCTCTGCCCAGTTCCAAAATGGCTGCCGCGCCAGAATAAACCGGGGGAAAACAAAAAAAAATCTGTTTTTTCGGCTGGGAACAGCCGGAAAAATGGGGGTTTCCCAGGGAATACGGGAGACTTGGCAGCTATGGTCAGTCTGAGTGCCCTGTATCTATAAAATATGGTGCTTCTCTTGAGACAGGGCCCAAAGTTGCAGCTGGTGCAGAACTCTGCAGTCAAGTTTTTTAATTGTACAGTTATTGCCCTTGTGCTTAGGGAACTTCACTGACTGGCGATTGGCTACTAGGCGATGTTCAGCGTCTTTTTTTTACTAACCTATAAAATTCTGACCAATTTGGGACAAAGCTACCTGCTTGCCCCTCTGTGAACCTGTATAATCACTTAGATCATCAGGGTATTTTTTACTATGAAACGCCACCCAAATTGAGCATCAATACACAACTCAATACACAACATTTCCCATTGCCTCTGCACTCTGTCATACACCACCCATCAAGCACAGGTTTAACTGCAGCCACACACACCCCACTCCCCCCACAAAAAATCCACTGATGTTTTGTTTAAAAATTATAAGAGTTGAGTTCTGCTATTTTCTCCAGGTTATCTAACATCCATATATTATTCCCTCAGAGGTTTCATAGGGCATTGAAATCTCCCTGACTCACCTAAAAATATGCATTAGATCTCCTTGATCTATTTACCTCCATCCTGTATGATTGATCAACATTTATTTTATAACCAGAAAGATGTGTAAAGCTCCTCAATACGGAATGTGGGTCTTTCAGTATCAGAACCACTTTTCTGTATAAAGCAACACCTTTGAGAATCACAGAAATGAAATGAACCCCTTTATTTGATCATTAATTATCAGGTTTGTTGCTAAAGGGTCTACACATAACTGTAAAACAAAACAACAGAGGGGACAGGAGACATCCCCTGGACAAAATAAATTCCTCTGACAAATACTACCATCACGAATCTTCAGCTAGACCCCCAACACATCTGAGGAAGGAAAATGAGGCCAGATAAAGCGTGCCCGTCTCTTTTTCCTTTCCCATCACCATCATCATTTTTTAATTTGCATCCTGTCTTTCTATCTTACAATACTCAAGGCGGTTTACAAGCTGAAGAAATGTACATCTTATAACAATCTAATGCAATACAAAAATGTGATAATAAAACATAACTTTAAAATAAGCAACCTACATGAAAAAAGTAGCATTCAACAATCGTTAGAATAGTATAAAATAATAACATCAACATATAAAAGTTAAACAGAAATCCACTGAACAGTTACAATAAATAATTTATAAACTATAATCAATAAACAATGGCAAGCCACAGTACATAAAATAATACAATACAAATTGAGAAGGCGGGAGGCGGGCGGATGTGGAGGACTCCCTGGTCCTGAATGGGGTAACTGTGTCCCTGAAAGACCAGGTGCGCAGCCTGGGAGTCATTTTAGACTCACAGCTGTCCATGGAGGCACAGGTCAACTCTGTGTCCAAGGCAGCTGTTTATCAGCTCCATCTGGTACGCAGGCTGAGTCCCTACCTGCCCACTGACTGTCTCTCCAGAGTGGTGCATGCTCTAGTTATCTCTCGCTTGGACTACTGCAATGCGCTCTATGTGGGGCTACCTTTGAAGGTGACCCAGAAACTACAACTAATCCAGAATGCGGCAGCTAGACTGGTGACTGGGAGCGGCCGCCGAGACCACATAACACCAGTCTTGAAAGACCTACATTGGCTCCCAGTACGTTTCCGAGCACAATTCAAAGTGTTGGTGTTGACCTTTAAAGCCCTAAACGGCCTCGGTCCGGAATACCCGAAGGAGCGTCTCCACCCCCATCATTCTGCCCGGACACTGAGGTCCAGCTCCGAGGGCCTTCTGGCAGTTCCCTCACTACGAGAAGCCAAGTTACAGGGAACCAGGCAGAGGGCCTTCTCGGTAGTGGCACCCACCCTGTGGAATGCCCTCCCACTAGAGGTCAAAGAGAACAACAATTACCAGACCTTTAGAAGGCATCTCAAGGCAGCCCTGTTTAGGGAAGCTTTTAATGTTTGATGGATTTCTGTATTTTAATGTTTGATGGATTTCTGTATTTTAGAATTTCTGTTTTGTTGGAAGCCGCCCAGAGTGGCTGGGGGGACCCGGCCAGATGGGCGGGGTATAAATAACATATTATTATTATTATTATTATTATTATTATTATTATTATTATTATTATTATGAGAAGCAGAGACTAGAGGGTGGAGCAAGGCAGGTGGAAGGAGGCCTTGCCTGATGAAGTCTCTCCCCTCACCATCCCTTGATCTGTCTGTTGCCACCAAGTAGAACTCTTTAATTTTTTCCCTGGCTGCCTTCACCAAACAGCCTAAGCTCCTTTGTGTCTTCTGAAGGTAGGGTGGGCTTTAGCTTTTAAGTGTCTGGTGCACAAAACTACAGACAATGATACCACAGCTTTTTGAAACAATTTTAAATAGAGTGAATGTGTCCGTAGGGGAAAGGTTTTTACATCGGAAATGTTACTTGCTAACAAACATCCCTAAAGAACCCGAGCAATCAAAAGAAAGCAAGGTAAATACATCTAGCAAAGGATTCCTGCGTTGCAGAGGATTGCAACAGATGACTCTTGTGGCCCCCTCCAACTCTATGATTCTATGAAAATGGGTGTAGACAAGTTCCTTATCATCCCCACGCCCTGCAAGCCAGGTTTGGCAGGTGTGTGGGACCAACCACAAGTCAGAGTTCAGGGGAGATGGTTGTAACTTCCAACCAGCGGTTACGGCAATGTCCTTTGTAGATGCTGAGAGCGTGCCTTTCAAAGTGGCTCCCTGTAGCAGATGACCAGATGATCTTCAGTTACCAGAAGCCCCTTTGAAGCCTCTGCAGAGCAGAAAATGCTCTTAAAATTAGAACAGTTTTCCCTCTCCAGAGAAAGTGGTTGGTATTCAAAGTGCTTCTCCTACCACTCGGAATGAAAAAAAAAAATATTTCTGTGGAAAAAAGAAAAACACTTTTTCTTGCCACAGGACACAGTCTCCTGGAGGAAGCTTTTAAAATCTATGCTGTTTCCTCCAGCCTCTTCAGCTGCAGCAGTTTAATTTGACTAAGATATAATCACATTGATCTAGTAATACTTGATTTATGCAGTATAAAGTTCTGTATAAATGGTCCCGATTAGAGTTGGAAAAGAGTTGACTAGTGAAGAGCAATTTCGGTTTCTAGAGTAGGGTTGACGAACAATTCAATAGTATTCATGATATTTCTACAAAATGATTTACCAAATTGTTATTGATGCACAAACTCTTTTCGCAGAAACATACTTTAAAAATAAAATAAAATAAAACAGCATAGATTGAAATTTGTTTGGATATATTGTGCCTTCGCAGACAGTAAGTGCAATTATGGGAGATTTTCTGTTCCTGGAGTTTGAACATACCATTAAAAATCATTATGGTTTTGTTCTCTCAGACATTTCTGCTGGTGTCTTCCAAACATCCTCCTCTTAGTAACATCTATACTGGTTTCCCCTTTCTGCAAAGTGGTTAAGAGTGAAGGCAGGCATGTATTTGATAGGATATAGATGTGCTTCAAGTATTATTTTCTTGACAAAGAATGTTAATGAATGCCTGTCTACATTGGTTTCATAAGAATGACTTTCCGTTGCTGCCGTACTAGTAATCCTTTAGCCCCCCCCCCCCAAAAAAAAAACAAGTTGAGGGTTTTGAGCTTCTCCAGACTAACCACTTTGCATTTCTGTACTGTTCAAGCACATTTTGTTTAAATTCTTACAAAAGCCTTTCTGCTAAGCAAGTGGACTCTACCCTGGAGCCAGTCAGCCAAATCCCACATATATCAACATGGAAGATATCAGTTCCTAAGGAAAGCATGACAAGGTCCTGCCAGGCACTTTAGAGAGACCAGGGCAGACAATTATTTTCCAAAATAAGCAAATACATTAAAAAAAAATTGTCCAGTAGCACCTTAGAGACCAACTAAGTTTGTTCTGGATATAAGCTTCCGGGTTACTGGGCTTATTTATTTATTTCAACCGCATCAGACCAACACGGCTAACTACCTAAATTATAAAAAAATTCCTTCAGTAGCACCTTAAAGACCAACTAAGTTTTTATTTTGGTATGAGCTTTCGTGTGCATGCACACTTCTTCAGATACAGTGAAATGGAAGTTTCCAGGCACTTATGTAGAGAAGGGGTGGGGAGGGGTGGGGATGGGGAGGGGGGATCACTCAGAAGGGTGGTGGAAATGGGTGACTGACTGACTGATAGCTGTTGATGACCGCAAACGACTGCAAATGGTTTTGCATGAAAAAGCAAGGGTGGAGAAGGCTGAAGATCGCTTATCATGTATAATGAGATAAGAACCCGATATCTCTGTTCAAACCAGGTCCCTCCATGGTTTTGAGCTTGGTGATAAGTTGCAATTCAGCAACTTCTCTTTCCAGTCTATTTCTGAAATTCTTTTGTAGTAAGACAGCTACTTTGAGATCTTGTATAGAATGTCCTGGGAGATTGAAGTGTTCTCCTACTGGTTTTTCTGTCTTCTGGTTCCTGATGTCAGATTTATGTCCATTTATCCTTTGGCGTAGGGTTTGGCCTGTTTGTCCAATATAGAGAGCTGAAGGGCACTGTTGGCATTTGATGGCATACACAATGTTAGAGGATGAGCAATTAAATAAATTATTTTACCTAATTAAATTAGGTAATTAGCTAATTAGCTAATTATTACCTAAATTATTTTCCAGTCCTCTCATCCAAACATACACCAACTATTGCACACTTGGGTTGCGCCTTTTGACTGGAATGTTTCAGTGGTATATATCAGATTTGCCTTTTGCAAAATATTGCTGGATGAACATATTAAGCTATTGTGTTTTATGACTGATAGGGTCTTTTTATGCTGCAAGTTGTTTTGGGGCTCACTTCTGTGTAGGAAATGTGACAAATGTAAGTAAACAAACAAACAAACAAACTCACAATATTGATGCACCACTAAAACCTCAAAGCAGTCTACAAGAATAATTATGACACAGAGACCAGTAAAATGTGGTCCGATTAGAGCTAACCGGAGCATACTGCTCAAACTAACACAGGTCATAAAATGACAAAAAGTAATTATTTTCGTATATTTGAAAACAAAATCAATGGAGATATTATTGCTACAATATCATGCAAACTAATAAAGCATATTCCTAATGGCTTTTCACAATTATTCAGCTGAAGGTTTTTACAGTGTCAATGTCAATGAAATCTCTAGATTCAGGTAGGTACCAGTGTTGGTCTGACACATACCTGTTGAGTCAATCACCCATCTCCTACTACCCTTCTGAGAAAAACCCCACCCCACCCTCTCACTATATACAGTATAAGGGTCTGGTGACTTCTGCTGCAGTGTATCTGAATAAGTGTGTGTGCACATGAAAGCTCATACCAATAACAAACTTAGTTGGTCTCTAAGGTGCTACTGGACATCATTTTTTAATTTTTATATATATATTTCAAATGAAATCTCTGTGTGCATTTCTATTTTTCCAGGGCAGCTTTGCCAAAACAGTCCTTCTGAAACGTAATAAAGAAATAACCATATTTTGTATTTTACCATATTATATAAAAAGTCTTTTGCTCTGCATGATGTAGCACCCAAAAGGTATTTTCAAGCATCCCATCTCAAAAATAGTAATGAATTCATGAGGGTGGGGGTAACAGTCCTATTCTCACCTCTGTTGCATTTCTACTCATGGCATCTTAATGCGATTATTGGATACTCAATAACAGTAAACTTGAAGAATGCATTTCACCTTCCTGTTCATGTCGTTGAATTGTTGTTCAGCTTCTTGGGTCAGAACTAGATGTGGCAACAATCAAGGTGTTGCTGCCAATGGTGGCACCCACATGCCAAAAAACATGAAGTAATAATATCATTTCCATAAATCGTGTCCTCCCTAAAAGAGGGCACGTGTTGCTGTGAGACCTGGAGACTGACCTCCTGGTTGTGGGTGGGTCTATTGAGTAGCCACAGCACCCGATTGGTAGGTCCCATGTTGCTGGGTGTAATATGGCCAATGGGGCACAGTTCAAACAGATCAAGGGACCTATGAACGTGACCCAGGGCTTCCTCTTTCGGCTTGTGCACCATCGGAATACCCACCCACGTCTCCCTATATTTAGGGCATTTTGTGCTTGACCTTGCTATGCCGTCGTGTGTCGTCTGTCGTTGGGACAGGGGCACAGCAGGAATTTTCCCCACTTGGCTGATTAGCTGTTGCCGTTTGGTTTTCTCCTGCCGTGTAGCAAATTGTCACAACTTGTAAGGTTGTGGACAGGCTCTGGTTCAGGTGATAGGGATGGGGGAACGCTCTCACCATCCCTATGTGAAGGGTATTCCGTTAAAGGAATCCATGGACTGAATGGTTTGGTCAACCCTGTGAGGGGGTTGTGCCCTGAGCCTGGGTCCAGGGGAGCATCTGGGGAGTGAACAGAGTCTGTTCCCAGGCTTTTCACCTATCTCAGGTGTTCACCCTTGGCTGACCTATGATAGAGCTCTGGGTCAGCGCTACCTGCAAGGGTGCAGGGAGCTAGTCGAACCAGAGCCTATGCAACCACTCACTTTTCTGTAATCAATAAAGTTGTGGCCTAAATTCTGCCAAAAACCAAAAGAAAAAATTGAGTCAAATGTGTGTTTATTTAGGGGGGAGGTCTCTGGGTCTGAACACGCAACTATACATTGCAGAAGAAGAAGGAACATCATGACGATGAGGTCCTGTTCTTGGGACCAACCCCAACTATATTGTCATGGTCATGGATTCATACTTAAATCAGAGTTCAACAAAATAACGATGTGGATGCAATTTTATTTACATTTTATTTATTTTGATGCATGCCCTCAGACAGCGTAGTAACTGCTATATTACTACTGTTGCAGTAATGTTTAGAATATCCAGTTACTGAATGTGTCATTGGAGCTGCCTTAAATAAATCATAATATCAAGAATTTCCAGCTTGAGGTGAAAGAAATGTAAACCATTAGCTTGCATTGGAAATGCCTCTGTATCTTGTTGTCTTATGCATAGCTGCCAAGTTATCCTTTTTTTAAGGGAAATTCCCTTATGCTGAATAGGTTTCCTCGCGAGAAAAGGGAAAACTTGGCAGCTATGGTCTTATGACTCTGGACTTCTTTAAGTCAAGTGAGTCTTCAGTCAGGTTGAAATGTATTTCTAAAAATTATTGATCTAGTTTTATTTTTTACAAGTATTGCCAATCAAGTGCATTCAGGAATGGCTGTAGGGGAGTCAGATGACTGGGAGTAGAGATTAAATCAAGTATAAAAAGTCTTGAATAGCCCGGTTCAAAGATCCTGAAGGCGCTGACTGTTCTTTATCTCAGTGCACTGTTTTAGTTTAAAGAACAGTAATGCAAACACAGCTAGCAAGACATTTGCAGCCATTTAATCAAATCTCTGCCTCATTTAGCCTTTGCCAGAGGGGGACACATGATCAAAGCTGTGTTGTGAAGGAGGCAAAATCCCATATAAACTATTTATTTCTGAAGTCTGCTGAAATAGTTACCACTGCATTGATGGGTTTTGCCACAAGGCCTGAATGTTAAAGCACTTTGGGTATTATTTCCCCCTCTGTTAAGGTTGGAAATGTGCATTGCAAGGAGGGGAAAAGTAATGTCATTGGACTAAAATAAAAATGTTTAACTTAAGTTTAGTTCATTCTAGATGTTTCCTATCTGTTTCATTTAAAAATCAGGAAGTGCAATCTGAATTATTTTTCATCTAACTCTGTAATTTGTAATACAGCCATTGTGTTGGTTTCCTTGACTGTGCTTTGAAAATAGCAATTCCTGTGATTAGGGTTTGAAGTAAGTTTTGTGTAATATCAAGCAGTGAGTGGCAATTTTCATTTTGCGTTGAGATGTAAATCAGATATGATTTTCTTTGTTCCATCTATATTGGTGTGGCTGGATATAATTCTCATCTGAGCTGTGTTAGTGGAACTTGCCCGCTGAATCATCAACATTTACCACAACTAGTATTTTTAGTTAGATAATTGTAAGAAGATTACAGTACACAGATTCTATAAGGATCTTCTGAATTGTCTTGGAAAGGCTTCTTGTAAGACCTGGCAGATTCGAAAGGCCTTTAGATGATTATTCTATTTCTGCTAGTTTATCTTTGGTATCTTTCAGAGCCATCCTAAACTGCAGTTTAGGGGACGTGGGTGGCACTGTGGTCTAAACCACTTAGCCTCTTGGACTTGTCAGTTGGAAGGTCAGCAGTTCGAATCCCTGCAACAGGGTGAGCTCCCGTTGCTCGGTCCCAGCTCCTGCCAACCTTGCAGTTTGAAAGCATGCCAGTGCAAATAGATAAATAGGTACTGCTGCAGCGGGAAGGTGAACAGCTTTTCCATGCGCTCTGGTTTCCGTCTCAATTTCTATGAGAACTAGCTGCAACTATAGAATCATAAAACGGGGGTTGGCAACGTGCGGCCCATGAAGACCATTTTACTGGCCCATGAGCCGCCCCTGAACTGAGCCACCCGCATCTCTGCATGTGTTAGAATGGATATAGTCCACTGGCTGGGATCCTAAATTGTTGCTTGGTACATGTAAACAAGGATGCAATTTCTGCCAAGACTCCCTCTATAGCAATTTCCACATCATTTCCAACTAACGTTCAGTAGCAGATTTTTGTGAATACAGGATTATAGAGGAAAGTGGCAGGTGAGAAACACTTGTTAAATGAACGTGAACTCTGTCACAGTTATGGAATAAATGTTAGGATCCATGCCATTGTCCTTATGGGGTCACAAAGAGTGTCCAACTCTTCGTGACCCCATGGACCAGAGCACGCCAGGCACTCCTGTCTTGCACTGCCTCCCACAGTTTGGTCAAACTCATGTTCGTAGCTTCGAGAACACGGTCCAACCATCTCGTCCTCTGTCATCCCCTTCCCCTTGTGCCCTCCATCTTTCCCAACATCAGGGTCTTTTCCAGGGAGTCTTCTCTTCTCATGAGGTGGCCAAAGTATTGGAGTCTCAGCTTCAGGATCTGTCTGTGCTGGTCCCGGGGTGCCCAGCCCAGTGGACTGGGCTGAGTGGGATGACCAGAAACTCACCCGGGGCTGAGCAGAGGTGTGGTCAACAGTCCAGGTCAGCAGCGGTAGGTCCAAGCGAGGCAACCAAGTCCAGGGGCTGGGTGTAAGCAGAGACAGGAAACAGTCCGTGGGTCTAGCCAGGTAGTCAGAGGTCAGGGATATGCCAAGGCATAGCTGCCAAGTTATCCCTTTTTAAAGGGATTTTCCCTTATGCTGAATAGGCTTCCTCGCGAGAAAAGGGAAAACTTGGCAGCTATGTGCCAAGGGTTTGTCCGTAAACTGGTTCAAAGTCCAGTCCTAGGTCCAGGAGTCCAGCAAGGGGTCAGTCCGGCAGGGAGCAAGGCAGGAAGCAGGGCAAGGTACACGCACAAGGTTGCAGGCGGACTTATGGTAGCAACTATGTTGCTCACGCAACTTGGGTCTGGGTCTGGCTGGCTTTTTATCTGCCCCGAGGCATGGGGTGGCTCCGATCCTCCGGTTACCCACCTCTCCTTCTGGGCTGGAGGCGAGCACTCCTCCTGCAAGAACTTAGTTCTCTTCGCCTCTCTGCCCTGAGCCTCTGCAGCTCAGGAGAGGCTGGTGGGTTACTGGACCCAGGGGCAGCCTCGGCTTCCCCTGACAGGGCTGGGAGTGGAGCAGCTGCAGGCAATGGGTCCTCCATCACATCGGCAATGGGTCCTTGTGACGACCCGTGTCCCACTCTGCCTTACTATCACTGCGACACAGGAATCCAGAGGGGAAAACACCCACCCTCTGGTCCTGCCGCCTCAAAAATAAACCCCCTTTTACTAATGAGTTTCTTAGTAAGGAGAGCCTTCCAGCTTGCGTGGCCTGGTACCTTAAGAAACTCTAGGCTGTCCCCCAGGAATAACCTCTTGCCTCCAGTAAAGGGTCTCCCTCAGTTGGATTTCCCCACTGTAGAAGTTTGCCCTATGCACTCTGGCAACTTCTTGGCACCTCAGGTTACCCTTCTAAGCCTCCTCCGTGTAACTACAGGACACAAACCACTACCTCCCTGCCTGAGGTGAGTTTTGCCCTCTCTTGAGTCACCACGGCTGTGAGTCCTGGTACCTCGCTGGAAAAATACAGACGGACCTCTTGTTGGCAAAAACAGAGATGAAGTTTTATTGTGTTAAAAACATAAGTGATTCTTTAACGTGTCATTTATTAATTAGCTTTGTTCCAGTTGTACAAAATAAACTCAGTCAAACATTTAACTTTAAGTTTTCATAGCCTCTTAACTGTCTTTATACAAGCCACCTCATAACACCACACCACACCTTCCTCCCTCTCCCTCCTAACTGACCAAACCGACTCTCCCTCCTTTCAAACCGGGCACAGTCCCGCCCCCATCAGAGTTCTATGCCAGTCAGGCTGGAGGTGGGTTAACTCTTTGCCAGCCGGGCAGAAATAAACATTTTAAAAGTGCTTCAATTTGTCACATATCTTCCCCCACCACAAAGACATTGCGTCGGCTTGCTCTTAATTAACTAGAGCAATGCCAAAGCAATGGGCTTGGGGTCAAAAATACTTCAATGCATTCTATAACATTCATATTACAAAGTCAACTAAATTAACATCTCATAAACTTGTACACAGATAAACCCTGTTTGGCATGTGTCAGATTATAACGCCTAAGCACAAATGTTCTGCTAGGGTTATCACCGTTTCATATAATAATTTGCACCATCGTATACCTCTCAAAAATACCTGGATAAGGCGTCCGCTATGATGTTTTCCTTCCCACTTATGTGTTTGACATCAAAAGTATAATCCTGTAACTGCATGCTCCACCTGACTAACTTACTGTTGTTACCCTTCATTTGGTTTAACCATTTCAGTGGTGAGTGATCGGTATATAGGGTAAACTTTCGGCCCCACAGGTAAGGCTTCAGTTTACCTACGGACCACAAAATCGCTAGGCATTCGAGTTCTATGGTAGAGAGGTGCTTTTCCCTCTCTAACAGCTTCCGGCTGATATATAACACTGGGTGTAAAAAACCTCCTTCTCCCTCCTGTGCCAGTACTGCACCTAAACCAACACCTGAAGCGTCCGTCATTAAATTAAAAGGGCAAAAGAAATCAGGTGCTTTTAAAATGGGCTCTGTCATCAGAGCAGCCTTTAAAAGTTCAAAAGCTTGTTGACACTGTGATGTCCAGATAATTTTGTCCGGGCGGCTTTTCTTCGTACAGTCACTCAACACAGCCGCGTGAGTGCTGAACTGGGGGATAAAACGCCTATAATAACCTATAGCTCCTATAAAGGCACGCACCTGCTTCTTAGTTTTGGGAGCCGGCCAGCTTCTGATGGCTTCCACTTTGTTAGTATCTGGCCTGATCACTCCCCCTCCGAGAACATGGCCTAAGTATTTTACCTGTCTTTTCCCCATCTGACACTTAGCCGCTTTTACTGTTAAACCTGCCGCTTTTATCCTCTGGAAGACCACACTTAGGTGTTGTAAGTGATCTCTCCACGATGGGCTAAATACCGCTATGTCGTCAATGTACGCAAGGGCGAACGTTTTCAGACCCCTTAGCATCCTATCGATGAGTCGCTGGAACGTGGCTGCCGCGTTCTTTAACCCAAAAGGCAACACTTTAAATTCAAACAACCCATCTCTAGTGATGAAAGCGGTTTTGGGCTTATCTAAGGGATCCATTTCCACTTGCCAGTACCCTTTTGTTAAGTCAAGTGTAGATATATAATTCGCTTTTCCTATGGTCTCAACCAAGTCGTCCACCCGTGGCATGGGGTAAACGTCCGGCACGGTCACCTGGTTCAACTTTCTGAAGTCTACACAGGGACGAAAGGTATTGTCTGGCTTCCTGACCAAGAGCAGGGGCGATGACCAGGGGCTGTAAGAGGGCTCAATCAATCCCAGTGCAAGCATCTCCCTGATCTCTGAAGAGACCAAGTCGGCGTGCTCCCCCGTCACTCTGTAAGGAGGGGTAGCTATGGGTCTTGCTTCCCCCGTATCTATTTTATGAGTTGCTAGGCTGGTCCTCCCTGGGATGTTTGAGAAGATCTGAGCAAACTGAGCAAGGACTAATTTTAACTGCTCCTTTTGCTCTGGGGTCAGACTTTCATCGAATGACACCTCTGCTAGAGTTGTGCCCTTACTCAGCTCTCCCCACCCAGCTAAATGAATTCCTTGTGTCATCTTCCCCTTTACTTGCAACACCAACTTATTTCTGTCAAAATAAGGCTTAAGTAAGTTTACATGAAAATTTTTACATCGGTTCCCTTCCCCATCTAACTCTACTAAATAGTTCACAGCAGAAATCCTCTCGACCACTTTGAAGGGACCGTCCCACGACATCTCCAACTTCTTTCGACGTCTTGTTCTTAACACGAGCACACTGTCACCAGGCTGGAAAGTTCTGTCTCTTGCGTGTGCATCATACCACTGCTTCTGTCGACGCTGTGCCTGCTGCAAGTTGTGAGCAGCTTGCTCCCGTAGCTCTTGAAGGTCGCTCTGTAGCTCCTGTAGATACGTCACAACATCAGGGCTGTCGATCTGCTCCTCCCCCGACCACGCTGCTTTCATCAAGTCTAGGGGTCCTCGTGGCTGTCGTCCAAATAGGAGTTCAAAAGGACTGAACCCTGTGCTCTCCTGCGGCACTTCGCGATAACCAAATAGGAAGTGTTGCAGCCTCTCATCCCAGTCGTTAGGATGATTGATGGAATAGGTTTTTAGCATCCGGCTCAGGGTCGAATTAAATTTCTCCGTCAAGCCATTCGACTGTGGATGATAAGCCGTCGTTTTAACATGCTTAATCCCACAAAGAGTTAAAAGCTCTTCCATGGTCTTGGACGTGAAGGATGTCCCTAAATCTGTTATAATTTCTTTGGGGAATCCCAGCCTTAAGAATACCGACATGAGGGCTTTTGCTACAGTCTTGGAATCAATGTCCTTTAGAGGTAGTGCTTCTGGATAGCGCGTAGCATAATCTACGAGGCATAAAATAAACTTATTCCCCCTTTTTGTAACTCTGGAGATAGGCCCGAGGATGTCCACTCCTACTCTGGAAAAGGGCTCAGTAATTACGGGAATAGACTGTAACAAGCCTCGCGTTTTGTCCGCTCTTTTGCCTGCTTTTTGGCAGATCACACAGGACTTGCAATACTCTTTGATGTCCTTGCCCATCCCAGGCCAGTAAAATCTTGCTTGGATTCTATCACTAGTCTTTCTAATGCCTAGATGCGCTGCTGAGGGTGCGTCGTGTGCCATTTGTAGCACTTGCAACCGGTAAGCTCTTGGCAACACTAACTGTTTCTTCCTTTCCCAAACAGCAGCAGTTTTCCTCCTCCTAGAAATTCTATACAGTCTTCCCTCAATGGTGGTAAATAAGCAGGGGTTCTCCACAGTTACTTCTGCAGTAGGACTTTGTGCTTTACCCCACAGCTCTTTTATAGTTTCATCCTCTTTTTGATCACTCAAGAATTGGGCACCGTGCTCCTGGACCACTGGCACGCTAATCAGCCCTTCACCCTCACTAGGATCTATGGGTGACTCTATAACTGCAGGAGGATTACTCTCAGTGACTTGAGACTGTGACCTAGTTATCACTTGAATACGGTGCTTCTGACTAGCTAGGTCATTCCCTATTAAAAAGGGTACCTCCAATTCATTTAGGATTCCTACTCTCCACTTGCCACAAAATCCTTTGTAGGTAATATCAACTTCAGCTAATGGTACTTCAAAATGTGGGCCCCATATGCCTTTTAAACTGTAGGACTGACCCTTGAGGTACTGCTCCTTTGGAACAAATTGTGATTTAACAAGTGAGACTTCTGCTCCTGTGTCCCTCAAACCTAAACAAGACTGACCATTTAATTCAATTGGCTCCATGTAATCTTGGTTGCACTCCTGCTCAGCCCTCCAGACCTGTAAGACCTTAGAAGTGGTCTCAGCTGGACTGTCCGCTTTCTCTGAGCCTTCTGTCTGAGGCGAGCTATTTTCCTGTGACTGCATTACCAGTTTTACTTGTTTAGCTGCAGTAGGTGTAGTTTGCGATTTAACCAGCAGGGGGCACCTGGCACGTACATGGCCCTCACGATTACAGAAAAAACAAGTGATTTTCTTAGAACCTGTCTTGTCAGAAACTGATTCCCTGACAGGAAAATTTTCTTGCCTGTCTTTAATTTCTCTGTTTCTCCATGGATTACCCTTCTGTGAGTGTTTTGGGAATGCTATTTCATTGAAATCACCTTGTAGTTCGTCTAAGACCTCGGCAACCCCTGCCACAGTTTTCAGTTTTTTATCCCTCAAGAACCAACGTAAATTGCTAGGGATTTGCTTAAAAAATTGTTCTAAACAAATTAATTGTTTTAACTCATCAAAGTCCTTCACTCCACTCCCTTGAATCCATCTGTCAAGTAATTTATCTAAGCGGCTAGCTAGTTGGGCATAAGTCTCTTTATGTTCCTTTTTTGCCTCACGAAAAGCCTTTCTGCTTTGTTCAGCCGTGAGTCCACATCGAACCCTGACTCTTTGCTTAAATACTTGGTAACTTGACAGCTCTTCTTCCCTCAGGTCAGCATAAATTTCACTTAGTATCCCACAAATTTGAGGTCTTAAATAAAGCATCCAGTTCTCCTCAGGTATTTGAAATTCCACACAAACGCGTTCAAAGGTAAATAGAAACGATTCGACATTATCGTCTTTTCCAAATTTGGGGAACCTTTTTAAATTAATTGCGATACTATCATTGTTAACTGGACTCCGAGTTAATTCTGATCTCAAACGTATCTCTTCAAGCTTCATTCTGTCCTGTTCTAATTGAACCCTTAACCTCTCGGACTGCATTCTCTCCTCAGCTTCAATTCTAGCTTTTTCCCTCTCACTTTCAGATGCTATCTTTTCCCTCTCAGCTTCAATTCGGGCCATCTCAATTCGTAGTTTCATCAGTTCTACCTCAGAACCTGGGCTTCCCTCAGCCCCTTCCGTTCTTTCATCTCCTTTTGCCTCTCTGGGTTTTCTTACGTGAGTCATTTTCCTCACAGGAAAATCCTGACAGACTCAAACCAAACTAGGCGCGTGAGCTTTGAATTTCGATCACGACGCTGCCACCAAAAATGTGACGACCCGTGTCCCACTCTGCCTTACTATCACTGCGACACAGGAATCCAGAGGGGAAAACACCCACCCTCTGGTCCTGCCGCCTCAAAAATAAACCCCCTTTTACTAATGAGTTTCTTAGTAAGGAGAGCCTTCCAGCTTGCATGGCCTGGTACCTTAAGAAACTCTAGGCTGTCCCCCAGGAATAACCTCTTGCCTCCAGTAAAGGGTCTCCCTCAGTTGGATTTCCCCACTGTAGAAGTTTGCCCTATGCACTCTGGCAACTTCTTGGCACCTCAGGTTACCCTTCTAAGCCTCCTCCGTGTAACTACAGGACACAAACCACTACCTCCCTGCCTGAGGTGAGTTTTGCCCTCTCTTGAGTCACCACGGCTGTGAGTCCTGGTACCTCGCTGGAAAAATACAGACGGACCTCTTGTTGGCAAAAACAGAGATGAAGTTTTATTGTGTTAAAAACATAAGTGATTCTTTAACGTGTCATTTATTAATTAGCTTTGTTCCAGTTGTACAAAATAAACTCAGTCAAACATTTAACTTTAAGTTTTCATAGCCTCTTAACTGTCTTTATACAAGCCACCTCATAACACCACACCACACCTTCCTCCCTCTCCCTCCTAACTGACCAAACCGACTCTCCCTCCTTTCAAACCGGGCACAGTCCCGCCCCCATCAGAGTTCTATGCCAGTCAGGCTGGAGGTGGGTTAACTCTTTGCCAGCCGGGCAGAAATAAACATTTTAAAAGTGCTTCAATTTGTCACAGTCCTCCATAAAAACGGCCCAGAGTGGCTGGGGAGACTCAGCCAGATGGGCGGGGTACAAATAAATTATCATTATCATCACCATCATCATCACCATCATCATCATCGGGGCTCAGAACAGACTCAGTTGATGACTGCACCTGAGGATCCTGTGCAGGTGAGGACCCTTCAGGCTCAGGTCCTAGACCAGGCTCAGCTGGTTCTGGAGGCAGGGGACCTTGTGCAGGCTGGGACACCTCAGGTTCAGCATCTGAGTCTGAATCCCAGGCCATCACACTGTCCTTCCAATGAGCACTCAGTTCTGATTTCATTCAGAATGGGTAGGTTTGATCTTCTCCAGAGTCTCCTCCAGCACCATAATCCAAAAGCAGCAATTCTTCGGAGGTCAGCCTTCTTTATGGTCCAGCTCTCACTCCAATACATCACTACTGGGAAAACCATAGCTTTAACTATGCGGACCTTTGTCAGCAATGTCCCTGCTTTTTAAGATGTTGTCTAGGTTTGTCATCGCTTTTCTCACAAGAAGCAGGCACCTTTTAATTTTGTGACTGCCTACACAACACAAAACACTGTTGCTGTAAAGGTAAAGGTAAAGGGACCCCTGACCGTTAGGTCCAGTCGTGACCGACTCTGGGGTTGCGGCACTCATCTTGCGTTACTGGCCGAGGGAGCCGGCATACAGCTTCATAGCTGCCAAGTTATCCCTTTTTAAAAGGGATTTTCCCTTATGCTGAATAGGCTTCCTCGCGAGAAAAGGGAAAACTTGGCAGCTATGTACAGCTTCCAGGTCATGTGGCCAGCATGACTAAGCCGCTTCTGGCGAACCAGAGCAGCACACGGAAACGCCGTTTACCTTCCCACTGTAGCGCTACCTATTTATCTACTTGCACTTTTCACATGCTTTTGAACTGCTAGGGTTTTTTTATCTTGTATTTTGGAAATGTACACCCAGTTTTTTTTTTCTTTAAAAGTTTTGGGGCCCCCGAAAGAGAGTGGGGCCCTAAGTTATAGCTTGTTTAGCTTATACGTAAATCCGGCACTGGTGGTAGTACTGACTCCAATGATCACTTGGCCTGATACCCCCTTTGAACATAATGCTAAATGTTGTATTACCAGCATCAAGTTAATGGTACCATCTGGGCAAAAATAAAAAAGACCCCCCCCCCAAAAAAAAAAACAACCATTTGGATTGTGTAGTAAAAATGCTATTTATTTTTCTCCTTTGGCTCCCGTTTTGAGTCTAATTTGAGGATATATGAAAAATGAGTCTGCTTGTCTCTAGTGGACAATACTCTGCATCATAAGTAATCATGAATTATTCAACCAAACTGGCCACATCCCAGCCATCAGGCATTCTGTTGCACTTTATAGGTAAATGGAGGACACCTGCAGGATGCATAAACAACCAGAATCCACATAACTAAGGTACATCAGCTTCGACTGCCACTAGTCCTTTTAACCTTCATCAAACGTAAGGCAGAATCTCTAGTCTAATTGGTTCCGTTTTCTATATGCTCCATCTTCCTGCTTAACAAGGTAAAATGACGGCCAGCATCATGAAGTTGTTGCGGGAAGAATAGCTGAATATAATTTTAATATCTGGTGTTATAGCCATGTAACACAGTGGCAAATGTTTGGTGAATTTGAGGTTGGAAACTTGGCTTCAATAAAGACAGAATGCATGTGGTAGTTACTGTTACGAAAATTTCTGAGGCTCTGAATCTCTTTCTTTTAAGTTTTGCAACAGAACCCTATGCATGTTTACACAAAAGTCTAACTGTGTTCAATGGAGTTTATTCCCAGTGAAGTATACATATACAGTAGAACCTCTACCTGCGACCATAATCCGCTCAGGAGGTCTGTCCGGAGGTCGAAACAGGTCGCTGTAAGAGGCTCAGTTGTGTTCAGGTGGTGATTGTGTATGTGCGAACATCGATTGTCGCTTCTGCGCATGTGCGAACGGCGGCAAACCCACCAGTTACTTCCGGGTTTGCCGCGGCCGTTGGGTGAAATGGACGCAAGCGGAGGTGGACGTAAGAAAAGGTTTGACTGTAATTGCCTTCTTAGTAATTCTTTGACTTCCCAGTGACACTATATAATGCTGGGGGTGGGGTGGGGGGCGAGGAGGGCTTGCTTGTTGAGCATGCTGCTTTATGGAAGTGAGTCGTGGACAACATACCAGGAGCGATGATGCCTCAATGCCTTCCATATACACTGTGTCAGGAAGATATTGGGCACCACATGGCAGGACAGCATCACAAACAAATACGTGCTCTTCCAAGCCCACATTCCCAGCATGTTTACACTTCTGTCTCAGCGACGTTTACGCTGGCTAGGTCATGGTCACAGAATGGAAGATGGCAGGATCCCCAAGGATGTGCTTTACGGGGAGCTGGCTTCAGGCATCAAGCCTGTTGACAGTCCAAATCTGTGTTACAAAGACATCTGCAGAGGTAACATATATATATATATATATATATATATATATATATATATATATATATATATATATATCCTTCCAGTAGCACCTTAGAGACCAACTAAGTTTGTTCTCGGTATGAGCTTTCGTGTGCATGCACACTTATTCAGATACACTGAAACAGAAGTCACCGACATTTATATATAGTGAGAGGGTGGGGAGGGGTATTACTCAGAAGGGTGGTGGGAATGGGTGATTGGCTGATAGGTGTGGTAAACCTGTTGACGACTGTTAACGACTGCAATTGGTCTTACAGGAAAAAGCAAGGGATGACATGGCCAAAAATAGCTTTATCATGTATAATGAGATAAGAATCCAATGTCTCTATTCAGACCAGGTCTCTCCATGGTTTTAAGTTTGGTAATAAGTTGTAATTCAGCAACTTCTCTTTCCAGTCTATTTCTGAAATTCTTTTGTAATATGACAGCTACTTTGAGATCTTGTATAGAATGTCCTGGGATATTGAAGTGTTTTCCTACTGGTTTCTCTGTCTTGTGATTCCTGATGTCAGATTTATGTCCATTTATCCTTTGGTGTAGGGGGTGGCCAACTCCCAAGAGACTGCAATCTACTTACAGAGTTAAAAACTGGAAGTGATCTACCCCCTTTTTGCAGTTTAGGTCAAAGTTGTTGAGCTATTTTGGGGAAGAGGAAGGCTCGTTTTTTAGGCATTCAGATCAAAGTTGTTGTTGAGCTTTTTTAGGGAGAAGGATAGCCCCAATTTGGGGGTGCAGGGCAAGAAAATTGAGCTTTTTAAGGGGAGCCAAAGTTGTTGAGCTTCTTTGGGGGGAAGCCAGTGATCTACCAGTGATCTACCACAGGCGCCCAGTGATCTACCAGTAGATCATGATCTAGAAGGGTTCGGATTTGATATCCCACTTTATCACTACCCGAAGGAGTCTCAAAGCAGCTAACATTCTCCTTTCCCTTCCTCTCCCACAACAAACACTCTGTGAGGTGAGTGGGGCTGAGAGACTTCAGAGAAGTGTGACTAGCCCAAGGTCACCCAGCAGCTGCATGTGGAGGAGCAGAGACGCGAACCCGGTTCCCCAGGTTACGAGTCTTCCGCTCTTAACCACTACACCACGCTGGCTCTCTGCCTGTTGGATGTGCCTGGAGGGTTTTGCCTGTTTGTCCAATATAGAGAGCTGAAGGGCACTGTCTGTAGAGGTGACATGAAGGCTGGCAACATTAACCTCACCATGAAAGAATCCCTTGCAGATGACCACAGTGCCTGAAGACAAGACCGCAGAGAGGAACATAGAGAGAAGAAATGCCATGGTGCAGCAGAACGCCTTCATCTGCCCCACCTGCGACAAAACATGTCTGTCCCATATTGGTCTCTACATCCACAGCAGGTTCTGTAATTCTCCAACTGTTTGACTTTACTCCGGATGAAGCACTCTTCCATTGTCTCTACAGACAGATGGATGCCAACTATTTCTTTGACTTCCTAGTGACTCTATATATCACTGAAGGGAGAGAGGAGACTGTCTATAGTTTATGTTAAATTCAAATTGAAAATGGCTGGTTTTACTTCTTTGTAAACCACACTCCCAAGATGCATTTTTTTCATGAAGCTTGCTTCTAGATATTAGGATCACAATCTAGTTTATTGTTATGCATAAATTCTATTAATATCAATTCACCCATGTGACTAAACTTAAGCAAAAGGTTTATGACCATAACCATTCCACTACTTACACATCAAGAGACACTTTAATTTCCAAATATTTATTAGTAATTACTAAATATATAGATATTTTCCTGCCCCCACATGTTTGTACTTAAAGGTAACCATTTTAAATAGACTGTTATACACCAAAGAAAACCCCCTGTGTTGCAAAACAGAACACTCTGAAAATAGATTGTTGACAGAAGGTTTAAATAACATTATCTTCAGTGTGAAAGAACCTCCCTTGGTCAGTATTTATTTATTTTTAAGCATTATACGCCACGTACAAAAATGAACAGAGAAACAAAACAGCAGCTGCTTAACACCCAAACTTCTTATTAAAAACAACAATTTTTAAAAAGTTGATTTTAAAACTAACAAAGACAGGGGCCATGCTGGCTTCTGTCGGGCAAGAGTTCCAAAGGAATGGGGACCTCCCTGAGAAGACCATGCCTAAATTGCTGGTGATTCTTAATAGTTTTTATTTTACCGGGGCCTCAGGGGCCTGAGCAGCATGTTCATATTGTTTTAGGAAATTCTTCAAAGAACCTGACCATTTCAACTTGAACCTGAAAACAGCTCGGCAGCCAGTGCATTTGTATAGTAGCGGTACTACATTTTCTGAACACTTATAGGCATCCTAAGTGACTATGTTCTGCATTAGTTGTGAAATTAAAGACCTCCCAAAGTAGACCGGGCTTTAGAAGTCTGACCATAATCAGGCCATGTGTAACTGGCCGTGGTCTGTTTTCTCTTAAGAACATAAGAGCCAGTGGGCCATCTAGTCTAGCAATCCTGTTCTCACAGGATTTGAGTGGCCAACCTGGTGCCTGTGGTAAACCCAAAAGCAGGATTCAAGCACAAGAGCACTCTCCCCTCGTGTGGTTGTCTCCAGCACCTGCTATTCAGAAGCATGACTCCATATGTGGAACCAACGCATAGTTGTGGCTAGTAGGGTGTCCTGTTGGCATCCGTCCGTCTCAGGAGGCAATGGAGGAGTGAAGTCAAACTGTTGGAAATTGCAGCATCTGTTGAGGCTGTAGAGAGATACAGGAGAGACATGTTTTGTTGCAGCTGGGGCAAATGAAGGCGTCCAGTTGTGCTGCTGCAGATGCACTACAGCATTTCTTCTCTCTGCACTCCCCCCAGCTGTCATTCCTCCTGGGGTTGCTGCTATGGGCATACAACCTGACTGCCTGTCTCCAGGCAATTACTTTTTAAACCTATCTAGGTTGGTGACCATCATTTTCTCCTGTGGGAGTGAGATCCATAGGTTAATTATGCACTTTTTTAAAGATAAAGTGAACCAGACTAAGCTGATAAAAAGCAAGCCAGGCCACCAGCTCCACCTATGCATTCATAGATACCATCAAGACAAAGAGAATGAATTTGCTTGAACTGTGAATTTGGTCTTGCATGGCATGTCTCCATTCAGAAAGGGAAACTTCTCTACCCAGTTTTTCCATCTTAGGTAGATTAAGCTTCAGTTTGTCTGCCATCCTATAAACACCTCCAAACACCGGTTCATGCTTCCTGCAGCCACATACTGGTGACACCTAAGCCCAAACTTCCAGATGACTTTTCCTAATGCATGTTAAAAAACAGTTGGAACTTGAGACATCCCAATGGTCATGAGGTTGAACAGAAATCCACAAGCCCTACCTTCTGTGGTTATGTCTCCTGTAAGGAACTTAGCCACTGTAACACTTTTTTTCCAGCTCCAGCCCTGGAAAATGGTCTAGCACAAGCATCCCCAAACTTCGGCCCTCCAGATGTTTTGGACTACAATTCCCATCTTCCCCAACCACTGGTCCTGTTGGCTAGGGATCATGGGAGTTGTAGGCCAAAACATCTGGAGGGCCGCAGTTTGGGGATGCCTGGTCTAGCAGGATATCATGGTTGATGGTATCAAGAGCCACTGAAAGGTCATGGGTACCAGATTTTTTTTCAATGAATCCGGGAACACTTTTCAACTTCAATGGATTTCGTATGGGGACTGATTTGTAAATCCGGGGACTGTCCCCGGGAAATGGGGATGTCTGGTAACCCTAGTCATGGGGAGAACTAACAGCACTGCACTTCATCAATTCCTGCAACTGGCTTTGCTAAAGAAGCTCTGGGACCAGAACTGGCAGGACTCAGGTCCTTCCTTTGCAAAAGGCTAGTACCTTGTTCCTGATCATTCACCGAAATTGCTGCTGTTTCCCAACGGCCACTGCTCTGCTCTTCTGCATTCCTCCTGGCTTCTTCAGTTTGCTAGTTCTCAGGAGATTGGTAAATATCAGGAGAAAGGAAGGTCAGCTGTTGCAAAAGCTCTCCTTCTGATGTCACACTGTCCATTCCTTTCTGCTGTTTATGTAGCAGAGAATTTGTGTGCAGACTGAAGATCGTGTAAACTTATTCATTCCTATGCAAATTGCTTAGCAACAGGTAGGGTAATACAGGGAAATTAGCCTAAATTTGGCTACCGTTTCTAGACACATTCCAGCTGACTGTTTATCTTAGGTTTTCATGCATGGGCATGAAAGGTTTTCCTTTCCTTTTTATTCATGTGTTTATGTTTAGAAAGTGTGGGTCGGATGAACGAGGCAGTATTTGGGAGATGCTCAAACTTTTTTTTCTTTTTCTTTTTAAAGCAAGCCTGAAGTTGTTGCTACTGTGACAATAAAGTGTAACTACAGTGGTTACAGAAGACAGTCTGCTTAAGAACTCAGGGCAATTACGTTTTTAAAGGTTTTCTCTGCAGCCAGATGGACTAGATTATATCAAACAACTAGCAGGCGTCATTTTCAACAGAATGTTAGATCAAAGTGTAAATCCAAACTGTCTTCCAAACCTAAACAGATATGTTACAGACTAGAATCCCATGTAACTAATTAATATTGCAATTGATTGATTGATTGATTGATTACGGTTCTTGACCAGCACACCTAAATATGCAATACATAAAACAATAAAAGAAAAACAGTAATAATCTAAAAATAGGCAATAAATATAGGTTTTAACAATTGTTTAAAAGAAAACTGATTAAAAGGAGTGTTACTACTTGGGGAGGTAGACTACAGCAATTAATAACCCTGGGTCCTCTTTAGCTAGTCCTGAAGATGTTCTGAAGATATTTGGACACTGCTAATTAGATTAGACCAAATTTTTATGACCCTAGCACAGAATTTGGCTACCTTCGCTGACACATTAGAGTTAGCGTCGGAAAGAAGCCACTCTATATAGAAATTATCCGAGCGTCCAGGTAGCTCTGCCAGTATAGTGTGGATAAGCTCGCCTCGCACCTCCTCGTAGAAGCAGCATTGCAAAAGTATATGGCCTATAGATTCCATTTCTCCTGATTCATTGCAATTCATTGATTGTGTTCTTTGTTGGAACAAGTAGGCACAACATTTCTATATGATGCAGATGTCGCAGTAAACCTATGTTACAACAGTGAGCAAACCAAGGTTTGTTCTTGGTTACAGGTGAGAGCTTAACCACAAGCCCTGGTTCAGATGACTGACTCAGTAAGCCACACCTTTGCTTAGCTTTCATGCAGAAAATGAGCGAGGAGCAGCAAAGAAGGTGTGAGCTCATTTCAGGAATTCAGGACACTTGTGTGGTTTTTAGCAAACCATAGTTTGGCTTACTGTTCACCCCAGGTCCTTGTAATCTTCAAGAAATTTATGCAATTCTTCAACAATGAATTAATTTTTTTCATATGCTTATCATAAGAAATAAATATATGGGTTCAATTCTTTCACATATTACTCTGGATTTTTCCATATGCTTTCTATCTTCATAAATATGTATGTATAAAGAAAAAGTTCCTAGCAAATTTGCATTTCCAGAATGCAAAAATCTGTCCCTGATTTCAAACTTAACTGTACATATAATGAACACAACAAGATTCTTCAATGTTAACACTTGATTGCATTGATAAATTATGTTAGCAGCTCCTGTGACTTCATTCAGTTTCTTTTGTATCCTGATATTTAAAGTAAACAATTCATTGCACACAGTAACACAAATTTGTGATGGGCAATATGGCAAACTACCCTTTGAGTTGTATCTGCATGGTACTATGATTATCTTACCTTTCCTGGTTTTCATGGAAATTCTGCTGTCAAGGAGGTCTAAACCATTAACTATAATGGATAAGATTAAAGATAAACTGATCTGTCCAAATGCGTGTTGATTCATTTCCAGAGCATTTGAAAATTAGAATCCCACAAAGTGCTGAGCACTTGTAGGTTTATCAGCATGTAAAATCCGAGACAAATTGATTCTTAAAATAGGCTGATAGATTACAGAATCGAGCACCATTTTCAAACTCGATTAGATGCGTTGCTGAAACATGCAGAAAGTCATTTCTCTCTGGGAAGATTTTTATCAAGTTCTTCTCCATAGAGTACAAGTGTTAAATGGGCTTATCACATTGCCAACATGTCTGCACTGTATCAAACAAGGGAAACATCATAGAGGGTGCTCCTCAGGAATTGCTTATGTGTAGCACAAGGTCAGCCACTGTCACACAGCAGAACTGGATGTCGCTCCTCCTCCCCAGGTCATTCTCACATAATTTGAGGATGAGGATGGCTCATGGACATTGCAGGTCAATCACAGACCATTGACATGTCCTGTACTGTACACCTAATAGTATTTTATACATCTTTAACATCTACATGGAACTGCTGCTGGTGGTTGCCTGCGAATGTGGGGTTGGGTGTCAGTAACATATAGATGGCATACATTCTATCTTTGGGAGGCTATGAAGGTTCTGAATTGTTTCCTGAGCACAGTTATATATTGAATGTGGGCAGATAAACTGAGGCTTAAGCCAGCCAAGACAGAAGTGTTGATAGTCAGCGGAAACTGTATGACAGGACTAGGTATAAAGCTGAGGCCCAACTGGATTTTGCTCCCCTTGAAGGATTGGGTTTATAGTATGGGAGTCATTTGCCCCTGGATTGGATATGCCAAGGACTGACTCTGCACAGCTTCAGCTAATGTGTCAGCTGCACCTTTTGCTGGGGAAAAGGAAATCTGCCCCAGTTACACATTCTTTGCCAAATCCAGGTTGTTTTACCGCATGGTTGCCCTGGGGCTGCCCATGAAATGTGTTTGGAAACAAGCTCCTTCAAAATGCACTGGCTTAAATGAATTGCACTGGTTTCTAAATTGTTTCAGGGCACAATTTAGGGTGCTGATGATTACTCACGAAGTCCTAAATGGTTTGACACCAGACTATTTCAAGGGCTATCTTCTCGCACATGAATCTGTTGGTTTTTTTGAGCATTATTTCCATTCTATTTCTCCTTTATCATCACTTTCAAACACATTTTGGGTGATATCTAGCTTTATTCATACTCAGAGGAGACCCACTGAAATCAATGGACTTACTCTAAGTGTGACTTAGTTGAGCTCTACGTGTACTCCTAGTCCTTACTTTGCAGATGTGACTTGAATTCAGCTCTTTAAAAAAATGTCAAGCTGTGCGGGAAAGGGGGGGGAATGGGTGTGTGCTTAAGAGTTCTCTCTCTCTCTGTTGTTGTTGTTGTTGTTGTTGTTGTTGTTGTTGTTGTTGTTGTTGTTGTTGTTGTACTAGTAGCAGAAGCTTCAGGTATTCCTAATTGTAGAACTACTACTTAGGATCTTTCCATATGTTACATTTTAAAGCTTATTGGTTTTGATATTGTATCCTACCCTTCCAAGTAGTCTTTGGTGTAGAATGGGAATTCATCTGTTTAGCTAAATAGATTCTGTAGGGTGGGCATTAAAATGGATACTGCACTGATAGATCAGCAAGTCTCCCTCTTCCCTCCCTTCCTCACCTTTTGATAATACATAAAATATGGACTGGTTACTCTACAAATATTGATCTGCATTGCTTATACAGCACTTAATTAGTTTTGCTGAAGACCATAGTACTGTATTTATAGCAATAATCTTTTAAAGAAAATGATGTATAGCCAAATAATGAAGCAAGAGTTGCCAAACAGGATATCTAAGGACAATTAATTATCATTGGCAAAGAGGACTCTGTAAATAATGCTGTTGAAGTTCTTTAACTGTTTTTTCTTCTGGAAGTAGTCTAATTATGTTTTATTTCTTCTTGTATGTTTTGTTTTTGATTTTTTTTTTTTTACATATCCTTTTCCATCTATTAAGAGGCCCTGTTGTGGATCAGAATTGGTAACAGGAAGCAGAGAATTAATGGGCCATTCTCCGTGAAGCTTCCCATGGATTGGTATTGAGACCTGTGCTTTTAATTTGTTCACAGTGACGTAGCATAGAGGGGGCCACAGGGGTGGTTGCCCTGGGCCCCAAATTGTTAGGGGTGAAGATTTTCAACACCCGGTGCTCCCTTAATACAGCTCTGTGCTTCCTTTGCTTGGCTCCGTTGAAAATGGCTTCTCAGTGCAAACCAGGAAGTGACCTCTCCAGACAGTAAAAGAACTCTTCTTTCTTATGTCTGTGGTTGTGATCTCCTGAGTGAATCAGATGCCGCAAGGCAGTTGAATATGCATGCATACTTCCACCCACTCCCTCCTTGTGGTCCTGGGCTCTAGCAACCCACACTACGCCACTGCTTGTTCATAAACCATCTAGAGCAGGGGTGAGACAACTTTTTCAGCAGGGGGCTGGTCCACTGTCCCTCAGACCTTGTGGGGGGGCGGACTATATTTTGGGAGAAAAAATGAACGAATTCCTATGCCCCACAAATAACCCAGAGATGCATTTTAAATAAAAGGACACATTCTACTGATGTAAAAACACGTTGATTCCTGGACAGTCCGCAGGCCGGATTTAGAAGGCGATGGGGCCGGATCCGGTCCCTAGGCCTTAGTTGGCCTACCAATGGTCTAGAGCTAGGGGTGAACAGTAAGGTATCCCAAGTTTGCTGATGATACAAAATTGTTCACAGTGGTTAAAACAAAATGGGATTGTGAAGAACTCCAAAGGGATTTATCCAGAATGAGTGAATGGACACTAAAATAGCAAGTGCAATTCAATAATCGTCTTGGGGTCTGAACTGGTTGTGGGTGACTAGGAAGGAGACCTTGGGGTCACAGTGGACATAGTGATGAAACATCAACCCAATATGTGCAGAGGCAGATTTAGGGGAGCATGACCAGTTTGGTCGCACTGGATGCAGAACCTTAGGGGTACCACAACTGGGTCATTCCACGCCAAATCACCTGATGCCATGTGTTCTCACGTCTCAGATTTTGTTCAAATGATTTCTATCTGTAGATACCTATGAGATAACCTCAAATTATTTTTTAAAGATTTTAAAAGATTTTTTGGTCCAAAATTGAGCGCAGGAGAATTATTTAAAATTTTTTTCACATATATATTGTTTTTATTAAATAATTAATAAAACTTAATTTTTAAAATATTTCATAACTACAAAAATGACCCTTCTTATTTTTAAAACATAACAAGTTCATGGTTAAAAAAAAGTGTGATACATGTGTTAGTTGTGGTTTGCACTCTATCAAACCTACCAAAGTAGAAAATGACTAAAATTCATTTCGAATGGTTGGTGACCCTTTTCTGTGGCACTTAATGCCATTTTTATACCTTATTTTGAAAGAGACCAAAAATTAGCTTGATTTTGATACCCATTTGGTTGGAATATAAGCGGAACAGGAGGTTTTTCTCTAAACTGACGCAGACATTGTGTTAGCCTAAATTGTGTGAAAATTGATTTTAAAAATAAATAAATTCTCCTGTGCCCAAATTTGAACCCCCAAAATCTTAGAAAATTAATTTGAGTTTACCTCATAGTTTTAAAAAAAGAAGAAGGTAAAGGTAAAGGGCTCCTGACAGTTAAGTTAAGTCTGGGGTTGCCACCCTCATCTCACTTTATAGGACGAGGGAGCCGGCTTTTTCCCGCAGATAGTTTTTCCGGGTCATGTGGCCAGCATAACTAAACTGCTTCTGGTGAAACCAGAGCAGCGCATGGAAATGCTGTTTACCTTCCCACCGGAGCGGTACCTATTTATCTACTTGCACTTTGACGTGCTTTTGAACTGCTAGGTGGGCAGGAGCTGGGACCGAACGACGGGAGCTCACCCTGTCATGGAGATTTGAACTGCTGATCTTCTGATCGGCATGCTCAAGAGGAAGTCCGTACTTAACCTGAAGCATACATAACCATAGCTGGTTATGTATGCTTCAGGTTAAGTACGGACTTCCAGAACCAATTAAGTACTTAACCTGAGGTACCGAAGAACAGTACACTCCTTCTATCTGGGATGGTCGTCCTCTTCCACTGAGCGTGCAGCTTCGGGAGGGACGCACATGGAGCGGTGAGGGAGGAAGGGGACACCCGCCTAGCCAGCCAGATCAGCCGAATCAACCCTAGCGATCAATGGGGTGACAGATGTTGCAGCCAGATCGCCCTCACATCCCCTGAGGTACCACTGTATGTAACGAACACAATATTTTGTTTTCTTATATTGTGTGGCATTATAAGTTATTTGTGTGTATGTGTGAGCTGTGATGGTAAACTAAAGGTCACTAAATAAAAAAAAAAGGTTGCCTATGCTTGATTAGATTATGGCGATCCTGCTACCCCAAAGGCTGCTACAATATGGTGTGAATGGAGGCAACAGTTTCTTTTCATTCTTATTTCTTTCATTGCATTCTATCAAGGCTGCTATGGAAAACAAAGAAAGTTATCTCTGCATGATAAGCCTTTATTTCCCGCGAAATAAGGAACGGACAATCCCCCGTGAGCTTTTTAATGAAAGAGAATGTCCTGTTTTGGAAGCCAAGGGAATTTCTGTCATAAGACGGTCAAGGAATTATAAATAAGACTAATAAAATTCAGGAAAAGGTTAATGCCTTGGCATGAAATCAAAACTTTACCATTGAGCACACCATGGTGAAGTCCTGCAAAACAACGGCACTAATTTTAGATGCTTCATTTCTCACCAGGTGCACAATGTAGGTTTCTTCTACCTTCCACTCAAATCTCATTTTCTTCCTCACTATAGATACGACAGCTTCTTTGCTGACTCTTTGGTTTGTTGTGATGGACAGCTGGCCCATTTGTAAGTTACTTCACCTCACTTAATTCAGCTTGCATAGTGCTCCATTTTGCCTTTATGTTATACGTCACCTTGAGGAATGAATGTATTTACATGGGGAAATTTAACTACAGATAGGGAAGCTGTTGAAGAGAGAGAGAGAGAGTATGCAAACAAAACAGGATTTACAAAGGTGAACACCACATTACACATTACACATTACACAAAACAGGATTTACAAAGGTGAACACCACATTACACCTCTGCCTGATTATGAGAGCAATTTTGATTGCTTTTCTATGTGCATGGCGACTGAGCAAAATGCAGTGACTTCTCGTTTTAATCTTACATCCCCATTACCTGAATGGTGGGTTTCTTTTATTGACACACACATTTTGCAACTCTGCATTTGCTTGAGCCATTGATATTTGTGCTAATCCATATTAATGAAATTATATGCTGCAAACTGTAACCTAATTATGGTGAAAGGAGGAGTAATGCTTTGCAAAGTCATCCTAATGCATTTGCCTGGGTCTCAGATATTACTTGCAACATCTGTAAATTAGCTGCCATGTGGTTAGCATTTAAAACAACAACAACAACAACAACACTGCTGTAACCAGCAAGTAGATGTGTGTGTGTCTTTTCAGTAGCATATGCTGTATTTTTCCGTGTATAAGACGCCCCCTATTTTGGTGGACTACAAATTAAGAAAACACCCCTCAGCATTACCCATGTATAAGATGAGCCCCAATTTTAAACCTTTTTTTTTGTAAAAAAAAAAACAAACCACCCTAGTCTTATACACAGAAAAATACGGTATTTGGGGCAAAATGTACTCTGGAACTAGGAATAGCTATTGACTCGTAAATGCTGGAAATAATTGTAGACAGAGAAAAAAATATTTTCCCCCCTTTTCCCCTCCCTCCCATTTTTATGTACAAAGGGGAGTTATTTATTCATTTAAGATCTTACTGCAACCATCTTGTAAATAATTATTTAAATAGTTAGAATTTTGTGGGTGCTGTCTAATGCTATGATATTTCCCTTATATACCAAATAATAATAATAATAATAATAATAATAATAATAATAATAATAATAATAATAGATAAGTAGATGTTTAAAGTAGGCTAAACTGTGATGTTTCAGGTGTGGACTGCAGCTGTACTGAAGTCTTGTACTTTAGAATTCATTCTGCAACCCTGCCTGTGATGTTAAAATCAGAATACGCCAGGAGTCCCTAGTGTGGGAGTTAATGGATAATATGTACACAGCAGATGCATTTAAGTCAACTCTACGGTCGGTCCCATTGAACTCTTATCATCAGTAGATCATGCATTAATCTATGCTAGAGGAAGAGTCTGTGATTATTTTTGCCTACTACGGAAGGACTTAAATCCTGTGAACCATGAATTACATTTTGCCCATGAGGCCTTCTTCCATCTCTTCCCAGCGAATCTCCTTTTTTCAAGGAGCCATTGCTGAAGAAGGAAGGGGGAGGGGGGAGGGAGAGAGAGAGGGAGAGGGAGGGGGAGGGGAGGGAGGGAGGGAGGGAAAGAGAGAAGGGAGAGGGAGAGGGAGAGGGAGAGGGAGAGAGAGGGAGAGAGAGAGAGAGAGAGAGAGAGAGAGAGAGAGAGAGAGAGAGAGAGAGAGAGATGGTTAGTGGAAATCAAATCCCCCTAGGACAAGTGGAAGTGCCTAGGATTTTGACTGCCACTGGATCAAAGTAATTGGATCAAAGCACTGGATCCACCAATTGTCATAGATGTATATTTGCATGTATATACAAGAATCAAATCCATGTGAGTTGTTCTTCGATTAGTGTGTCTTTTGCACAAGTGAAAAACCCCATCAGTTGCAATGACTGAAACATGTGTACCTTAGCAGATGGGTTAAAAAGCACACAACTATCACGAGGTCTTGGACTAGGTAGTGATGGGGCATGAAACAGATGAACAAACAATGCTTACCACACAGATAATGTCTGTCCTATTAAAAACTGTGCTCCTCTACCTCTGGTGCCCTCTGGGATGGGCAAAACTACAACCATGCTTGGTTCCATGAGTGAAAAAAATAGGACCAGTTAAAGCAATTGCCTAAAAGGCTGCTCTGTGAGCAGACTTAAGCAAGGCTGCTCAAAGCACTGTGGTGGGAACAACAGCATACCTGCCAAGTTGCTGTCGGAGAAATAAGGGACCGGGCCGGAAGTAGCAGACCGGAAGTAGCGCTGCCGCCATTTTGGAACTGGGCAGAGCATGCTCAGAAGTTACTTTTGATGCTGCTTTGCCCAGTTCCAAAATGGCTGCCGCACCAGAAGTCACACTGCAGCCATTTTGGAACTGGGCAGAGCAGCATCAAAAGTCGCTTCTGAGCATGCTCCGCCCAGTTCTAAAATGGCCGCCGCGGCAGAATAAACCGGGGAAAAACAAAAAAATCTGTTTTTTTTCAGCTAGGAACAGCTGGAAAAACGGGGATTTCCCGGGGAATACGGGAGACTTGGCAGCTATGCAATAGGAAAATTGTATGCTGTACACAGAATGGGCACTTACTGCAGCTATCAGTTCCAGATCTATTCTGTTGTTGGGAAGGGTCTGTATTCCTCTTCTCTCCTCCCACTAGAGTAAGCAGAATGGCTGCCATTATTGTTTCAGAACACTTGATGCAACAAGTATTTGGAGTGCGATGTAGACAACAGTTTTCAGTGGCAGGACTGAGCATTCAGAACCGCTCCACTGCAGCTTAGGCTAATGGAGTGCTCTGCTTCTTTCGAAACGTTTGGCAACTGCGTAAGATTGCTTCCCATGGACCTCTCATTGCCATGCTGTTGTAGATAACACTCAGGCAAGCAGCTCTCCCACAAATAGCATTTAACTTATTAACTTAACTGTCAACTTTCATTCAACATGCCACCGCCATGGGTGCTCTTTTTATGGCACTTCTCTCCCTGACATATTAGAGCACTTCTCATTATGAACTACTGTGTTCCTCTTAATGTATTCAATTTCTGCTTAATGACTATCAAATATAATTTAATTAAGGGAATGCTAATTCATACATAATGGAATAAATATAAATCTGTACAGGCAGCCTTGGCTGATGACTCTGTGTACCGTGAGAAATTTATTTATGCATATTGTGAGCTCCATATAGATGGCCTTGTCAGTGGGTGGGTAGCGATATTGGTTCTTTAAATGCCTTAGATGTTTATAAATTGAAATAATTCATCATTGTATCAAGTCCTTTAAGGACTGGAAGTAGTTTACATTTTGGATGTGTGTTCCTACGGTGCTTTGTTTCACTACAGTAGCACCTCGGCTTACGTTACCCTCAAGTAACGTAAACTTCGGGTTGCGAAAGCGGCAAAGCTGGAAATGTTTCACCGCGCACCCATGCGCAGAAGCGGTCCCTCCGGTTGTGGAAACCTCGGGATCCGACCGGAGCTCCGGAACAGATCCCATCTGCAACAGGATATACCACTGTATTTTAGAATCTACAAATTGCAAGAATTGTGCCAGATAAAATACAGCTGCAGATGGGGGAATTTCCTAATGATAAACTCCACTAACATCAAAAACTCACTGTATAGAATCCATATGAATGTATTGAGAATCTCTGTTTGCAACAGTTGGACATACCAGGAAACGTTGCCGTGAGTTTTTTTCTCTTGACATTTTTTATCCAGTTGTTTTTAAACGTCATTCTGTTAAACTGGAATACAAGTTCTAATCAAGGCGGCAGGCTAAGCAAATTGAAACCTACCACCTGCTACACTGGGGTGGGTTTGGGTAAAGAGGAGGTGACTCACTCTAGATCTGCACCAGGCTGTGTCATTGGAAAACACCACCAGTTAGAGTGCTGGCAGACACCTGCCCAGACGGTGGTCAGAAACTACCAGCAGCAGCACCCCTATTTATGGTAGTCATCAGAAACTCCATAAACAGGGCATTTGGGGTCAGCCTGTGGGTTGTTCAGTGAAAGTTTATTTCCCCTGCCCCACCTTTCCTAGCTGATGTGAGAGGTGGGGTTCTGAAAGCAGTACTAGCCACACTCAATGTCAGCAAGGGGTTTTGACAGAAGTTGGAGTGAACACATGGGATAATAAATGATTTTTATGGGGAATGGGGATACAGCGGAATGACTGAGTGTTCCTTCGCAGGAAGTGAAATCAAGGGGGCATATGAAAAAGGTTAGATGAAGAAAACAGAGGAGGCAACTCAAGTAAAATGTGGGTGGGGGACAAGAAAGCATGGAAGAGAGGTGCGGGAGGAAGGTCAATAGAGAGAGGACAGAACGGAAGCGGAATCTGAAATCAGGACAGGTTGTTATATTATTATATAACACATCCCGAAGGCCTTTGAATAAACATTCTACCTGCATTTCTGGGTTTTAAATTTGACCTTATGTGCATAAAATATTTTCAATGTTGAGTTTAATACAACAAATGTTAAGATTTGTTAATACAAAGTTATTGACTCGATGTTATAGTTTAATACTTCAGAATCTCTGCATTATCAAAAAAGCAGGTAGGGAGATAAAGTGATAAAATGAACAAAAAAAACAAAGGTTGATAGTCCCAATTTGAACAAGCAAAATTTATGTAGGATAGGTTTTGTATAGTTAATGTTTTGTTTATACATACACAAACTGTAGCACATTGTTTTTTTCCAGCTTAAAGCAAATGTCAAAGAAAGCTTGAATAAGTTTTTTTTTTTTAAAAAAAAATGGATTGTATCTTTGCATTGCAATGCAATTAGATTTAAATGTGCATATGAAATGTCACGATGACCTTTCATATTCCCTTCTCTCCTTTAGAAAAAAAATACTACTTATTATCTGATCCAGGGATTTTCTTCTTTCTTTCTTTCTTTCTTTCTTTCTTTCTTTCTTTCTTTCTTTCTTTCTTTCTTTCTTTCTTTCTTTCTTTCTTTCTTTGACTTGTGCCCAGACACTCAAGCATTATCTCCCAATGAGACGATACAACCCTGTACTGCCAACTTGCCCATTCTACCAAGATCACCAAAGACCTTTTGCTAGGAATGCAATTTCAGTGTGCATGATATGAGAATAACAATTCATATACCTAGGATCAAACACATCCAAGGTATAAAAAGGTGCATTGTAAGTTGTGGTTTATTTTCTTGGGGTTATCAATGAAAGACAGCAGCAGTAATAACTACAACAAATAGGGTTGTGCCTTTGGGCTTGTGGTTTACATCTAGTACATAATCCATTTTGAGATGTAGATGTATCAGGGAAATAATGTCACATGGTGTGGAAGGTGGAAATGATTCACCCACTGCCCTTCTAATTTCTTTGTTGTTGCCGTTGCCTTATCCTATATGCTATCATCTGTGTGAATAGCTATGATTGCGTATTCCGTACTCCTGTTTTGAGACAGAAAAGGGCAGCCTAATCTAGAAACCTCAGTACAGTCTGAATTTTAGAAGCAGGTTGTCCATCTTGCAATTTGGTTTTTCTGCTAATTTGTTTACAAAGCTAAGGATGCAATTCCACCTAGGAATGACCTCCCCCCACATCAAATGCCGGGTGACTTTTGCACGGTTGCGTGCAGCCCCCTGGATTCCAGAGCGGCCCCTGGTAGTTCGGACTGGCATCCTCCCGAGGCTGGATACTTGGGGTCTCCGCCTACCTCAGCCAATCGGCCAATCCCGCCTGGGGAGGCATTGTCAGGGGATTGGCCAGGTAAGGGGAAGGATTATCCAGCACACACAAAGAAGGTGATTCTTACCTGGGAAACACAAAACTTTGGCAGGACATGAAGGGCTTTGTGCTCACCTAGATCTCAGGATATCTGTCCAGAATCAAGCAATGCTCAGACTTGGCAAAATGTGTTCAAGCAGTTAGTTCTGCTAATGCTATAGCTGCTCTTTGTGAGGAAATTTGTCTGGATCAGACAAATTAATCAGATAAATTAGCATTCTGTTATCACAGTGGCGAGCCAGAATCTCACATCCCCCAGTTCTATAGATGCAAAACTGTGTCTCTGTGATGAAAGTCTCTTAAGACATTGTTGATCAATTATGATTGTCCCCAGTGCTATTTTTTCTAGAAAAAGAGGTGCTGGAACTCCCTTGTTCCCTTATAATGGCAGTGGTGCCCACCTGAGAGGTGCAAGAACTAAAAAAAGGCCCTGATTGTCCCTGACTCCTTTAAATTGTGTTCTCTATTTGAAGGCTCCCTGTTTAAAAATCTGCTTTGCCTGCTAAATTGATTCTGATTACATGCACTTTCTATATAGTGCTCAACCAAATATCTAATTTAAAAGATTGGCTTCTGAAGATAATTCTTTCTTGGATAGGTAAGAATGTTTTTTTTATAACTACTGCTTGTTGAAATGTGTTTTTGTAATTATGCACTTGAAATATAACATCAAGAAAGAAATCTTGATGAATTCCATGCAGCATATGCACATTATGCATTATCGGCACCACACGTAACAGTTATGGAATGAAATATATAGAAATAGGAAGCAACATTTTATGGAATATGATGAGCTAAGATCTTAGCATCTCCACTTCCTTGTTATATCTTTGCGCCCTTGCCAACCCACTGAAAATGAAATGGAGCAAAGTGCAGGAGAAAATAAAGCCTCTGCATTAAATCTATGAAAGCGCAACCAGCCAAGGCCTGCAGAGTTGGTAGAAGTAGCCAACAAAAAGGAATACTGCAGCTCTGACCGGTTTTAATTAAAAAGCCTCAAAAATGAATATTGGGGCTGAATAACTTTAATCGCTTGTCCCAGTACAAGCGCTAATTAAAGTTATCATAAGAAAAATTATGGAAATGATGTCTTTGCAAGAACCCAAGCGGAGTCCTAAATCATCTTGATTGCCAAGGCACAAGGAGACGCCACAAATTATAAGAGCCATAAGTAATTTCTGAAGAATGTCTGCAAAATATTGCTATCCTGGGTGTACTCTTCTATCAAACTAACTTCATCAGCTTTTGAGGTTGTACATATTTTTGTCAAATAAGTCAGCTTTTCCCCCCTTGCTTCTTAGGTTGCCTCCAGTGATAGGGTAGTATATGCTGGGATTGAGCCTAGGCTTTGAAATGTCACTTTTGGGGATCCCTTCCCTTTGGCAGGAAAGGATCATGGCTGTCATTTGAATGGGGAATTGCATAAGCCCTCATTCATAGAATCATAGAATCATAAAATCATAGAGTTGGAAGAGACCACAAGGGCCATCCAGTCCAACCCTCTGCCAAGCAGGAAACACCATCAAAGCATTCTTGACATATGCCTGTCAAGCCTCTGCTTAAAGACCTCCAAAGAAGGAGACTCCCCCACACTCCTTGGTAGCAAATTCCACTGCCGAACAGCTCTTACTTCCAGGAAGTTCTTCCTAATGTTTAGGTGGAATCTTCTTTCTTGTAGTTTGAATCCATTGCTCCATGTCCGCTTCTCTGGAGCAGCAGAAAACAACCTTTCTCCCTCCTCTTTATGACATCCTTTTATATATTTGAACCTGGCTATCATATCACCCCTTAACCTTCTCTTCTCCAGGCCAAACATGCCCAGCTCCCTAAGCCGTTCCTCATAATGCATCGTTTCAAGGCCTTTGACCATTTTGGTTGCCCTCCTCTGGACACGTTCCAGCTTGTCAGTATCTTTCTTGAACTGTGGTGCCCAGAACTGGACACAGTACTCCAGGTGAGGTCTGACCAGAGCAGAATACAGTGGTACCGTTACTTCCCTTGATCTAGATGCTATACTCCTATTGATGCAGCCCAGAATTGCATTGGCTTTTTTAGCTGCTCATTCACCTGCTGTTAGTTGAAGAGCCAGAGCACAAGGCAATTGGAGGCTGCAATTCTAGACACAGTTATCAGGGAGTAGGGACCCAGGTGGTGCTGTGGATTAAACCACTGAGCCTAGGGCTTGCTGATCAGAAGGTCAGCGGTTCGAATCCCTGTGACGGGGTGGGCTCCCGTTGCTTGGTCCCAGCTCCTGCCAACCTAGCAGTTCGAAAGCACATCAAAATGCAAGTAGATAAATAGGAACCGCTATAGTGGGAAGATAAACGGCGTTTCCATGTGCTGCTCTTGTTTGCCAGAAGCGGCTTTGTCATGCTGGCCACATGACCTGGAAGCTGTACGCCGGCTCCCTCGGCCAATAATGCGAGATGAGCGCGCAACCCCAGAGTCAGTCACGACTGGACCTAATGGTCAGGGGTCCCTTTACCTTTACCTATCGGGGAGTAAGGTGATATGAACTCAGTAGTATCTACTTCTGAGTACATGTGCATAGGATTATGCTATGTGTCTAGTGATGTTGGTTGTGATCATTTATAAGAATATAAGAGCCCAACTGGATAATCAAAGGTCTATCTCAGGCACCCCCAAACTGCGGCCCTCCAGATGTTTTGGCCTACAACTCCCATGATCCCTAGCTAACAGGACCAGTGGTCAGGGATGATGGGAATTGTAATCCAAAACATCTGGAGGGCCGAAGTTTTGGGATGCCTGGTCTATCTGGTCCAGCACCCTGTTTTTACAGTGACCCACCATGGGAGACTTGCAAGCTTCCAATTGGTATTTGTTATTTAAAAACCCATGTCAAATAAACACAAAACATGCAGTAGGTGCTGCTCGTTGTAATGTGTACCACTTACTTATGAAAATTTTCTGTCTTTATTTTTACATCGTTTCTGTTTTCTTACACATTCATGGTACTTCTCCGTAAAGATCGAGGTGTCTGCAGATAAGAACTATCATGACATCATTGTCCAGTATTTTATCTGGATCTACGATAACGTAATTATAAATCTTATATATGCAAAGTTAACACATTTTTAATAACAATATTGTAGGCTTTCAACTAATCAGCTCGCAACTCAATAATATCATGTGAGTGCTTCTTGAGAATGCATACACTTTCCTTTGTAATTACTCGATAAGGAAAAATAATTATTGCGATACTTGAATTAAAAGCAAACATCTTCAAGTGCAGAAACTGTTTAAATAATAGTGGCTAGAAACTTGAGAGATAAAAGGTGGTGCTGTGTAGCATATTGTATCCTTTTTACGAATTGGATTGAAAGGGGTTTTTGTATGAATGTTTGTTACTCCCTTATAAACCACAGGTTTATGAACCAGTTATGCTTGTTCAATATGTGCATGACCATGTATACGTGCATTGCGCTGAACCCGGAGGTGACCCAGAAACATAAAAGACATCACTCAAAGGGAGGAACAGGGGTGGAGCGGAAGTTCGGAGCGAGGTGTTTGCAGACTTTTGCAGGCTTTTTCAATTACACACAATTTCACAGATGCACCTGATGACCCAGGACACAACACCCGTGCAAATCAGGGGTTACATATGCCTCATCCATATACAGTCATACATCGGAAGTCAAATGCAATCCATTCTGGAAGTCCATTCAACTTCCAAAGTGTTCGGAAACCAAGATGCGGCTTCCAATTGGCTGCAGTAAGCTCCTGCAGCCAATCAGAAGCCACAGAGGCACTGTCAGATGTTCAGCTTCCAAATGAACGTTCGAAAACCGGAACACTCATTCCATACGTTCAAAAACCAGAATGTTTGACTCCCAAGGCATTTGGGAGCCGAGGTACAACTGTACGTGTGAATTTTCACATACGGTATATCACTGACATTTGGATTAGGTTACCACCAGAAATGTGCAGCCAGTTAAGACTTTTTGATGCACAACAGAGTCCCTCCTTTTTATATTTAACTGAATTAGAAAAGACTGCTCAGATAGGATCCTGAGCTTAACTTTACAGAGGTGATATATAAAATTTGTTGCCACCTGTGTGGAGACCTCCCAAAAGTGCTTCATTGTGTCTGTCACTGCACATGACTGTCATAATGTTATCCCTCTTGTCTCATAAACGCACGCTGCAGTACACTGGCTAGCAAACAAGCTGTTGCATTCTCCATAATTCTTTTTCAGTCTGTTAAACAAAGTGGGGAGGAGAGAAAGAAGATGTAGAAGCCATGAAGACTGCAGTTTAGTCACAATCTTAAAATAAAGGTATGAGGTGACTGTGGGTTTAATTGGATTAGACTCTAGGTGCTGTGCAGGTTTCAAGATGGCATCTAGGACTCCTGGGACAAAAAGCAAATCTCTTTTCCTTAATAAAGAGTGTAACTAAATTCATACTTGATGTCTTTAGCATTGTCTGCTAATTTTTGCATATCCACTGCGCTCTCTTTTTTCTTTTCATTTTTTGCTTAATACTAAACACAGGGCCGGCTCTAGGTAGACCCCCGGTGGCACAGGGCACCACGACGCCGGCCCGCCAGGAGGGGGCCGCGAGCTGCACCCTCCCGCTGGCTGGCCGGTCCGCCGGTTCGACAACCGCGCGGGGCCCGCCCACCCGTCGCTCCGCGACGCTTAAGGCAGTCCTGACTAAACATGATGAAAAGTTCTGGCGATTACAAAAACTTGCTTACTGTTTTGTGACAAGGTGGTATCCAACTGTGGATTTTGGATTTAATTT
The DNA here is from genome assembly GCF_963506605.1 of Zootoca vivipara. Lineage (NCBI taxonomy): Eukaryota > Metazoa > Chordata > Lepidosauria > Squamata > Lacertidae > Zootoca > Zootoca vivipara. The sequence goes on from NC_083285.1 coordinate 10,500,850, forward strand.
TTTCCCCAGTTGACCATACACATTTGTTTGCTTTTTTGTCACATGCTAACGTGTCTCTGTGAAAGAACTGCACAGCATGTTTGTGAATAGATGCATGGCATAAAAGACTTTAACAGTGGGTTGTATCCAGACTGTTAGTCGTGTTAAATCCCCTGTTTAAATCAGTGGAACTTAAGATGTGACTTGCTCATCCAATTTTCAGTGGGAGCTAAGTGCAACGTTTTTAGTTGCCAGTTATGTCCACCAAATGGGGACATACAGGGAGGTATTTTGCACTGGTTTCCCATGTAGTACTGTAATAGTTACAGCAGTCCTTAGATGACCATATCACTGGGTGCCCATCAAGTAAACAAAGCTGGACACCACATATATTGTATGTAATTTCATTCTTTCATTGCAGTTTTCTGTGCTTGCTTATTCTTTACAGCTGCTGCAACAACAACAAAAACACACCTGGATTTAATGTTCAAAACAGTAGCAGTCCAGTGGTGATAAAATGATAAAATCATAATTGCCCCTATCCTTGAGATGTTCTTTGCCAAGATAAGTGCTCACTGGAAGCATGTGGAAAACCGAAACACTGAATCAGACACATACGTTGACTGTTGAACTAGAAACAACAGCAGAATATATTTTAATGTATTCCTATGTGCTCAAAACAAAATTCTGTGGTTTTGGGAATTATCGATAAAGAAACAACCAAACTACCCAGAACGTTGTTTTATTGTGAAAGATTTTTTTTTTCCAAATTAACCAAAGCACAGCTATAGTTCATCAAGTTGTGATTGAAAACAAGAACAATCCTAAAGGGAAAGCTTAGTATTAGTACAGTGGTACTTCTACTTACGAATTACTCTACTTACGAATGTTTCTACTTACGAATGGAGCTCCGTCCGCCATCTTGGATGCGGTTTAGATAGGATTTTTTTCTACTTACGAATTTTTTCTCCCAATGCATTCCTATGGGATTCGACTTACAATTTTTTTCGACTTACAAATGTGTGTTTGGAACGCATTAAATTCGTAAGTCAAGGTACCACTGTATTGCAGCTCCATAAGCTTGCTTCCATGGGATGTTTGGGGGGGGGGTATTGACAAGTAGGGTGGGGAACATGCAGCCACCCTGCCAGGGCCATCTTTACCCGGGGGTGCAAGGGTTGCAGTGCACCTGGGGACCGAATTCTGGGGAGCACCAGGCACCCGCCACTGAAGCCACCTAAGCTCTTAACTATCTACCTCTGGGATGTTCAACCGGTTGACCGTAATCGCTGGGTCATTTCTGTTCTCTTCTGCAGAACAGTGGTGCCTTTCATTTCCGCATGATTGCAAAAATGGAAGACTGAGTTTTTGCTGCTGTTTTTTATTTTGTTGATATTAGCCCCTAAAAACAGCTCAACAACTATGAGCTGTGCTTCTAAAAAAAAGCTCAGAAACTTTGACCTGGTGGATCTTTATACCCTGGCAGCACATATGCTAAAGACGGCCCTGCGCCCTGCTGCCCCCCCGGCGACAGGTTCTACTCCCTCTCCTTTTGCCCATGCTATCATTGTGCTGCTGCCTCTGTCTACGGTGTCTGTTTTGGCCAACAGGTAACAGCAACTGTACACACCTCACTGTTGTCCTGCTCTGCCACTGTACCTCTCTGGGAGTGACGACGTATCTTTCAACCAGTTGCCCTAGAAAAACCAGCCTTCAGAGAGGATGACAAGACCCACTGACCAACCCCCCCATATAATCACCTTTCCTTATGACACACAACAGTTAATGGAAGGAGAGACAGTCATTAGCTGCAGTCGGGTTAGAGCATTGCGCTGATAATGCCAAGGTTGCAGGTTTAATCCCTGTATCGGACAGATGCATATTTCTGCATTGCTGTGGGCTGGACTAGACTAGATGATCCTCAGGGTCCCTTCCAACTCTACAATGAGAGGCACCCACAGGCAAACAACTGAAAACACTTCAACATACAACCCCTACCCCCACCCCCGATTTTGCTATGATAGATGAATCGGCATGTTTTTGACCAAAAGTGTTGCTGCTGCTCTGAAAGAGAGGCAAAGGCATCTCTGGAGAACTGGGAGGGCAGAAGAAGCAAGCGAGCGCCGGGTATGTTGTGCTGCTTGCTTTGGTTGAAAACAGAAACTGGAGGCCGTGAGATAATAATTTTATTTTCACAGCACTGAAAAGCTCTGCTCCCCCCCTCACCTCTTAACCTTGCTCTCCCAGCCCCTAGTCTTGTTTCCCCTCTCCCCAACCTTAATCTGTGTGTTTGTGTCGCATATTTGTGCCTAATCTCTCTCCCTCCATGTGCCTGTATCAAGTGTGCTATGTCTGTTGCCATTCCTGGCCCTGCCCACTCCTACCTCCATCTGCCATTAGCTATCCTGCCCTCTGCCTTGCTTTCCGCCACAGCGGACACCAGCTGCCACTGCTTGCTTCAGATGTAAACTCTTTGGTTGACCTTAAGCAAACTTAATCTCAGTTGGTTTTCCCCTTCCTAATATGAAAAGTGTCCTCAACTGCCTACACACTTGAAAAGCACTTGGACGTTGGGGAGGGAGACTGCTACATTCGATCTCTTTCTTATATGAGGACTGATTTGGGGCATCTTTTACCCCAATTGAAAGCCTCGGTCAAGTCTTCATTCGTGCAAAAGCTACATGTAGGAAGTATAATGTTTTAAAGTTCCTGAAATGTGTGCAGCCCACAGCAAGTGTGATGTTTGTGTGCTGGTTCGGAACTCAAGATTTACAGCACTGTAGGGCCCTGCACGCACTACAGTGGTACCTTGCAAGACGAATTTAATTCATTCCACGAGTCAATTCGTTTTGCGAAAAATTCGTCTTGCGAATCGCGGTTTCCCATAGGAACGCATTACATAATTAAATTTCAATGCATTCCTATGGGAAACTGCGATTCGCAAGACAATTTTTTCACAAAATGAATTCGTCTTGCGAGTCACCATCAGATCGCAAGACGCATTCGTCTTGCAAAAAATTCATCTTGCAGGGCATTCGTCTTGCGAGGTGCCACTGTATCGTGTAATGAACGTTTAAACACTAAAACTCAATCTCAATTCTCAAACCTTTATTGGTATACTGTATAGACAAGATTCCAGTGGGGTTTGGTGCAATAATGACTTGTACACACAGGGATTTGTGTATACATTATGTTTTACTCAGAGTAGACTCATTGAAATGAATGAACTTGACTAGATTAGGTACCCAAAGTAAAGTGATTATCTTGGTATGGGATTATTAATGCTGCAGTGACCATCAAAAGTGTTACGCATTGAGATTTGAATGTACTAACTGGTACATCTCTCATGAGGAAATATTGTAAAACACAGGCAAGGGCCACCAAACATTAATGGGAATTTGGTATGGCACACAACTGCCAATACCATGTTATGAAGTGAATGTATCTGTAGTTGTCAAAAAAAGTTATGCATTGTTACACTTTTGCAATGGCTTATTCATTGTGAACTACTAGAATATATTCCTTTTTCACCTTTTCTCCGACATATGCAAAATGACTTTTTTTTGGGGGGGGGGGTTACCTCTGACAGTTCCTTTTGCCACTTTCATTGCTCCTGTCAATAACTCTTCATTAGCTAGGAGTCTCTTGGGTGTTGATTAATTTCAGTTCTCTCAAGATGCTAGGTCCAATTAGGTAGGTCCCAAGGAAATTAGATGAAATGGAGGGGCATTATCCAAAGCACTTACTAACCCAGATTTTATTTTGCTCCTCTCTTTACTAATAGTTATATTTAATTATGGAGAATTTTGGTGGGCAGGCTCAAGTACTAATAATTTTGTGTCAGTTTAATGAGTAAGAATGGCATTTGGAATCTCCTGTGCCATATGCATTGACAGATAAAGGTGTTTTGGAAAAGTATTAAAACTGAAAAAAATATTGATGGACGCTATTTTGGTTTTTAAATTTCATTTTTAAAGAGGAAAGGGGCCAGCTTGGAATGTGTATTTAGCAAGGTGATTTGCTAATATACATGGCATTTGTCATTTTCAGTGACAATGCAGATGGACAATTACAACCCTAGTGTTTAGAGATGATAATATGGAGGGATAATTTCCTTATATTGCTCTGGAAGAAAGCCTATTATCAGGCTGGGTTTTACGCTGAGGAGCCTCTAGATGAAGCAGGTTTTGGCAATGCATTTATATGTAACACTCACTACTAGTGATGGAGAGTAACAGAGAGAGAGAGAGTTTTATTTTCCTACAGAAAAAACCCTATCACGATAAAGACCCCATTGCTGCCCCAGACAGACACAAATAAAACCCCATGTGCTTCCGGAATTCACCCCCCCCCACTTGTCACCACAAACAATTTCTGAGTAGGGCTGGATCTAGAAACATCAAAGAACCTATCAGTTATGAACATGTAAATTTAAACAGGGAAAACAGTTAGAGAGAAACGGGACTCCACAGCGCCACCTGGTGGCAGAATGTAATATCACACATACAATGCATACCAATCTAGCTGAGTCCGGAGTTGGTGATTGAGACAGCCCTGAAACATAAGAACATGCTGGACCAAACCATCGGTCCATTCTAGGTCAATATTGTCCATGGTACTGCTTTTCGATAAGAATATACCCCAAACCTGCCAGAGATTGAACCTGGGTCATTTTACCCAAGCAGGACAGATGTGCTTCTGGTCAGTAGAGGCAGATTCTGTAATAGAGATTCAACATGTTTTGGATTGGGTTATACTTCCCTTAATATATATATATATATATATATATATATATATATATAGAGAGAGAGAGAGAGAGAGAGAGAGAGAGAGAGAGAGAGAGAGAGTGTCTTTCTGGGTTCACCTTTACTTTTGGGTGGCCAGGTAGAGGCTGTGGTCAGGAGTACCTTTGCTCAGCTTCAGTCAGTCCAGTAGCTGCAGCCATTGCTGGGTAAATCAGACCTGCTATGATCACACAACCCTCAGTTACATCAGGATTGCATCACTTCAATGCATTTTGCACGATGCTCCTTTCGAACAGCCATTGGAAGCTGCAGTTGGTCTACAACAGGCATCCCCAAACTTCGGCCCTCCAGATGTTTTGGAGTACAATTCCCATCATCCCTGACCACTGGTCCTGTTAGCTAGGGATCATGGGAGTTGTAGGCTAAAATATCTGGAGGGCCGCAGTTTGGGGATGCCTGGTTTAGAAGGTGGCAGAAAGGATGTTAGTGAAAACCACGAGAATGCCTGTATTACGCAAATCCACTTGGAAAAACACGTAAACGTATCTTACTTATTCCTTAGTAGAGTACCATGAAATAGTCTTGTAAGTGTTTAATGAAGATGATAAGGTTGGTAGACATAAGAAACTGGCACAGGTAGACAAGACAAGGATTCCTGGATATTTGCCTGTTTCACCCCAAGGAGCTTCATCAGCTCTGCATGGTTCTTTACTGTATATAACAGCTACAAGGATCTTATTCGTGATAGATTCTTGTCAGATAGACAAATACAAGAGAAGATGGAGAAATTAGAACTGAATGTACTATGGGACTGACAAAATAGGAATCACATTTTGTAGATACTCGACTTGGTGATTAACTGAATAAGCTACATTTTAATATGTCATGATGTTGATTTTGACGTTATGAGAGGTAAAGGTAAAGGAACCCCTGACTGTTAGGTCCAGTCATTGACAACTCTGGGGTTGTGCGCTCATCTCGCTCTATAGGCCAAGGGAGCCGGTGTTTGTCTGCAGACATCTTTTGGGTCATGTGACCACCATGATTAAGCCGCTTCTGGTGAACCAGAGCAGCGCACGGAAACGCTGTTTACCTTCCCACCAGAACGGTACCTATTTATCTACTTGCACTTTGATGTGCTTTCAAACTGCTAGGTTAGCAGGAGCAGGGACCGAGCAATGGGAGCTCACCCCTTTGCGGGGATTCGAACCGCCGACCTTCTAATCGGCAAGCCGTAGGCTCTGTGGCGTAACCCACAGCGCCACCCGCGTCCCTTGACGTTATGAGAAGCTGTATCTAATTTTGAGAAGTAGCTTCTAGTAAATAACTTTACAATTGTTATTATACAGCCTATTACGTTTACGTGTGTCCCCCCCCCCCCAAAAAAAAAGGATGTTAGTGGTCACCTGCCAATTCCACCATGTTGCACCAACATCTGCTCTGGTTGCCAAAATTGCTTCCAAGTGCAATTCAGAATGTTGTTGATGGCTTTTAAGGCCCCAATTGTCTTGGGCGCAGGATACCCCAAGGGGTCACCTCCTTCCATACCAGTCACCCCACTCTCTAAGATCAGAAGGAGAGACCCCTCCAACCTAGGGTGGGGATACAGTTGATGGCAGCAAGCATTAAGACCCTTCCAGTAGGGTTGCCAGGCTCAATAGAGGACAGGACTTCTGTGCCTTTAACTGCCCTGCTCTCTTTTGAGTCTGGAAACCTTCAAGAGAAACCAGCAGACCCTTTGCTTGGAAATTAAACAAAGGGTCTGCTGGTTTCTCTTTAAGGTTTCCAGACTCAAAAGAGAGTATGGCAATTAAAGGCACAGAAGCCCTGTCCACTATTGAGTCTGGCAACCCTACCTTTCAGTGGCTGTGCCAATATTTGTAGACCACCTTGCCCCTATTCATCTGTCTTTCACATTCCAACTAGCTTTTGCCTGCTTAGACTATTTTTACTTGTGATCTCTGCTGCTGATGCTTTTAAATGGATTTTAATGCCATGCGTTTTATTCATCGTTCCTTTTATGTATTTTAATATGCTTCCCTGTTTGCGTTGTGATTTTTAAGTGTGGCAAATCACCCTAAGTGATGCGGGGGGGGGGGCAAGAAGGTCAGGTGTTTTTAATACAGAGAAGTAAAATTGTAAAGCCTTTGCGTTACCTCTGAGCTACAGCTGTTCCTGTGCATGCTCAAACAATTGGTTAATTACCAGTAGGCTTAAACAACCTCTCTATCTGCAATAGTTAAGTCTTCCTCTTTATTAGTTCCATTAACATTTTAAGTCTTCTATCTTATATGTTGCAGCTGTTCCTCTATTTAATTACTAATTGGAAATTCAAAATCATTAACAGTTGGTGTTTTGATTTTTGGCTTCTTTCACCTATGGATGCTGTGATGCAAAATTAGAAACCTCCTTCTTTTGTTATATGCTGTCTTGTATTCCATTTTAAAAACAGGAAAGTTGGCATTCAATCACTTGTGAGTTAGGCAATATGAAATTAACTAGTTCTTATCAACTTTCTGGATAAAATGACCCACTTTCTGAAATTTTAGTCACCTGAGAAAAAAGTATGCACTCTGCTTTTTTTTTGCACTTTTACTTGTATTTTGGTGCTGCATTTCGGACAAACAAAGCACCCTGCAAAAGAAAACACAAATAATAAACAGTAAAGAAGCAGCAAAGTCAGCACCAGGGCATCTCGTTTATTTCACACCCATACTTCCAAAGGCCTTAGTTGTCGCTGATGCTACAAAGGGTACTTTACTGTTTCTGCAAGCTGTATGTTGGGTTGTCAATAAGCTAGTCTTTCATGTCCCAGTGACTTCTTTTCCTGTATGTTACCAGTGTTCAGGCATTTTGATGAATCTTTTCCATTCTGTTGGAAAACCAACAACTTTCTCTTAACAGCTTTTAGAAAGCTTTTTCAAACCTTTATTTCTTTTACATGTGGAAATTATACAACGCAATAATCTTTGCTTTAGTTTTTTTAAAAAACAAAACAAAACAATAGTATCACATTTAGGGTGTATTTTGGTTTATCTACACTGTTCTCATAGTTTATCATAGTTTATAATTTTTAAGAAGGAATCTGTGTGTGTGTGTGTGTGTGTGTGTGTGTGTGTGTGTGTGTGTTTCACACTGAAATAGCAAGTTTCTAGGCTTGGGACTGACCACTGTAGAGCTCCAAACTGCACCTTCCAAAAAATAAGTGTCCAGTTGTCAGGCTGAAAGAGTTTTATCCAAAGGTTGCCTGGGTGGAAGGCAGCTTGCATAGCCATTTTTTTTTCCTCCTGCCTCCCTCATATATACCACAGTCCCCAAGAAAACTCTCTCCAGAGCCCTGGAAGACTGTTGAACAGCTCAAGGGGGAAATTGCCCGAATCTTGTAAGAGTGTTGGCCTAGGTCTGGTTTGTTGGCTCCTGATTTACACTTCAGTTTCAGTTTCATACCTACTGAACAACGAGAGTACTTCAGCATGGAACCTGTGGGCTGCACAATGCCTTGTGGTGTGCACGCAGGGGAGGAGAGCATGGCCAATATTTGGAAGGGTACTAGAACCCTCCCACCTCCTTCCCAAAGCTGGGAAGGTATTAACTAGGCTTTGGGAAGGCTGTTCTCCTTCCGGGGGGGGGGGTTGCAGGCAGGCCGCACACCCTCCCCATGTCTGTGTGGGGCGTGGCGATGCTGCCCACATCATAGGGAGTCCCGGTTGCTTCACGGCCCCCGCCCAATTAATCAGGTCGACTGGGGGACATGGCTAGGGCTATTTAAACAGCCACACGGCTGGGGGGAGGCTCTCCCTTCCTCTCTCCTCCTTCATCGGATCTCCCACCCTCCCACCCTATTTTCATGTGTTCGCCATCTTGGCCTTGCCATGGACCATGGTTGGTCACCTGTTGAGGGGGCCAGGTAGGAATTTTCCCACTTGGAAAGTTGGCACCAGCCACGTGGTTTTCGCCTGCCTCGTAGCAATCGTCACAACTTTGTAAGGTTTGGCGGTTAGGCATTGGTAAAACCTGGCTGTTGGGAGGGGAGGTTGTGGCCTTCATAGAATCATAGAGTTGGAAGAGACCTGCTCCTCCTCTTTTTGGGTATTCCGTTAAAGGGATCCAGGGGTGTGGATCTTGTCCAAAGCCCAGGTATGGGCTAGGGCCCTAACACGACCCCATCGGGGACCCTGAGGGGGGGGGGGGCTTGCAGTTGATGTACATCAACAGGGTTACTAAACTACCTGCATGGTGGGCAGGATTCAGATATAGTCGGTTCAATTCCAATGCCTAAGCCAATACTGCTCACATCTGTAACCAAGAAATTTGTGTCCTTAATTATCCCATTAACCCAAATTCTGGTGTCTGTGTGTTTTATTATCCATGAAGTGGGGGAGGGCTTGGGGCCTTGACATGCAAGGAGGCAAGATGATTCTAGGGCGCTATCAGTGCCCTCATGGCTCCTTATCAAAGCCCAGCACCTCACTTACCTGGCTTTTGGAAGGCAGCATGAGGACCGGGAATGGGGGGGGGTTAGCAAGGAAGGGGTGATAGGGGTGGGGCGCCCTGGGCTCCACTCTGGGGGGGCAGCGCCCCCTCTCCACCTCCAACGATGGCCGCCCCTGCCGTGGTGCATCCACCATTGCGGAGAGGCCCCACTACGCAGCAGAGCGGAGCCGTCGGCAAACATCCCCAGTGGAGCCGCTGCGTACGACGCATGCATCGTGTGCTTCCTGCGCATGCATTGTGCACGGTAGTGCTGCACATGCATGCTACATGGGGCGACTCCCTGCCCCCAGGTGCACGCCCCCGGTGCTGCCCTGAGCCGCAGAAAGTCTTTGTCCGCCCCTGGGCGTCCAATGTGTTGCCAAGGGCCACCAAAAAAGGCCTTGAGGACCACATTTGACCCTTAGGGTTGTGCGTTGGACAATGCTGACTTAGGGTGTGAAAACCTTCAATCTTGAAGAAGGCCTGCCTAGAGAGAATTTATAATTCCAAAGCTCCCTTTGGCCCAGGGAACTATTTGAATGATTTTCCTTTTTTAATCTTGACCAATTACCACAGTTATCCATCCATATGTGATTAGCAGTTGGATACATATGACAAGTTGACATATAAGTGTTTTCCTTCTGCATCTGCATATCATTTGCCTTCCTGTGAGCAAATTCCAGGGTGAACTGAATTAAATGCATTTTAAAAGTTTGTTCCTTCCTCTAACCAGTTAACAGGAGGAATTTTTTAAAAAGCAGTTTTATTATAAGTATATGCAGAAGTCAACCAGAAATTTCCCTATGGCTGAAAAATTATTAAGTGTTTTAGTTTAAATCTAGGTAAAATACAGTAAATAGATAATGTGTTGCAAAGATATCTTTTTTTTTAATGCTTCGGCAACACATTTCAGCACTTTCACATTGCTATTTCCAGATATGTTTTTCCCCCCAGAGTGCAATGCTCTATAGTTTATAAGTAATGTAACCATTTAATAACCAATTAGATTTGCTTATCTCACAGAAATAGGATTAGAATATAGATTCAGCATGCTTGGTCAACAATTAAAATGTTGTTTTCCTATATTTTGTTTCTGTAATCTCAATTTGAGTTTCTAACTAGAAGTTCTTTTCTGTACAATCTCTGATGTAAAATTCCTTTTCCTCAGTGGTGCTTACCCCAGACTACTGGTGCTAATTTATTCACATGAAAATAATTTACATGACCTGGAAGCTGTATGCCAGCTCCCTCGGTCAATAAAGCGAGATGAGCGCCGCAACCCCAGAGTCATCCACGACTGGACCTAATGGTCAGGAGTCCCTTAACCTTTACCTTTTTAATATTATTCTATACTATTCTAATGATTGTTGAATGTTACGTTATTTGATGTAGATTGCTTATTTTAAAGCTATGTTTTATTATCACGTTTTTGTATTGCATTAGCTTGTTATAAGGTGTACATTCTTTGTCTCTTCAGCTTGTAAACCGCCTTGAGTATTGTAAGATACAAAGGCGGTATACAAATTAAAAGTGATGAGTGATGATGGTGATGATGATGACTGAATGGAAATTGTTGTTGGAGTAAGATTTTGGTGTGTGTTTTTGTTTTTAAATGTGCAATCAGATCATCCAACTTTTGTGACACTTATCTAATTCTACTTATCTAATTATACTGTGGTGCATATAGAGATGGGAAGGCCTGGGGGAAAAAACAGAAAAATTGAGGAGAAAGTGTGGAATATTCAAACTATATCAAACTGTGCTTCTCTCTCCCCCCCCCCCGAAAAAGCAGCTTTGGAAAAATTGGGGCGGGGTTTTTCCTCAGGCCTTCCCATCTCTAGCTGCATAATGTACTCACTAATTTTGTGCCATGTGCACCTCCTTTCAGCAATTCCTGCAGCCAAACTGGTGCTGCTTTCCATAAGAGCAGGCACGTCCAACAGGTAGATCGTGATCTACAAGTAGATCACTGGACGTCTGTGGTAGATCACTGGCTCCCCCCAAAGAAGCTCAACAACTTTTGCTCCCCTAAAAAAAGCTCAACATTTTTGTCCTGCGCCCCAAAGAAATGGGGCTTTCCATCCCCCTAAAAAAACCCCACAACTTTGACCTGAACCCCCCAAAATGGGGTAGATCACCGCCAGTTTTTAACTTTGTGAGTAGATCACAGTCTCTTGGGAGTTGGCCACCCCCTGCATTAGAGCATATCAGCCAGGCTGAGAGGGGGGTCTTGTCGTCTGGGTAGCCCAGGACCTCCAGACACACTGCCCAGGCTACCAACCCAGAGATGTCAGTTTGGTGCTACTGATTCACTCCTAGAGGCACACTGCCTCTTGAGACACGTGTTGAGTAACAAAAATGCCAACGGGAACAGGAAGTTCTGTGGTCAGTGCAAATCAGTTCCAAATAAGTGCATTCAATTACAGTATATATTAGAAACAACAAACAATCTTGTAAAAGGCCTGTTATGAATCAGAAATTTGAAATATATTGGAATGGATATTGTGAAAAAGAAGGAGCGTGAGTGAAGAAATAGAGGTGGCAGGGAGCATATGAAATTAAGTGTGGGGGTACATTTTTAAGGTTCAAATGAGTCCTTTAGTGAATTCTTCTAGGAATAATACTAAAGAGTTAGCAGCAAATGAGTAGCCTGAAGTGTGGCACAAAGACAAATACCTTGCTTTAAAAAACGATAAAGGACCCCTGACAGTTAAATCCAGTTGTGAACGACTCTGGGGTTGCGGAGCTCATCTTCCTTTACTGGTCGAGGGAGCCAACATTTGTCCGCAGACAGTTTTCCTGGGTCATGTGGCCAGCATGACCAAGCCACTTCTGGTGAAACCAGAGCAGCGCATGGAAACACCGTTTACCTTCCCGCTAGAGCAGTACTTATTTATCTACTTGCACTTTAACGTGCTTTCGTACTGCTAGGTTGGCAGGAGGTGGGACAGAGCAACGGGAGCTCACCCCGTCACGGGGATTTGAACCACCGACATTCCGATCGGCAAGCCCAAGAGGCTCAGTGTAAGTTTAGACCACAGCGCCACCCGCGTCCCCAAATACCTTGCTAGTTAACCACAAATGTTTGTCTTGGTAATTTCTGTAAGATTTTGAACATGGAGCAGTAGGAACTGAATGTGTAGAATAGTTGTGGTGGTGAGTGTCCTTTATGATCCCGAGTTTTAAAGGCATGCATCCAATCAGTGCTATCATTTTTGATACCTCATCACCAATTTCTTGCAAGTATGTCAAGCAGTCAGTGCTGTTTGTGGAAAGTAAATGGCTCGTTAATTATAACCCCCCCCCCCCCGCATTTCTCCCAGTTTCTTTACAAGTGATATGCTTTTGAACAAAAAAGAGATAATTAAAGAATTAAGCAAGTTTATCTCTAATAGACTCCCTGTTGTCTTTCCACCACTCTTTCACCAAGCAACCATCTATTTCCCATGATTGTCTGTTAATACTTATTAGGAAGCTAATTAAGCTGATTCTGTTTATGTCAGAGTGAAGGTAATGGAAGGTAGAGAAGGTGTGTGTGGTTGTGACAGGCGGAGTGGGACGCGCTGTTGACCTGATTGCTTTCATTTATCACATGCATCCGCGTGCAAATGAGCATTGCATTGTGTGGGGCCTAATGAAACTTTTGCCATTCTGGGTTAATTTTGGCTCTGTGGGTGGTTGGTCATTGAGATATCTGATATTCTGGTACATTCTCCTTGACAACAACAGCAAAAGTGATTAGTTCAGCTTCTAGGCTGGGTTTATGTTCTGTCTCCTAAGTTTAAGAATGTTTTCCTATTTTTCCATTGTGCTGGTCTGATCTTTGTATTTAGAAGACATTGTGTATGCCTGCATTTTTTTTTTACTAAATTTCATATTGCTAATAGCTCTGTTGTTACCTCAGCATGAGAAACATAGACCTTACTGCACTGATTTAAATAGTACACCTGCTGTTTAATTAGTGTATTGAAAACTAAAACGGATCACTATATTTTTAGGCCTTTTTTGGTAGAAATTTCACCAAGGCAGACTTAGCACCAAGTTCAAAACTAGTATATTAACTAAAGAGAAGCATATGGATATGACATTTCTGCTGCCTTCACTTTCCTGGTTTGCCCTTCCATGTATTCATGAATTCATGCACACTATCTATCATCTATCTATCTGTCTATCTATGTGAAATTTAAGCAAATATGATCTGAAATGTGTGTGTGTGTGTGTGTGTGTGTGTTTGTGTGTGTGTTTCTTTGAAAACAAAACAAAAACCATCCGAATTACTGTATTCTTGGGGCAATGAGAGACGGCAGATGAAGTAAAAACATATGGTTGTTCCTCTGGAGGAAAAGGACACAAATACAATTTAAGGATTTGGCGCTGCAGAAATTCATTCATGCTAAGGTGTGTCTGGCTTGCCTGGGATTGAAGTCTCCCACGGTAACAGCTAGTGCTGCATTGTAACAAAAGTGGCTGCTGTTGTGCCAAAGTAGTCATGTTGCTTTCCTATATTAATTCTGTCGCTGGGAAATTTCATTTCATGTCCTGACACTTTTCGAATGTGAGAGAATAAGCAGTGCAGTTTAAAGTAAAAGCTTGCAACCGGCATTAAAGTGATGCTTCTTCATTAGCTCGCTTTACACAATATTTCTGCTTGCCATCTGAATCTCCTGATGCAAATTGTTCCAGTTAGCAGATGTGCAGTGCTTGTGCATGCTACAGTTTTTAGCAGTTAAATATAACTACCGTTCTGTAGGATTCAATATGGCTTCGTGCAGCTTATGGGCTTCAGCTGGGACACTCTGTATACTTACTTTGAGTATGAATTTCTGGCTCTTATGCTTGACGAAAGTGCAATGGCAAAAAGGTTTAGACACAAAAAGAAAAGTGAAGAAAACCCCAAGCCAATTTTCCCTCACCCCCATTCTTTTCTTATCGCTTAAGTTTTTGTATCAATATGCATTCCATGTCTGTAATCTAGTCTCTAAAAGCCTGATAAAGATGACTGTCAAATCATATAAATTGCATGCAACATTAACTGTCTTCCTTATTCATGCATCTCCTAAGTGTAACATTTATTCTTCTTAGGACAAGATCTGCCAAAGAACTGGACTGTTTTGGTGCAACCCCCAGGGATGTCCAAAGTCCGTTTGGGGGGTCTAATCCAGCCCACTGGTCAGTTTAATCCAGCCCCTGTGGCAGTTCATTTCCTGGGGTAAAATCCTTTAAAAAAACCTCAAAAGCTGCAACCCTAAATAAAGCTCAACAACGTAGGGATAAAACCATGGGAAAAAGCTCAACAACTTAAATCCTTTTAAAAAAGTCAACAACTTTGTTTGGCCCTTTGATAGGCCCTCACGGCCCTTCACTTCATCAAATCTGGCCCTCTTTGGAAAAAGTTTGGATATCATTGCTACACACAGAGGCATACCCACCCACCCACCAATGCTAACAGGTTCATTATGGGTTAGCAAGCAGCCATAGATGTGGATATGCAACCAGTATTTACCTATTTGTAGGTGTTGCAGACTAATTGAAAAATATTCTGGTTTTCTGGATAGGAACAGTTGCTGAAAGAGGTTGCCTTAAACACACACACACACACACACACACACATCTAGGGAGATACAGCTTTGAGGTCATAGGCATACCTGCCAAGTTCCTGCCGGAAAAATAAGGGATTGGCAGACCAGAAGTCACGCAGCGGCCATTTTGAAACTGGGCAGAGCAGCATCGAAAGTCGCTTCTGAGCATGCTCTGCCCAGTTCCAAAATGGCCACCATACCAGAAATCGCTTCTGCGCATGTCCAGAGATTCCAGATATGCGCAGAAGGAGCCTCCCCCGGCCGGTAAGTAAACCGGGAAAAAAACAAAAAAAATCTGTTTTTCCAGCTGGGAATGGCTGGAAAAACGGGGGTTTCCCGGGGAATACAGGAGACTTGGCAGCTATGGTCATAGGCATGGACTTTGTCACACATGCCATCATACTCAGATCATGCCTGTGAGAGAGGAGGGGCAATATCCCTGTTAAGAACCAAGGAACTAAATAATATATCTCGTTTGAAATTGAAAATGATGTCCTTAAATTATTGAAACAATTGCTTCAGGAAGATTTAAACAGAATTTTTGCAAGAGTATGGCTGGGTTAATGTAGTAGTGGGCAGCTATGCTATATAATTGCTACTACTACATAGGGCAATTGTGCTTTGGATATGCACAATTGACCCAATTTTCTTTGCTCGTATTTGTGCTGTGCAGGGGCAGTCCACTACAGTTTAATTTCTGTACTACACTGAGTAATCAGGCTTCCTCGCCGAACAATTTCCAGGAACATTGGCATGACCTCCACGCAGCTATGATGAATAAGAATGCTGCTTGTATGTTTCAAACTAGGTCTCCAACAATCGGGACATGACTGTATCTTCACAAGAAACATCAGATACAATTCAATTTATGTTAATTATTACACATATTAAAACGTGTCTAAAAGTAGAGGAGGTGTTCTCTGATTAGCAACAACTAAAAGGATAAGGTTTCTGGTGGAATACCATGTAATTCAATTTTATATTTGGTGAAAATGTTGGACTTTAAAACCGAATGGGAAAACCCACTTAGTCAGGTTCATTTAAGGGGAAAAATTGACAGTTATCAAAGCCACATGAGCAATGACTGCGGAATAGCTCCTTGGGGGCTTCTGCTGAAATCAACCAAACTAATTCCACATTACATAAAGAATATTATATCAAGTCATTTAGTTCTAATGTCTTTGCACACTTAGTGAGCACTATTCCTTACTCTTTCTGCTTCTCCATCCCATTCTTCTGGTGATTCTAAGTTGCATGAACATCAGCCCTTATAATTTGCAGTGGACTGTGCGCATGCAAGAAAATATTTCAGGGCTTAAAAGCACTGCCGGGAAGTCATATGCTAGATTTCCTCATTTATATTTAACTGTTATCAGCTTTGAAAAGGGTTTCTAATTTTAAACACTGCTGCTTCACCCCCCCTTTTTTTCCTCTTCAGAAAAGCTTTAATTTGCTTGGGTGCATCTCTAATTTAGCTGCCAACACACTTCAGCCCTAGAGTAGGCTTTGAACATGGAAATTGCTGCCTCTTCCCACCCCGCTCCTTCACAGGAAATGGGGCAAATAGCTAGAAACTAGAGCTGGTGCTTCATACAAACATGGTTTGGTGAGACTGAAGCCTTATACTGTGTGTTTCTATTTTGTGGAATAGTTTACCAAGCACTTCCACATGCGGCTGCTTTGCCCGTGCAAAGGATTGTCATTGTGTAATTAAAAGGAATTAGATAAACATTTTGCAAAGCAGAACTGTACTATGGACCTGTTTTTGTCCATGGAGTTTTCTTGGCAGGGATACTGGAGTGGCTTGCCGGCTCCTGCTCCAGGCGGATCACGTTTAGTCAAAACTCTCCACTATGACCTGTCCATCTTGGGTGGTTCTGCACGGCATAGCTCATAGCTCCTCTGATTTATTCAAGCCCCTTCGCCACGACAAAGCAGTGATGCATGAAGAATCTGCTTCTTGGGAGAAAAGTGATGGCAAACCTAGACAGCATCTTAGAAAGCAGAGACATCACCTTGCCGACAAAGGTCCGTATAGTTAAAGCTATGGTTTTCCCAGTGGCGATGTATGGAAGTGAGAGCTGGACCATCAAGAAGGCTGATCGCCGAAGAATTGATGCTTTTGAATTATGGTGCTGGAGGAGACTCTTGAGAGTCCCATGGACTGCAAGAAGATCAAACCTATCCATTCTTAAGGAAATCAGCCCTGAGTGCTCACTGGAAGGACAGATCCTGAAGCTGAGGCTCCAATACAGTGGTGCCTCGCTTAACGAATGCCCTGCTTAATGAAATTTCCGCTTAACGAAAGGATTTTTCGAGCGGAGGTTGCCTCGCTAGACGAATTCGTTTTATGAAAAATTTGTCTAGCGAATCGCGGTTCCCCATAGGAATGCATTGAAATTCAATTAATGCGTCCCTATGGGCAAAAAAAAAAAAAAAATCAATGCATTCCTATGGGATTCGCTAGATGAATTTTTCGTTATAAGAAAAGACCCATGGAACGAATTAAATTTGTCTAGCGAGGCACCACTGTATACTTTGTGTACTTTGGCCACCTCATGAGAAGAGAAGACTCCCTGGAAAAGACCCTGATGTTGGGAAAGATGGAGGGCACAAGGAGAAGGGGACGACAGAGGACAAGATGGTTGGACAGTGTTCTCGAAGCTACGAACATGAGTTTGACCAAACTGCGGGAGGCAGTGGAAGAGAGGAGTGCCTGGCGTGCTCTGGTCCATGGGGTCACGAAGAGTCAGACACGACTAAATAACTAAACAACAACAACCATGGACCTGCTGTCACAACCTTCTTGTTTCCAGGTATGGAGGTTGTTGCTGGTCATAAGCACACACTCCTTGTTTCTAAAGGTGTTGCTGGAGTTTGTAGTTGCCTTTTTAGGAATATGGTCTTGTCCGCCTCATGTGAAGCCTGTATTACAAATCAGGTGCCATTTCCCCCATTTCCAAAATCAAAAAAAGTTGATCTTTGAGTTTGAAATAGATAATATAATATAAATATAAATATATTCAAAATATACAAAATATAAAATGAGTAGATGGATAATCAGCGAGTTTTCAATCACCCTTCAAAATGTTGTTTTTGTTTTGCTTTGTAGGTTTCTGCGGTTGGTTTTGGTTCAAATCCAATACACCAATCACAGCTCAGGGAATTCTGCAAACCCTATAACCGAAACAAAGCATACAAAATATATAAACTATTTATTTATTAAATGTTTAATTTCTTTCCCACCCTGCAAACCTATTGAGAATATACAGTAATTTAAAACATTCCCCAAACAGTAAGAAAATGCTTTCTACAAGCTAAATTCTCTAAATTATTATTCCTTGTTAATGCTTGTGCAATATTGTATGACAGGACTCTTGTTCTAAGTGCATTGTGACCCTTCTTTTCTCCAGGACTCTTTCTGCAATTCTGGTTCAGAGTTATTCAGTAACCTCAGGGAAGTGCCCTCTGAAAAACATTCCTACCCACCGATTCTTGTAGCAGTGTTTCCAAAGAACGGAAGATCTCTTATATGTCAATGTATGAAGGAACAACATAATTCTGATTCATTTGGGTTTAGTTTATCTGTGTGTTTATGGTCAGTCAAAAAATCAGTGCATTTTTCGGTGCATTTGCGAAAGGGAGATGTTTGTGTTTGTTTTTCTTCATAGAGGTTTCCCGAGGCACTGAAAATTCTGGTGCAGAATGTAATAGCAGAACAATTTGTGTTACTATGAGACACACACACACACACACACCCAGCAAAATCATTTTGAAAACAACAGCAAAATGTCCCTAAACAGAGAGAGAAGTCCTAAATGGATGTGGCAAGTGTCCTTGAGGTCTTTTCAGTAATCAAGAGCGTTGCTTGGGTGTGTTAGTGGAGAGAATTCAGAATATACATCATTAGCCCTCATCATCTCTCTAGCTGTGGAACTCACTTGAGCATACAGAACATATTTAGCTTGTTCGCTGTTTGCAGGGGCAATTTTTATTAGGTTCTATCACAGGGTACCCACATGCCTGAGAAATTCATTTTGCCATCAAGCAGCACGCGTAAGTCAAGTAGTGTTTTCTTGCAAAGATTACTGCAAATGGATATAGATTAAGCTCTACTTTCTGTGAAGAAGGAAATTAATCGAAGCAGGATTAAGGCTATACATTGCTTTCATTCCATAGAGGTGCTTCACTGATTTGTTAAATAATGGATTATTTGATGTACTGTAGTGGGACTGATGTAGGTCACTTTCATCTTTGCAAGTTTTAGACTTAAGAAGAAAGAGGGCAATTTCCCGACAGAAAAGATTGGATCCACCAAACATATTTTTGCTGGACTTCCTTTGTATTTTCGATTATTTTGTTTAGTTCTTGAAAGCCACCTTTCAGGGCACACTGCAACACAACCTACTTTGTATTTTTAGGTTGCTAAAAATAAATAAATCACAATATTACATGGAGTTATAATCATTAAATTAAACCCAGAAACAATAGCTTTAAAAATTCAAGCACGGTGCACTTACCAAGCATTGGAATATAGCAACAACAATATTAACATTGTCAGAGTTTACTAGCAACTTCATTAAATATTTCCCTGAGTAAGGACTTCTAGAAGCATGAAAGCACCAATGAGAAGGCTTTATACCTGGTATTCACTAATCTAACAGCTCTTAGAAGAGAACCAAACCATCTTAACGCTCAGACAGGTTTGTGATTTAAGCCAAGGAAACAAAAGCTGTATGGGTATATAGTGATTTTTGTTGTTGTTGCAACAGTGTTAATAAAGAAGCCCATTGCATAAGTTCTGCACCAGCCATTTCTCTCTTTATTATTAATGGAAATGCATGTTCTAATGACAAGCTGATGTGTTTTTCTTAAAAGGCCTTCATTTGCAGTGGAAAAGAACTCTTAACAGAGAATGGGTGGGTTGAGAAATGAAGTGTGATGAGTTGGGAATAGTGGTAATTGTTTACTGCCTTAATCATTGATTATTTTTTGATGATTATTTTTTTGAAATGTGCAAATCTGGTGGGGGGGAAGTACTTTTCCTTTTTGGCTCAAAACACTACAACTCTAGGGCTCACTTTTTATTTCTCATTTAACTGGTATTAATTCAAATATTAGTGGTGGTAGCTCAGCAAAAATCCACCCTGCTCCCCAGGCCTATTGCCTATATATAACAATAAGGACCATGTTCGTTCCCCTTCCACTTGGACATCCAGCCATCCAGGTGCCTATTTTTTATGTGCAAGATATTGGATCACATACTCTCACAGCTGCGTTATGGTCAGTTGGAGATCTGTGCTATAGTTTTTACCCCTTTCTGTCAAACGAAGGACCCAAATACATAGTTTCACACAAACTGTCCCGGAAAGAATCAAATGCTGCACGTTAAACATAACAGAGGCATGCTTTCATTGCAGATAGGGGACGCTTTTTAAAGAGCCTTCTTATCTAGTTGCCTTGTGCCCTCTAACACGTGCATGCTGTGTTCATGAGGATTAGTTTATTCAAGGCCAGCGAAGGTTTCTTAAAAAGCACTTGTGTGTGTGTGTTTTTAAAAAAGCCTGAGCATTTAGATTTCAAGAAAGATTTCTATGTACGGATCAGGTTCACTCTCGAATAATAATTACTTTTTATAGAAGTTGTGTTTGCTTAAATGGTATGGTGCTGAGAAGCTAGAATGATAAACATTTGACCTTTTATTGAAGTGCTTTTATGTTGATTTGAAGTGATAAAAACTCATTCATAGCAGAGGGGTGTGTGTGCGCGCGCGCAGAAGAAAGAAGTCGTGCTGTTTTTCTATAAATGTAAACATTGTGATGAACCTTTAATGAACATCCTCTTCATTATGGAAAACTATCATTTTCTAAATAGCAGGCTACTCTCCAAATCTGGAAGAGGTGACTAAAGCCATGTACTTTTGCTTGAAAGATCCCAAGGTGGGGGACAGTTGTTTCCTGAGCGATGTCTCTTGACTCTCTGAGTCAGAAAGCAGACTGAGAAGACATAGCGTGAAGCACCTCAGTATGTTTGCTGGTATAAGCTTCTTATTCTTTTTAGAAAGTTAGATATTGAAAAGCAAGGCAGGTCTCTAATGTTCCTGGCATCCTGGGATACTAAGTGGTACGCAGTCCTACCTTGGATTCCGAACGCCTTGGTACCAGGACGTTTTGGCTCCCGAACTCCACAAATCCAGAAGCGATTTGCGAACATACTTTGGAACCTGAACGTCCAACAGGGCTCCCGATTGGCTGCAGGGGCTTCCTACAGCCAATCAGAAGCCACGCTTTGGTTTCTGAACATTTTGGAAGTCGAGCGGACTTCCGGAACAGATTCCGTTCGAATTCCGAGGTCCGACTGTATAAACATCTGTCTATAAGCCTGAAGGGCAAATATTCCAGCTTTATGAATTCCAGTGCCAGATACCCATTTTCGGTTGGTGGGTGTCTGATATACGGCATTCCCTAATTTCCCAGTATGACAGTGGGCATAGCATTGGAACTGCAGTGGCTGTCTATAAACTTCTGATCCTTTTGCCTTAGAAATTTCTACAACCTTTAATTAGATAAACCTGCCTTGGTTTAAAGTTTTCTGAGAGTTTCACTGAAGCATAGATTGGTTTGTGGGGTGGAGGGCAGCTCTTTCAAGCATATTCCATAGGTAGTCTCACAGTAGTGATTACTGAGATGAAGTGATGCATATTCTGCCAAAGGAATATTCATGCTGTTCTGATGCCGGCAGATCTGTCCTGTCAGCATTCCTTTCTGTAAGAATTGCAAATAAGAGACAACAACTCTTCGGAAGTAGTAGCCCTTAATTGATTAAATTTAGTTTTAAAGGTCATTGGTATAGTAAGAAGAAGAAGAAGAAGAACCCCTCACATAGGGTAGCCTTTTAATAATCATTTATTCTTTGTACCCTGCCCATCTGACTGTGTTAGCTCCAGCCACTCTGGGAGGCATATGTAAAAACACAGCAAAACATTAAACCTTAAAAAAGCTTCCATATACAGGGCTTTTATATCAGCATTGATAGTGAAATAGTTGCTTCATTGTCAAAAGGAAGGATGTGTGCTTTGTAACAAGCTAGATACGTTGAGTTCATTTTGAAATAAATGGGTTTTTTGCACAAAATAAGAGTGAGTGTAGTAATGGTCCTGCAACAAAAGGACTGATTCACTGCAGTCTCTACATACAGTTCAATGGGGCTCACAATTCCAGCGTTCTACAAAACATTAAAAGTGAACGACAATCAGTGAAAATATAGTGCTTATTGCAATAATTCACATAAGGTATTAGCATTTACATCCTCCAGGCCAAATACTTTATTAAACATTTGTTTTAAATTCTTGCTCTAGGGGCGGCTAACCTGTGACCCTGCAAATGTTACCAAACTCTGCCAACATGGCTAATAGTCAGGCATGCTGGGAAATGAACCACCCCCTGACCCACTAGCAGGCCAAATTGTATATATTCCTCTTTAGCTAAATTGCAGCCACAGTATGTGTAAAAGCACCTGATCATGTTCCTTCCTGGTACCTTGTCATCTGACATACGCTCGAGCAATGACCACCTGTCCTCATATGAACTGACCTGGACTCAGTGTTGGTGCTCACCTTTAAAGCCCTAAACGGCCTTGGTCCAGTGTACTTGAAGGAGCGTCTCCACCCCCATCGTTCTGCCCAGACACTGAGGTCCAGCGCCGAGAGCCTTCTGGCGGTTCCCTCGCTGTGAGAAACCAAGTTACAGGGAACCAGGCAGAGGGCCTTCTCAGTAGTGGCACCCGCCCTGTGGAACGCCCTCCCACCAGATGTCAAAGAGAAAAACATCTACCAGATTTTTAGAAGATATCTGAAGGCAGCCCTGTTTAGGGAAGCTTTTAATGTTTAACAGACCATTGTATTTTAATATTTTGTTGGAAGCCACCCGGAGTGGCTGGGGAAACCCAGCCAGATGGGTGGGGTATAAATAATAAATTATTATTATTATTATTATTATTATTATTATTAATCAGTTTACAAGATGTTTCACAGCTTCATGCATCTCAGTATTCTTCTGTTGCTTTCCTATAGGCATTAAACACAATTTTCTTATTGATTTCAGGCCTCTCATTTTAAGGTACTTAGGGACATGATATATTGCATTTAGTGTTTGTGTGCACCATTCTAAAATGTGGTTAAACTCAACCATAAGTCACAGGCCTACCACAGAAACTTCTTGATGTTTGCTATGCCTTACCACAACATTTTATAGAACCGCAAAGATTTCTCTTGACCTCCCTATTCAGTAATGCATTAAATGCTACACATTGCCTCTCTGGGAAAGGCAATGCATTGAAATGCTATTGTACATCTCTGAATGTTGTTTATCTCAATATTCTGCAGAAGCAAATATGGATAACAGCAGCATATTTGCCCTGGAAAGATTGATTCATTTTTTAAAGCTGAATTTTTCATACAAGATTAATGCTTTCTGGAGTCCCTGGAGTCACAAAAACAATGGCAAATATTAACTTCTGTTTAACCAATACTTTATCAATGTAATCATGTGGACTGGAATGATCACAAGGGCAAATTTTGAGAATGAAAGAACAGAGTGAGCTGGGGTTAAATATTAAAATCTGCTATGGGTTGCAGTCAGTATTCCATGAGCAGAAGACTAGTTCATACAATGAATCTTTCTTTCCCCCTTCTTACCTCTGGAGCTGTTATGGCAGTGCAGAAATTGGTGCCCCAATCTTTGCTATACCAGTTTATAAAACTGTGCACCCCCTGTCTATTATTGGTCTTCTAGTGAGAGAGACCCATGAAATAATTATTTCTAATTTCTGATTGAGGAGTATGTAAGTAGTAAGCCTGATAAATTTTGGAAACCAGACACAATCATGCATAATATGAAATAATTATTATAATAAAACTCGCATTATAAAATAATTGTTCTATTTTTGTTTTTAACATCTGGCATGAACAAATTATCAGCATTATTTTTAAAACAAGGTGTACCTTAAAAAAATAATAATGCATTTTTGCATTACTTACATTTCTGCTTTATTTATCCATAAAGTGTTTTCACAGATGGAGGTTGGATCCTGACAAGACAGAAGTACTGTTTTGGAGGGAAAGAAGGGGCGGGCAGGTGTTGAGGACTCCCTGGTCCTGAATGGGGTAACTGCTCCTGAAGGATCAAGTGCGCAGCCGGAGGTGCAGGTCAATTCTGTGCCCAGGCCAGCTGTCTACCAGCTCCATCTGGTACACAGGCTGAGACCCTACCTGCCCACAGACTGTCTTTCGGAGTGATGCATGCTCTGGTTATCTCCCGCTTAGACTACTGCAATGCGTTCTACGCAGGGCTACCTTTGAAGGTGTCCTGGAAACTACAACTAATCCAGAATGCAGCAGCTAGACTGGTGACTGGGAGCAGCCGCCGAGACCACATAACACCAGTCTTGAAAGACCTACATTGGCTTCCAGTATATTTCTGAGCACAAGTCAAAGTGTTGGTGCTGACCTTTAAAGCCCTAAATGGCCTCAGTCCAGTACACCTGAAGGAGCATCTCCACCCCCATCATTCTGCCCGGACACTGAGGTCCAGCGCCGAGGGCCTTCTGGCGGTTCCCTCGTTGCGAGAAGCCAAGTTACAGGGAACCAGGCAGAGGGCCTTCTCGGTGGTGGTGCCCGCCCTGTGGAACACCCTCCCATCAGATTTCAAGGAAATAAAGAAGTATCTGACTTGTAGAAGACATCTGAAGGCAACCCTGTTGAGGGATTTTTTTAATGTCTGATGTTTTATTGTATTTTTTATATTTTGTTGAAGGCCACCCAGAGTGGTTGGGGAGACTATTTGATTGTAAATGAAACTTCAAAGTGATTTTAAAAGATAAAACAGTGAAATCAAGACGGGGGGGGGATACAAGCATGCAAAAGTTTAATTACTGAAATAGATTAAAATGCCTTCTACTTTCTAAGCATCTGGGGAGGCTTCTCAAAGCAGGAATGTTTTTTAGCAGTACAGTGGTACCTTGGTTCTCAAACACCTTAGTACTCAAACAACTTGGAACCCAAACTCTGCAAACCAAGAGGCAAGTGTTCTGGTTTGTGACGTTTTTTCAGAAGCTAAACATGCTCTGTTTTCAGTGCCACATGGATGTTACGCTGAGGTCTGTGTTTTTGCTATTTATTTTGCATCTTTGTGGTTTTTTTTTGTGGTTTTTTTTTTTTTGTGACTGTGTGGAACCCAGTTCAGCTACTGATGGATTGATTGTGTGACTGCAGTACATTGTTTATTGCTTTCATTTTATGGATCCAT
This sequence comes from Zootoca vivipara, assembly GCF_963506605.1. NCBI lineage: Eukaryota > Metazoa > Chordata > Lepidosauria > Squamata > Lacertidae > Zootoca > Zootoca vivipara. The sequence continues at coordinate 10,525,930 of NC_083285.1, forward strand.
GGGCTCATTAGATAGTGAAATTCATGTTAAATTGCTGTTTTAGGGGTTGTTTTTAAAAGTCTGGAATGGGTGAACCCATTTTTGCATTACTTTCTATGGGAAGGTGCACCTTGGTTTTGGAACGCTTTGGTTTTGGAATGGACTTCTGGAATGGATGAAGTTTGAGAACAATGGTACCGCTGTACTGTGAAGGAGCCTGCTTGATCTCAAACACCAAGGAGTTCCAAAGAGTAGGTGCTACCACACTAAATGATCAAGTTGCTGCAAATGTGGAACGGGCATTACCTGGACTAGTAAAAACTATATCCATCAAATGTACTGTTTTGCTTTCAAACATCACTACCCAGTATTGTGTCCTCTGGTGGGCAGTGGCTCTCCTGGGGTTTTTGGCAGAGATCTGTTCCTGCTTCCTCATCTTTTGAACGGGAGATGCCAGAGATTGAGCCTGGGACCTTCTGCACGGGAGGAATGCTCTGCCCCTGAGCTCTTGCTCCCAAATGCTACAGACAGGGAGCTGCCTAAAGAGAGCCACAATTTAAAACTCACAATATTTCTTGCTACTGTTTTTTTTTTTTTTTAAAAAAATTATTAGGTTTTACATAAAAAGAGAATAGAAAAATACCGATAGTATAAAACAAAATAATCAAATCTTAAATGTCAATAATATAAAAAAGAACAAAGATTAAAAAAGAAAAAAGAAAAGAAAAAGAAAAAAAACAATAGAGATTAATCATATTACACAGATTCAACTCTAAACATTTCGGACTTCCTCGTTTCCCCTTCTTGAGTTCTAATTAATTCACTATCTCCTGCAGTTTCCAATTCTAAACTCACATTCTTTCTTCCAAATTATTGCTTCTTTTTAACTATTAACCCTTCACCCATCACATTGCTATTTTTTTGCCTAATATTCGCTACCCTTTACCCAAAAATGTTCAAACTTAACTATCAAAATCTTTTACCCCCTTATTGTTCCAACCCCCCCCCAAAAAAACCTACATCTACCCCCCTTCCCTTGGAATCGGTGTCTCCAGAGATCTCAGCCAGTCCTTAATACATTCCGAATTCAGACCATTTTTATCAGTCCATACATATTAATACAATTCTCCCTCACCCCACTCCTGTTCTATCCCTATCTAAATTTTGCCGAGCACTTTCTCCCATCTTCTGTATTTCCCACACTTTGTTTCCAATCCCATTCTCTTTCTGCCCCCCACCTGCTTGCTTCTGCCCCTCTCTCACTGGGGTAATGACATTTTCGTTTTTCACTTTTGGGGGGGGGGCCTTTTGAATCCAATATTCAATATTTCTTGCTACTTTTACTTGTAGTACTTCTCTCCCATGCTCCTGCGATACCTCCACTACCCGTTTCCTCTGGCTCCCATTAACTCTGACATCCCCAGCATATTGGCAACAAAGCAAGATGTCCCCCAAAACCTGATCCCTGTACTGTAGTGGTTTCTGCTGGCATGTCAGAGATCAGTTTAAATTTTACTTTGCTTCCAGTACACTAATTGAATACAGCAGAGCGGAACAGCAGGGGATGGAAACAGAGCACAGTGATTCCTGACAAAGATTTCTCTCCAGAGGCAAGCATTCAATTAACATCCCTTGTTAGACAGTAAAAACTAACTACCCTGAAGCTATCTGACTCTTATTTGTTCTTTTCCCGAAAACTAGGATTTCAACAGTTTGGGAGATATTCTCTTCAGAGTTTCAAAATCTCATGCAGGCCCTCGTGGCCTAGCTTATTCATGCTAGGTGGTCAGCTGATTTCGATATCAATTGGAAGTGTTAATTTGAAACAGGCCAGTGGTTTCATAAACTTTGCGCCTTCATGAAACGTTACAGAGACATAGCTGCCAAGTTATCCCTTTTTTACAGGGATTTTCCCTTATGCTGAATAGGCTTCCTCGCGAGAAAAGCGAAAACTTGGCAGCTTTGTACAGAGAGAAATATCTGAAGCAGGCTCGTGGTTTTATCAATATTGTGCCTTCAGGAGACTTTGCAAACGGAGTTCCCATGGTTGCCGACAGATTTTAGCGTATAAATTCATATCAAAGGTGGGTGACAGAAAGTACAAAAACCTGATAAATACGTGTGTGCACATGTTCACTCACATATTCTGTCTTAATCCTGTTCTCGTAATCATAGCCCAGTTTAAGTGTCATAGCATTTTCAAAACAAAGCTGGGTGTTTTGCTTTGTCCAGATCTTCAGAGGAAGGGGATTTCACTCTCCTTCTTAAATAAACAAATAATGGAACAGATCGCTATCAACCCTGCATTAATATCCTTGCCATTCATACTTTACATGTAAACAGTAAATGCAAGAAGTCCTTATTAGTCACAGCTAAATATGATGGTTCAATACAAGGAATTAAATATAGTGGTACCTTGGTTCTCATACACCTTGGCACTCAAACAACTTGGAACCCAAACAGCGCAAACCCGGAAGTAAGTGTTCCGGTTCACAAACTTTTTAAGAAGCCGGAAGTGCTCCATTTTGAGTGTTACACTTCTGTTTTGGGTGCCACACTTCCGTTTTGAGTGTTATGATGAGGTCTGTCTGTTTTTGCTATTTATTTTGCATTTTTGTTTTTGTGGCTCTTTTTGTTTTGTTTTTGTGACTGTGTGGAAACCAGTTCAGCTACTGATGGATGGACTGATTGATTGATTGTGTGACTGCAGTACATTGATTATTGCTTTCATTTAATGGATCCATGGTCTCGTTAGTAAACTTCATGTTAAATTGCTGTTTTGGGGGTTGTGTTTAAAAGTCTGGAACGGATTCATCCATTTTGCATTACTTTCTATGGGAAAGCGCGCCTTGGTTTTTTGAACGCTTTGGTTTTGGACTGGACTTTCGGAACGGATTAAGTTTGAGAACCAAGGTACTGCCATAGTCTGCTATATTTTTTTCCTTTAAACATTAGAATAATGCAGCAGGGTCGCAGCTCACACAGATTTTACATTTGTGATCGCGGCTTTATGTGTGTGGCCAAAAGGAAGTGGGTGGGTAGAGAAACTATCAGAAAGGGCTGTCTGAGATCTTGCGAGAGCCTCCACTGTCCAAACGGGCAGCTCTCAAAGCCCAGTAAGCAAGACAGAGAGCATAAAAAGTTCTTTCTGTGCCAGGTTTTCCTGCCATGGCAAAAATGTTTAAGCCCTCTGCCTTACTTTCTAGGCTCTGGGTAGTTCCCACAAGAGAGCTTTCCAGAGCCTGGTAAGCAAGGTGGAGGGCAAGGCGCACTTTGCATGCCAGATTCAGAAAGATAGAGATGGTCACGTGACAGTGGTTCAAGGATCTGACTTCATGCGATTTTGCCTTTATGAGCAATTCTCCAGAACATAGGACCCCTGGACGGTTAAGTTCAGTCAAAGGCGACTATAGGGTTGTGGTGCTCATCTCGCTTTCAGGCCGAGGGTGCCAGCATTTGTCCACAGACAGCTTTCTGGGTCATGTGGCCAGCATGATTAAACTGCTTCTGGCGGAACACAACACTGTGACAGAAACCAGAGTGCACATAAACACTGTTTACCATCTGGCTGCAGTGGTACCTATTTATCTACCTGCACTGGTGTGCTTTCGAACTGCTACCGGTAGGTTGGCAGGAGCTAGGACAGAGCAATGGGAGCTCACCCCGTCGCGGGGATTCAAACCACCGACCCTCTGATCGGCATGCTCAATGGTTTAGACCATAGCGCCACCCTAGTGTAAGATGTGATCCTACTATATATTTGGATTCCCTGCCCACGAATGTTCACAGGTGATTTCCACTTACTGTTGTTCTTACTTAGAGTATATACCTGTGGTGTGTAATGACGGACTATGACATTATTTCTGCCAGTTTTTCCATCTAGGGGGGGAATTATACAGGCAGTCCCCGGTTTACCCAGGGGTTACGTTCCAAGGCACCGTGCACATGGATGACGTCGTATATAATTGAAATCCATTGAAAAAGACTGTAAACACCCTGTTCCGCCCCACCCCCACCCCTGTTCTGCCCTTTTAGTGATGTTTCAGTGATGTCTTTATGACATTTCTGGGCCACTTCCGGGTTTGGCGCAATGTGCATATACACAACCACGCACATATTGAACATGCGTAAACGGGGGCTACCTGTACCGTATGGGAGAGAAAAGCCTTACTAGAGCAGATTGCCACACAGCTATGTTTAAAACCCCACGCATCATAACTTGCTGTGACATAGATCTATCACTATGATAATGTTGACTTCAAAGTTCTCGACACACGCATAAAGAAAAATGCCTTGTTTGCAAAGGAATAATTCAAACCCAACAGTTGATGAAGAAGGAGAGGAAGTTGTGAGGGTTGTTTGTTTCAAACAAACACAAAAGAATATGGATGAATGCTGGTCATGCCCATGAATAAAAAAATTCTGGGACACAATCTATGAGGAAATGGGAAAAAACTAAAAATTACATTTCATAAAAACACTGGAATCATTTCTTCTTGGAATTCTAACTGTTAATATTCCAAAAGAAAGATAAAATTATTTTTCTATGCAGTGACGGCGGCTAGTGTGTTAATAGCTAAGTATTGGAAGGGAGACCGTATACCAAATAAAGAAGAATGGCTACAAAAATTGAGCGAGTACTTGGAACTTGCTAAGTTGACTGAAGGCTTAAGGAACAAGTCAAATAAAATAATCCAGAAGGAATGGGATTGTATAAATACCTACCTATCGAGTCAAGGTCCAACAAGCAATGTTTGGTTGTGTTTAGAATAAACCCGTAAGTGGGAAAACGTCTCCTTATACCAAGATAAGGAATATATTGAAACACAGAGAAATGGTACTAGTTATAGGAAATGAACCACTGTGAGGTTGACGGAAGTCAAAATCAAAAGCCAAAAGTATAATAGAAAGAAATTCACCCCAGAAGGGTCGGTATTCAGGTAAAGAAATGGCATGCTGGGATGACTACTATAGTTACCTTGTGTTATACTTATGTTTTTTTTTTACTGTTTGTGTTCTGTTTTCTTTTTTCTTTCTTTGTGTATTCAGTAGAAATGTCTGTATTCTTTGCTTTGTTTGTATTTGCATAATAATCCAATTAAAAAAAACCATTTCAAAAGAATATGGATGAATGCATTCACTAGATCTGTAAAATCCACGAACCGGAGCCAAGTGGGTTCCATGAAAGAAAATCCACACCCTGGTGTAATTGGTGCATTTCAGCTGCTTTCGGCACTTATGAGCCCATATCACTTTCACAGCCTTTACAGGAGAGGTCAGCATGGAGGTGAAGCCAACAAAAGATCCATCTTCATTGATTACACCTCTTCAGAGATTGATCTTGTACGCTGGCTCTGCCGGCCCCTTTCTCCCTTGAACTTGGGGCAGCTTATTTTGAGCGAGGACCATATGATCACTCGTCTGTCATTTCAAGGTCTCTGACCCGGAGTGTCATAAAGACTTTTTTTGTATTGTTGTGGTGGAATTTAATTATGGCCACATTGGCTGTGCTCGCAAGGAACACCTCGGGCTCCAACTCACATGCATACCCTTCGTCTAACACAACTGCAAGGAAGAATTTCGAAGCTTTTGCTTCCATTTTGGGTTAACCAGAGCTTGCCTTTTCATCCATATCTGGATGAACTGTGATTAATCTGACCTATGGTTTGTTGAAACGAGCCAACTTCATACTTCAATGATGAACTGACCTGTTTCAGCAACCACAGTTAAGATCAACCACAATTTAGGGTTCAGAAAGGACACATTTAATCTAAAATGGAAGGAAACATAATTCAATCTCCTTATAGTTGTGCCCAAGGAGAAGGGCCATACTACAGTTATACCTTGGTTAAGCATTTTATAGAAGTGGAGCATTGATGAATTATCAAAATAAGCAAATCTTGTGGACAGGAAAACGTGAACTATAAGCTGAACTTTCTATGATCTTTTTCCCTCTCTTTTGTTGTCCACAGCACGCATTATAAAAACAAAACAGTGGTGTGAAATGCTTCCATGTTTAGAAGGAGAAGGCTGTGATTTGCTAATCAATAGATCAGGCTGGACCTGTACGCAACCAGGTGGCAGAATAAAGACAACTACGGTAAGCCTTTTCTGTTCTTTGCATAGCTTTGCGTTCCACCTAAACTATAACTTTTCACTCATCAAGCCGGCGTTTAGCCATAAATCGCACACACACAAACACACCATTAATATGTGTGTGGAATCCAATATGCTTAGGTATCTGTCAGTATTTACAAGTTATGCTTGGCCATTGTCATGTGCACTCTGGAACTTGTCGCCTGCCTGCTGCATGTGGGGTGGCCTTTGAAGACAGCTCAGATACTTCAGGTGGTGCCATAGTGTGGCACCAGAGCTTCTGTTGAATATAAGACTCTGGAAGCACGTGACACCAGTTTTATGTAAGTGGCTAAATTCAGAGTGGTGCTTTTCCTCTTATACTTAAAGAACGGGATCTGAGGCACCTTTTCCTATATATGTCCCCATGAGATTTGGCCTAAGGCATCACCAATGTTTGAAATAAGGTTTTCTGTTACTGGAAATGTGTCGGTTTGGGTGCTAGAATCTGGATTATGAAAGTCTGACCCTAAAAAGCCTTACAAAGTTCCACGTTGTTAGATTTCTAGGCATTTGGAGAAGTCAAACTGGTGGCTGGCTTTTTACGTAAGAAACTTTTAGAGGAAAATTGGGTTGCTTTTTTAGCATTCTCGACGTGTCCGATGAAACTTTTCATACGGTTTTATGATGATTTTGATCTTTTTATTATTATCTTGACTGTAAGCTGTTCTGAGCACCTTCAGGTGGGAAACTGAAATATAAATGTAAAAATAAATTAATTAATGCAAATAATTCAGACCAGGGAAGTTTAAGGGAGATGTCACAGTATCAAATATGTGGCTGAAATCATTCTCTGAGTTATGCATTTGGCAAGACCATATTGCTGTCTTTACACCTCACTTCCCACCTGATCCTGGCTGTCCATCAGATGCTTAATCACCCTAAAGCAGCTTACACAGCTTAGTTTCACTAGACCAGGGCAATATTCATTGCCAACCTGCTCCCCATTCCCCAGGAAATTTACTTGAGATGTACTTCCTTTGATTGTTGCTCACTCGTGTTTGCATTCCTGATCCCACTGGCTCCATGCCATATTTTGTTGCAGAACTAATCAGTGAAAACTGAATCATCATAATATGTGAAGAGAAACTAGCATTAGAGTCTAAAAATGACAAGATGACTGTAATTTGCAAATTTGCAAGTGTATAAACCCCCAGGGAATGTCGCAGTAACTTTAAAGGAAGTCAGTGTGCCCCACTTTTTAAGGTCAAGCTAGACATGGGCATGTTCTTTGTCCTTCTGTTTTCTTCCTTTTTGTTTTTCACAAATAATGGGCGATCTGGATTTGGAACAGTGCCATGGGAAAGGCCTTAAATCTTTGGCTGCTGCTGTGGCTTCATTCAGGATTGTGCAATGTGAAGAAGGTCCCCAGAGCCATGAAAGTCCTAGACATGTCTTGCACCCAACTGGTGAATCACCAAGCAGAGTCCACCTCAGCAGTTGCCTGACCTCCCAGGCAATTGACAATTTCCTTGTTTTTATTTCCCAACACATATTTATTGAGTCTTGGGGGCGTGGAGGGCCTGTATGTTGTATGGCTGGTGGACCATGTTTGGCTTGGTGGTCACATTGTACAAGCTTTCTGTTATTCCTCCAAAGCAGCGGGGGGCGGCCGGGGGGGGGGGGGTAAGCAGCAGCAACAGTGGTTATTGGGACTAGGATGGAGTGGGGCAAGGTACGAGCAATATCAAGGGAGTCCTGGGTTGACAGTGGCAGCCCTGGAGACGTGTGGATATACTGCTACCACCAAAACTGAACTCACCTAATCTCACCACTGCCATGCCCCATCCTCTTCCTGGTGAGTATACCACTATCACCAGGAAAACTCTACTACTTGTTCTCAGAGAATATTATGTACAGTATCTTTTTCCCCCAATGGACTATTAATTATATATTGTGGTTTCACTCATTCGTCTTTATTATAGCTGAGTTCCACAGAGATTTGTCCCCCAAAGTTTTGAGAGATGTGCTTGTTAACTGTATCATAAATGATCCAGCGTCAGGGATGAGAAGCAGGGTTTCCTGATGAAGTGAACTTGTTCAGGGTGGCTAAAGCAAAAAGGAATTGCAAGGAGCTCCGAAAGGATCACTCCAAACTGGGTGAATGGGCAGCAAAATGGGCAAATGCAGCTCAACATAAGCAAGTATAAACTGATGAACACTGGGGTAAATAAAAAATAAATAAAAAATCCCAATTTTACATATACTGTATGCTGCTGGGGTCTGAATTTCTGCTGGCTGACCAAGAATGAGAGAGACATTGGGGTCATAGTGTATCAAACTTGATTAAGACATCTATGGAAAAGGCAAATGCCAACCAATGGATCATTCGGAAAGGGTCTTAACAACTAAACTTGAATTTATCATAATGATGTTATACAAATCTACTGTGTGACTTCACTTGGAATACTGTGTCCAGTTCTTGTCACCTCGCCTCAAAAAGGATAATTTATATGTTGGGAAAAGGGCGACCAAAATGACTGAGGAGTTGGAGCAACTCTCCAACGAGAAAAGGATCCAACATTTTGGATTGTTTAGCTTAGGGTAAAAGGAAGATGTGACAGAGGGCTTCTCCTTTTCACGTTTCAGGGATATAACTTGGCAGTGTTTTCAAAGCAAAAAATGTACTATTCTGTTGGTGTTATAGGGGAGATTAATTCTAGCACCAAAGTGTATATATATTGTCAATGATCCATCACTACTTAATTGTACTTAATTAATTCCTTCTTTTACATGATGCGATTATAAGGCATGGCGCTTAACAGAACATTCATGCTCCAGTTCCTCAGCAGCTAACCTTTTTCAACTTCTGCGATTTTACTGCTAAATTGGCTGAAGTGGGAAATTAAGGAGTACGAAGAAGCTAAAAGAGAGCTCACAGTAGATAAAGGGTGTAATTACTCTGACACAGAGCTCAGTGCTTGGCTAGTAAAATTTACTAAGGATCCAGCTTCACCAAGGGATGTGACTTTCTTAATAGAGTTTACTTACACACAGAGCAACTTAGCATCCCCCACTATTAATATAAATGACATGCTGGTTGGGTGGGAAAGGTAATTTGTTCCTTACCATCAGCTTTATGATACTGTAGTTCGTTTCTACTAACTGAAATCCAAGTGAATTTTCTTTTGCTACTATTCCATACAAGCCCAACCCCAAATAAATAAATCTATGGGCTCAGTTAGATAAAACATAGGGAGTTGCCTCCATACTCACCTCCATTCTAAATGGTGGCAGATTTGGAAATAAACACGTTTTTCTTACCACTTTATATCAGTAATCAGTTATCTGCACCTGGGGGTGGGTGTCAGCAAAATCTGCCAGAACTATAATCCTACTTCAAACAACAACAACAACAACAATAATAATTTATTATTTATACCCCGCCCATCTGGCCGGGTTCCCCCAGCCACTCTGGGCGGCTTCCAACAAAACATTAAAATACAGAAATCCATCAAACATTAAAAGCTTCCCTAAACAGGGCTGCCTTAAGATGCCTTCTAAAGGTCTGATAATTGTTATTCTCTTTGACCTCTGGTGGGAGGGCATTCCACAGGGTGGGCGCCACTACCGAGAAGGCCCTCTGCCTGGTTCCCTGTAACTTGGCTTCTCGTAGCGAGGGAAACACCAGAAGGCCCTCGGCGCTAAATCTCAGTGTCCGGGCAGAACGATGGGGGTGGAGACGCTCCTTCAGGTGTACTGGACTGAGGCCGTTTAGGGCTTTAAAGGTCAGCACCAACACTTTGACTTGTGCTCAGAAACATACTGGAAGCCAATGTAGGTCTTTCAAGACTGGTGTTATGTGGTCTCGGCGGCCACTCCCAGTCACCAGTCTAGCTGCCGCATTCTGGATTAATTGCAGTTTCCGGGTCACCTTCAAAGGTAGTCCCACGTAGAGCGTGTTACAGTAGTCCAAGCGGGAGATAACCAGAGCATGCACTACTCTGGTGAGACAGTCCGCGGGCAGGTAGGGTCTCAGCCTGCGTACCAGATGGAGCTGATAAACAGCTGCCCTGGACACAGAATTGACCTGCGCCTCCATGGACAACAGTGACTTCACCTGCAAAACGTTTTGTTTTCAATGTCAATTACTATAAAGGAGTAATAATTATCTCCATTAAATAATGGAAAGGGAGAAAGAAAGAAAGAAAGAAAGAAAGAAAGAAAGAAAGAAAGAAAGAAAGAAAGAAAGAAAGAAAGATGTTTCCGATATAAGGCCCAAATGGATAGCTGTTACAATCCTGGAAGAAATCTCAATCTGATCACACAAATATTTGCATTGGTATCCCATACCCTCTAACATCCCACTGATCACTCGTATTTTTGGTCCCGAGCTCTCGCAGGAGCCAGCTGATTCATTCCGGAACACTGGCCAAAAAAAAGGGACATCCCAGGATCCAATCAGAAGCCAGGATGGCTCCTGTAATTCCAGGATGTCCTGTTTAACTTGGAATGGTTGAGGGACCTGCCATCCAATCTGAAACTCAGTGGAACAATAGCTCTTTTGGATGGATGGGGGCCTGAACTAAGATCACATAGCTCTCCCTGGGACAATGGTTCAATGACTACTGGTGTGTGTGTGTGTGTGTGTGTGAGAGAGAGAGAGAGAGAGAGAGAGAGAGAGAGAGAGAGAGAGAATCCTTCAGCTCAGTTATAAATGGCATGCTTTGCATTTCTCAGGTTTAATCCCAAGTATCTTCAGCTTTTTTTATATACAGCAAACCTTGGTTCCCAAACGGCTCAGTTGCTGAACAAATCGGCTCCCAAACGTCACAAACCCGCAAGTAGGTGTTCTGGTTTTTGGAAGCCAAACATCTGACGTGGCTTCCGCTTGAGTGCAGAAAGCTATTGCAGCCAATCGGAAGCCATGCCTTGGTTTTCAAACGGTTTTGGGAGTCGAATCGACTCCCGGAATGGATTAAGTTTGAGACCCAAGGTACAACTGTATACCACTGCATATGGTCTCTTATCATGCTGAATTATCTTCAGTACTTGACTCTTTCGTGTGTGTTTTGGGGTGGAGATTAGTTTATAAAGTGGCATTAACACAATCCATCAACCAGTTCAAAAAGAAAAAAAAACGGCACCAAAGGTCAGCTATTGCGTGTAGAGGTCCCCCAAGACACCCCAAATAAATCACACTTCACACAGAAATTTAAGTTTAAGGTTTTTTTGGCATAATTTTGGCCACAACTTTATTTAAATAGAAAAATGTGAGTGGTTGCTTAGGCATGGGTTCCAACTATCTGACATCTGCCCGCCTGCGGAAGTCAGTGCTAGGCAAACTTTTTGGGGAGAGAATGGAGCCGGGGGACAGACCCTCGCCTCTCCCCAAATGCTCCCAGGGGCTCTTGCATGGCCCTAGCCCCTTGTAGGGGGTACAGACAAAAGCATGGCGAGCCCCTGGATTCCTTTAACGGAATTCCCCGCGCGCAGCAGCATTGTAGGGGCAGGTGCACCCAACCACTTCCCCTACAGCAATCCATTGGAGGGGCCGGCACAGCCAATCCTGATCCCTCCACCAAACAATTTATTAGCCAATGCCTAACCGCAACCTTACAAGTTGTGACGATTTGCTACGCAGTAGGCAAAACCAAGTGGCACCAGCCAATCAGCCAAATGGGAAAAATTCCTACCAGGCCCATTCCCCAAAAGCAGATGACCCCATGACAGGCATAGCAAGGTCAACACAAAACCTAATTCAAGGGGGGGGGCTCAATGAAAGAGAAAGTATGGCGCTGAGAGCAACAAATACACAGTGGTACCTCGACTTATGAACGACTCGGCAACCGAATTTTTCGACTTATGAATGGGGCAAATGGCCGCGCGCTTACGATTTTTTCGACATCCGAATGGAAACCACAGCAGTTTTAGATAGGGTTTTTTTTCTACTTGATGAATTTTTCCATTTCCAGTGCATTCCTATGGGAAATCCAATGGCGCTTTTCGACTTACGAATTTTTCGACCTACGAAGGTGCCTTCGGAACGGATTAAATTCGTAAGTCGAGGCACCACTGTATAGACTCTGGGCTGTCCATCAAACCTGCAACATATAAATCTACCCAACAACCCAGCAGCCCCAATCACAAGCGTGGCCATCTAAACGATCCCACCCAACAGCAGAGGGGCTTCTTGCTAGGCCCCAACCACAACACGTGCTCTCCATGAAGGAGAACCCGCTTTGCAGAAACAAATCTACAGAGTGATCTGTTGAATTGTTGAGATTAAAATGTCAAAAAAGACACCTCCAGTTGCTGAGATAGCTGCGGTATTAACTTGAACGTCTTGCTAATTCTACATATTCATTCAAATCCCCGATGCTCCATAAAATAAAGCTATCTCTTTATGTAATATTACTTTAATGATCAGCAAAGGGTGCACCCATGTCAAAATATGTAAAAGTGATGAGATGTTAATACTAAGTTTGAAAATACAGTATTAATCTTTTCCGTTGCCTTTTTTTGAGTACATATATCCTGCAGGCAAAATGGTTCTGGCCATGGGCTTACGATTTACAGCTGTTCTTCATCCCCTATAGGATTAAGTCAGTTTTCATTGCACATGCATAGATCACAGAGCCAATCAAAAGTTCCAGTGCAAACTTTTTGCTCCAAGCCTCTGTTTAATAGTATGCTCTTGAAACATTTTATTTTACAGCTTTATTCTTCTTGCCCACAAGGTTGTCAGTGGGTGATCAGCATAATTCTCAGGATTAGTAATTAATTGTTAATTATCTAGTAACTGGTACGTATATGCTACCGGTACTTATGCTAAATGAAAAAGGAGGACATCGAAGACAAGTCTAGATATAAGCTTCCTGAATAGTTTATTCTAAGGTTTGCAAGGGATTTTATTCATAGAATCATAGAGTTGGAAGAGACCACATGGGCCATCCAGTCCAACCCCCTGCCAAGCAGAAAACACCTCCAAAGAAGGAGACTCCACCACACTCCTTGGCAACAAATTCCACTGCCGAACAGCTATTACTGTCATGAAGTTCTTCCTAATGTTTAGGTGGAATCTTCTTTCTTGTAGCTTGAATCCATTGCTCTGTGTCCGCTTCTCTGGAGCAGCAGAAAACAACCTTTCTCCCTCCTCTGTGTGACATCCTTTTATATATTTGAACATGGCTTTCATATCACCCCTTAACCTTCTCTTCTCCAGGCTAAACATACCCAGCTCCCTAAGCCGTTCCTCATAAGGCATTGTTTCCAGGCCTTTGACCATTTTGGTTGCCCTCTTCTGGACACGTTCCAGTTTGTCAGTATCCTTCTTGAACTGTGGTGCCCAGAACTGGACACAGTACTCCAGGTGAGGTCTGACCAGAGCAGAATAAAGTGGTACTATTACTTCCCTTGATCTAGATGCTATACTCCTATTCAGTTTCTAAGTACCGGTATGCGTTTCTCTGAAATTCCCTGTCTTTTAATATGAAGCACATGCCTTGGTCTGTCACACCTGTGGGAAATATTTCTTGTTGCTAAACCTAACCAGGCAAGCGATTTTTTCGCATGTATTTGTTTTTTTTAACTTGTTGATTTTATATCAGTTTGTTTAATTTCATCATCTCTACAATTTCTAAAATCTGTTTTAGCATTGTGATGTTAAATGAATGTTATGTAAACCGCTTTAAAATTTATTATTATTATTCAGCATTATATAGATCTTGCACGTCAAGGCCCCGAAGCCTCCCCCATATGTTGAATAATTGGACACGGTATTTTAGGTTAATGGGCAAGTAAAGGCCACAACTTTCATTGGTTACAGAATGTGAGTGGTATTGGCTTAGGCAATGAAATTGAATCGACTATATCTGACTCCTGCCTAAATCTTGCTAAACAAAAGAAAGATACTTGGCACATGCTCAGAGGCCTTATGGTCCTTGACAAGTTCTTGGAGTAAGGCCTGGCATTCACTCAAGTCTTGCCTCAAATTAAGCCCTGGAGGGTAGGAAGTATTTTATTGTTTTGCTACTTTAGTGGAAGTAGCAATTGACGTATCTGATTCAAGTTTGGCCATGGTGTTCCTACATCTACTTTTACCTTTATGTGCTTCAAGGTGAGCTCTGATGTTGAAGTCAGGGGGTTGTATCTCATGCTTCTGCCTATGCAGAAAGAAGCTTCGATTGTAGTCCGCTGTGCTTCCCAAAAAACCTCTCCTGAAGATCAAGGGATACTCAGGACAGGGTCAAGATGGGGTGGTGGAAGAGGGCTATTGGAGGAAATCTGGCAAAGTCCACTTGGTTCAGAATAGATTGGCCTGGCTATTATATGGGACCTGACATACTGAGCATATCTGGCTGGTTCTTAAAGAGGTTAAAGAATTCCATGTGCTGGTTTTCACCTATAAAGACCTAAATAGCTCTGGGCCTGAGTCTCAGAAGGACCCACTTTTCCTGTATGAACCTTCTTGTTTGTTGAGATCATGAATGAAGGACATGCTCCTGGGAGGTTTGGTGTGCTGTCATCAGGGATAAGGCCTTTTCCGTAGCGGCACTTCAAGTATAGAATGCCTTATGCAAACATACTGTCTACCTCCCATTGTATTCTCTTTTATGCAGCAGGTAAAATCGGTTACAGGGGACGTGGGTGGCGCTGTGGTCTAAACCACTGAGCCTTGGGCTTGCTGATTGGAAGGTTGGTGGTTTGAATCCTCGTGATGGGGTGAGCTCCCATTGCTCGGTCCCAGCTCCTGCCAACCTAGCAGTTCGAAAGCAAACCCAAAAGTGCAAGTAGATAAATAGGTACCACTCCGGCGAGAAGGTAAATGGCGTTTCCGTGCGCTGCTCTGGTTTTGCCAGAAGCAGCTTAGTCATGCTGGCCACATGAACCGGAAAAAACTGTCTGCGGACAAACACTGGCTCCCTCGGCCAGTAAAGCGAGATGAGCGCCGCAACCCCAGAGTCGTTCACGACTGGAGTTAGCTGTCAGGGGTCCTTCACCTTTTTAAAATCAGTTACATTTTCCTAAATATTTTTTTGGGGGGGATAGGAAAGTAGGCATTATGTTGTTGATACCTAGTCTTCTACTTATTATTGCTGGTGCTTTGTTTGCTTTCTGTCCACACACCTTATTTCTTTTTATTCTGTTTGTACTATAATTTGTTTCTGTACACTTTTGGAGACCATCTGATAGATAAGGCAAATTATAAAACTTTATAATAAGCAATTAAAGTATACTGAGAATATGCAGTCTACCCACACCTTTTTATGCTGCAGATGGATTGTGTTGGTAGGGCTGGGGACTGCTGCTGTGTGGATGTACACATGTAGATGTCGGAAAACACAATATGGTCTAGGCTTCTGAATGCCAGGCCACTCTCTGAGTCCATCATAAGTACAGCGGTACCTCGGGTTAAGAACTTAATTCGTTCTGGAGATCCGTTCTTAACCTGAAATTGTTTAGCTAATGGGGCCTCTCGCTGCTGCTGCGCCACCGCCGTGCGATTTCTGTTCTCATCCTGAAGCAAAGTTCTTAACCCATGGTACTATTCCTGGGTTAGCGGAGTCTGTAACCTGAAGTGTCTGTAACCTGAAGCATCTGTGACTCGAGGTACCACTGTATATTTTTCATCTGTTGCTACTGAATTGTGACTTTTGAACTCTCTCATATATACACACAAACACACAGAGAGGGGGGGTACCTTGATTTGCTTACATCTTGGTTTGCATACGTTTTGGATTACCTTTTTTTTTTTTTTGAGCCCCCATTGGCAAAAGTGCGCCTTGAGTTACAACCTGTTTTGGTTTACAAATGGACCTCCAGAACGGATTATGGTTGGTTGTAAACCAAGGTACCGCTATGTGTGTGTGGAGAGAGAGAGAGAGAGAGAGAGAGAGAGAGAGAGAGAGAGAGAGAGAGAGAGAGAGAGAGCCTGCTTCTCCTGGTGCTTGAGTAGGCATTCAAAAAAGTAAGAACCATCATATTTGCATTTTAAATACCTACCAGTAACACATTGAATGACCTAGCAGTAACACATTGAATCCCTCCTACTGCTAAATGGGGATGCGGATGGCGCTGTGGGTTAAATCACAGAGCCTAGGGCTTGCAGATCAGAAGGTCCACGGTTCGAATCCCCACAATGGGGTGAGCTCCCATTGTTCGGTCCCTGTTCCTGCCAACCTAGCAGTTCAAAAGCACCTCAAAGTGCAAGTAGATAAATAGGTACCGCTCCGGTGGAAAGGTAAACAGCGTTTCTGTGTGCTGCTCTGGTTCGCCAGAAGCAGCTTAGTCATGCTGGCCACTTGACCTGGAAGCTGTTTGCGGACAAACGCCAGCTCCCCTGGCCTATAGAGCGAAATGAGCGTCACAACCCCAGAGTCGTCCGCTACTGGACCTAATGGTCAGGGGTCCCTTTACCTTTAGGAGGAATAAACACCTGGGGAGGGGATGTAGCAGCAACACAACCTGTTTTTATAAGGTTCAAACAAGAAATTTGCAAGAATCTTATGAATTTTAAACAGCACAATATTACTAAAATAAATTGCAACAATATAATAAGTTGCAATACATTTATCAAAAATAGCAGCATGCAGTAATTAATAAATACAAATGCCAGTCATCTATTCTAAAGGACCCCAATATTTAGGGTTGCCATATTTCAAAAAGAGAAATTCCGGACACAAAACCTACTCTAGAACAAAAATTACCCCATGCCATCCCCACCTACCCCACCAACATCTAGGGCACTTTATAATATTATCACCCTCTACCTCTCCTCCCCAAACTAAATAAGATGCCACAATCAACCACACCTGAAGGTACCTTCCATTGCAAACATTTCCAGGAAGGTAGTCATGTTTGGTTCTTGTAGCAAAAAAATAATGAACTATCTTGTGGCATGCTAAAGCCTAACAAATGTATGAATGGACAGGTGCACAACATCAGGTGCACATGACAAAGTACGCCGTGATGAATTTGTTAGTTTTGTGAGTGCCACAAGATTCTTTGTTGTTTTTACCTGAAGGTAAGATATGTACTCAGATGGGTGACTCATGGCCACAACAAGCTCAGTGAGATATATATTCAGCGGTCTTGGCAACTTGCAGCAGTGGACCAGTGGAATCACTGGGAGGTTACATTGCTTGAAGCATCTATTTTTAGGCCATGTATTTTTCCTTGCATTTCCTCCACTGCTGATTCTGCCACTTTCTTTGCCCAAAGCAGGTTCAAGGAAATATTTCACTTTCTTAGAAACTGCTGGTCAGTCCATGGGAAAGGTTTCCCCAGCTCTACGCACAGGGAGCAATGGGAAATGTTGTCACTGCTACTGGATTTCCAGTAGGTTCGGCACTTAATCCACTTTGTGAGACGACTTTTAAAGAGGGGGTATAATATAAATGAAGAAAATAAATAAATCCCAGTACTGGTACAAAAGTGCCAAACTCCCCCCCCCTGCAACCCTCACTAATTTATTGACTCCTAACTATATAAGAGGTCAAAGGAACATTTTCAAATTATCCATACGACTTTGTTTGAATATTGGTATATATGTCCCCCCCCTCTAACTTTAATTTGCTCAGAAATGCAAATGAGAAGAGATTGCAAGGTTAGGGAAGTTTTCAAATGTAGTCAATAAAGTACAAATTATGCACAATATGGACATTTCCAAAATAGCCAACACATTACATTAGCAAAATTGCAGTGCAGATTCTGTTATGCATTAGTCCATGAATAGCCTCATAAATCTGTGTCTAGAAAGAAATGCTTATTACTTACAAGCATCTCCCCAAAGATCTGTTATGTTTTAAAAAACAAAACAACCAAACTTCATTTTGTGCTTACTCAAAGATATAGGATAAGTGTTTCCTTTCAAAAACTGAAATGAATATAACATCAGAGGTACTCTCGGTCTGTCTAGAGAAATATGTGATTTTTTAAAAAATTTTTACATGGTTCTTGCTATTTCATTAGTATGAAAAATGCTGAGTGGTGTGTTTTGACTAAATATGTTTTCATTACTTCTGTATATAAGTCATCATTTCCGAACTGACTTTGGATATGTTTATAATGCAAATGATTTCCAACGATCCCAGAATCCCTACTATTAAATCACACGGTACATGTGATTTTCCTCATTGAATTCTTGTGCATATATCCTTGAATTCGTCTACTTTCTCCTTGAATTCATGTATGGGGGTTTAAAATCTATAATAGCTGAACAACAATCACACAATCTATTATTGGTGAAAAACTTTAAATACCCTGTAAAGTGGTACCTTGGTTCTCAAACGTAATCCGTTCAGGAAGTCCGTTCCAAAACCAAAGCATTCTAAAACCAAGGTGCGCTTTCCCATAGAAAGTAATGCAAAACGGATTAATCCGTTCCAGACTTTTAAAAATAACCCCTAAAACAGCAATTTAACATGAATTTTACTGTCCAACGAGACCATTGATCCATAAAATGAAAGCAATAATCAATGTACTGTACTGTAAACTAAGTAAAACAGTATTGCAGATGATAAAAACTAAATATTTTTTTCTTACCTGCACTGATGATAGTCATTGTTGGATGGTGTTTTTTTTTATCCATTTCCACAGTCACACAATGAATGAATGAATCAATCAATCAATCAATCAATCAATCAGTAGCTGAACTGGGCAAAAACAAATTAATTGAAAAAGCCTCAAAACAAAAAACACAAAATAAATAGCAAAAACAAAAGCTCCAAATATCTGCAATCGGAAATGAAAGGCTTGAATTACAATTGGGGGGGGTGCAAATGAGCCGTGCAACAGGAAACACAGGGGGATTCAAAACGGAGCACATTTGGCTTTCCAAAAAAAAGTTTGAAAACCTACTTCCGGTTTTGTAGTGTTTGGGTTCCAAGTTGTTCATTAACTAAGCTGTTTGAAAACTGAGGTACCACTGTGCATGATTTTGCCATCATTTTGATATCACAGTGCCTTTATAAAAATGGACTTATTTACACAATCCTGCATATGATATACTGTATTACAATGGTTTAGGAGTTTGGGAGTCCATGCCATAGCTACCCAGTGAATTCCTCACTTGGCTGCCCCATCCCCATGCCACAGCCTTTTGGTTGGACCAATACCAGAACCAACAACTCCTTGCATGCTGAGTAAAAGTGCCCAGGTGACAGACCCATTAAAGAGGGAATGAAGGAAGATCCTTACTCAGCTTGTTTCCATATGTGTCTGTCCATTGGCTATGAAAGATATCTGATTCATGTACATTGTACATTGTTAGGATCATCCTACTCTCGTGTAGGACCCTGGCAGAGACACATGCCTGACTGGCATTTTCTCTCCCTCCTGGCTGATCGTTCGGGAGCTTCAAAAGCTTTCTTCTGTCCAAACATCACAGCGACTGATCCCAACAGAAATCAGCACACTCAGGGATCCACAGAGTGTTCGCAGTTCACGTAACTGACCTCAGCAATTCAGCATTTGGCTAATCTACTTTATTTACATATAAACACTCACATGGAGCACTGCAACATGGCTCCCTCTCTCTCTAGCATCAGACATCAAAGAGAAAGAACAAAGGACAATAATCCCATTTTATGGAGCACAGTAACACAAACATCCTGTCTCCGTCACTTCCCACTCTGTGCAATGAAAACATACACTGTCATGTGATAGACAACAATCCCATGACTGCAGACACGGGGAATGAATCTCCAACACCAAATCATGATTGATACATTTCATGTATCCAGTTTGCCAGTGTGCATTGCTATATGGAGACATTTTTATTTTATTGGTCATTGTGGCTATAGTATTCATTTTATACAGCTATCATTTTAAGTTGTATATTGTATCTATGGTTTTGTACTAGTTACATTCACAGGCTACCTTGTCTCCTTTGTATTCATATATTATCAATCAGGGAACACTTACTCTTGTTTCGTTTTTTGTTTTCACTTAATCACAAATAATAATTTCAGGATTGGAGTTTCCAGAGAGAATTCAAGTATTCCAAAAGTAAAATGTACAAGAGATGACAGAGCCAATGATTTTACAAGGCTGCTATTGAATATAAATCTACCAAAATTATTATTATTTTCTAGAGTGCATAGAGTTAACACTTTTAAAGAAACTACCAGGATATGCCTAACATACTTTGAGGTTTAATTTCTCCCCTTACAAAGAATGTGAACTTTTTTAAAAAAAACAGACTTTAAAATAAGCATATTTTGTGGTAGGGGAGGTTGCACAAAGAGATTTTTTCTTTTCTTCTAGCTGCTATTCCATATCTCTGTGAAGCTTTGGTTTTGAAGTTTGATTGTATGGTACTTCGTTTGAATTTCTGCTGTCTTATGTATGTGACCAAAACTGGGGCAGGGGGAGGGAGCTG